>NW_003307579.1:0-54387 GCF_000143455.1 Volvox carteri f. nagariensis
AGCAAGGACCAGCTGCTGAAGTACCCCAAGGGGGGGTTGGGGAAAGGGAGGGGCCAGGGTTATGGCAACAGCCATGGCCACGAACACAAGTGTATGGATGAATGGACAGACAGAAGGGATGGGCTCGGCCTCTCCCCTGTCCGCAGCCAGTGGGTGTGGGCCTCCATCGCATCCCTCCAGCAGTCCTCACGGTGCGCTCGTGCAAGCATTGCCTGGGCTTCGACCAGTTGTTGAAGTGGCTGCTGCGCTGTGGGGTCTGCATCCACCCCTTGTCTTGCCAACTGGACCTGCGGTAAGGCCTCCTGAGCCCGGGCCCCTGGTCGGAGCTTGCAGTGTTGTGCCGCTTTGTTGGTCCAAAGAGCCAGGGTGCTCACCCGGCTTTTAAAGGCCGGCCACCACACGATCAGGCTCAAAGGGTTGTCCTCCGCAGATGGAGCTGTGGCACACTGGCTGGTGATCCATGTCTCCATGCTTGCGGCTAAGTCCTGGTGTGATGTGAAGGCCAGTCCGCACTCGTCGGTTCCCTGGGCCCTTGTTCTCTGGTCGGCACGGCAGCAGGTGCATGACCACTGGCTTGTGGTCCGATGGTGTTTGCCGTGCCGTGCAAACACGGCAATCTCCGTCTTAACAATGTACGGCATTGTGCCATGGTCCACATAGATGTGGTCTAGTCAGGAGGCCCCGATGCAGGGCACTTTGTAGAAGTGGGTGTAATCGCAACTGTTGGGGTGCAGCTGGCTGTGGCTGTCCACCCATGGTGGGACCTGCTGCCCGGAGAAGGTCCACTGTTGGGCCATGTCCCCAGCACCCTCCTGGACCCGCTGTGGGTCCAGCCCTGGGTCTTCCACATAATTTAAGTCACCTGCCCAGACCAGCATGGTGTCACTGATCTAGGCTGCATGCCAGTGTGGTTGTGAATAGTGAACATTGGAGCGGGGTTGCTTGTGCTGAGGTACTCATGGGGCTGCACATGTTGCAAGTCCTCCCCAACACAGTACACAGCTGGTAAACCGCCCTCGGACCACAGGAGGAGTGGGAGGCGGCTTTTCCAAGTTGGCGGCCAGATCCCAACAGACGAGGATAAGTACCCCCACTTTGTGGGAAGAGTCTGACCAGGAGTAAGCCACCACTTTCCATCCCTGGGTGCGTGTAGCCTGCATTGCCAGGTTTAGCTCATTTTCCAGCTGGCATTGGTCATGAGCTGGGCATTGGTGTGGTGGGTTTCCCTGGAGGCACACCACATCAAGGGTCATCTCTGCCCATAGCTTGCCTGCTGCATGTATTTTGGATCTGTGTCTTGCCATCATGCCTAGCACATTGTGTATAGCAATCCGAAGGGGGTGGCCCCGAGTGGCTCTCCACTGGTGATTCCCTTTGTTTGCTGTTGGACTGTTCATATTATTGGGCGGGGTGGTTGGTTGGGCCATCCCCTTCTGGGGGCCTGGCACTGGCCAGGGTCCCGGCGGAGAGTTGCAGTTGTAGGGTTGGAGTCAGGGAGCCCCCCTGGGGGACTGCCTACCTCCATCACCTGGGCTTCTGTTGCATCCTCATAGTCGGATTCCTGCTCCTCCGCGTCACTGTCAGTCAGGCCCTTCGGAGTCTTTTGTTGCTTCTTTTTGCCTTGCTGCTTCTTGGCCTTGGCTGACTTCCCGGAATCGTGGTGGCCTCACGTTTAGCTGCGGCGGAGGCTTTGCAGGCTGTATTTGCCTTGGCCGTCCATGCACATTTACACGCCTTCTGTTCCTCCTCTGAGAGGTGTTGCAGGCGTTGCTTGAGCTGGCCAGTTCGTGGCTTAGGCCCCCGAGCTGGGGCTCTGGTTACTGCACAGGGGGAGGCGCCGCGCGGGCTACAATCCTGCCCCTGCAGTGTTCTGGAAGCCCTAGGAGCTGTGTGTCGTGGCAGCGTTATCCCGTTTGTGGTCTCGCCGGACTACCCCAGGCCCTTGCAGTGTTGATCGGCCTTGTGCATGGTCCCTTTTCTTTGGTTGGTTCCTTCTCCCCTGGACCAGCCCAGGAAGGGAGAGGTAGAGGGGGTCAGTTGTCGTGAGATGGCTGCAAGACGTTTTGTGGTTTCAAGCACTCTAAGCCTTTCTTTCTTGAGGGTTTTTATTGGCTTGTTAAGCATATCAGGAGCCCTTCCCTGCCTGGGCTGCAATAGCCGTCTTTTTTCGGTTTTCGGTTTTTTCTTCCCTTGGGTTCCCTTTGTCGTTTGTTGTATTTTGGGGAAAAAGACGAACCACGAACGAGTGAAGCTGCTGCCAAGGAAAGAGTGTACAAGAAGTAGAACTGACCAGTAGGCGTTCTTGAAGGCGGCGACCTCGGGATGATGTAATGAAGACGACCTACCTAGCCGCCAAGACTAAAGTAAGAGCGGAAGAAAAGCAGTAAAGCCAAGCCGTAAAGAGGTTACGGTAGGTGTAGCGGCGGCGGAAAAGTAGTGGAGAACTGCTGACGTGAGCTGGAAAAAATGCTTTTGCCGCCGGCCTGGCGGCAGCATTTACGAGATCGTAACGAATCCGGCTGATAAGCTGGTGATGAAAAGCTGGTGACATGCAAGTGCTCCTCCCAACCCCCCAACACGCGCCCGACCCGACCGACTCAACTATCCTAGTCCGGCCAGCCGACCAATGCCAACGCGGTTCTGGGGAGGGGGGAGTCGTTTGCCTTTGCCCTAGCCGAGGCTTGTGGACATGCTCTAGCGGGACCTGAGAGCCCTTCGTCGTGTTTTCACTGCAGCGCCAACCCCGGACGGACGGAGGTGCTGCGGAGTGGCTGCGTAGAGTCTGAGTCGGGGTCGGAAGCACACAAGACTAACCGACTTGCGCTGTGTGCTCCCGACCCTTGCGCTGTGTTTCGGCTTCGGCCCCCGGCTCTCGCGGCCCACAGTGTAATCTAAGTCATACATACATACATACATACATACCCCCCACCTACCTACATCAATGCCCCTCCTTCCCCCCACCTGATGTCCCGCCTGGCGGTAGATCCCCAGGTCGGCCTTGCCGTGGGCGGTGGGGACCTAGTCCGGCCGGGGGCCCCCGGGGGGGGGGTGGGGGGGCGACAGGGGGGAGGGAAAAACACGTCATGTGCCAGCGCGGGCGGCCTGGCAACCGGGTAGGTCATGTGGGGTGCAGTGAAGGACAGCAAGACAGCAACCCCCCTCAGATGGTGGGATGAACATGGCCAACACAACTACGGGTGGTGCGGGGGGAGATGTGTCACCGCTGCCGGTCAGGGCTCGGGGGACTCGGGGCTCGGGGGCAGCTCCAACTCTCGCGGGGGCTGCCGGGGAAGGCAAAGAGCGGAGAGGGGGAGTACGGCCCCAGCGTACGGCAAACCCCCCAACCCGCCATCCCACTGGCCCCCACCTGCACCAATGTCAATGAAGGACACAGCCGCCTCGCCTGCTGGCCGGACATGTTCCTACCACAGGGGTATCAGGGGAGGGGGCCGGAGAGGGGAAAGACGAACCACAAATGATTGAAGCTGCTGCCAGGGCAAGAGTGTATCAAACGTAGAACTGACCAAAAGGCGTTCTTGAAGGCGGCGACCTCGGGATGACGAAGTAAAGAAGATGTCGGAAAGACTACCTACCTAAGCCGCCAGGACTAAAAAAGCAGAAGAAATAGTATTGCCAAGGGGGCGGGGGCGGGGGCGGGGGGAGGTAGGGGGAGGGTAAGTCTCACCACTTTCCCCAGCCGGTCGCCATAACCACCATAACCGCCATAATCATTGCAAGGGTTACTAACGGCCGCCCACCGTTTGACGCCGAAGCGCCTGGCCTCGTACGACACCGCAATGACGTTGCCGTTGCTGTCGTTGAAAATGCGGTTGTCCTGGGATTAGGTTGGGGGTTGGGGGGGGAGGGAAGAAGTGGGAGTTAGACCCGGTAACTCGCAGGCAGCAGGGGCAGGAGGGGCAATAGGGCGGGTGAGATCTAGCCACCATCGGAATTGAGGTATGGTTGTGTGTATGTGCGTTGCAAATTGTACGGAGAGTCTGCCAGCGCGGCAATTGTACAGGGGTGCAGATACAGGTGGGGCAGGGATGTCGAAATGGGTTTTGGTTTGGTGGGTAAAGACCGCGGGTCGGACCGTGCTAGGACACATGGGAGCCGCCCGCACCCCGGGCCCCCCCCTCCTCCCCTTCACATCGCATCACGCGGGAGGTGGTCCCACTCTTCCCCCACTACCCCACAGTTCGCCTTAAATTCGTCTTAATCCCCACCACATACACACACACACAAATAGATACTTCCCCCTCCGGGCCGTTACCTCGGGTGTGAGCGCCTCCCTGGGCGCCTCCCTGTCCCGTGGGTCGTACTGCACTACCGCCACTGGCTGTCCGCGGAGGGAGGGGTTGCGAACCACCTCCACCTGGAAAGACGATAGGGGGAGGTAAACCCCGTGGGGTTGGTCCACACGCGGCGGGAACGCCGGACGGGCTTTGGGGGGCCTAAGTTTCGGCATATATGTACGAACATGTACGGCATGAGGTGGCATCTGGACGGTCATACCATACGGCCGATGAACGACGGCCTTAGGAGGGGACGATGGGCGGGGAGGCGCGAGGGGGTTGCGGGAGGTTGACCCCTGGGGGCCGGACCCCCGGGGGATTGGGGAGGGGCTTGGTTGCCTGCCACAAGGACGTGACTGACATAACGTGATGAGTGCGTATGTGTGTGTCTGTGAGGCGACATGTGCGGCCCCCACGGGGCCGCCAGCCTATATGGCCCACCACCAGGCCGAGGCACGAGGCCGCAACCTACCCCCTCATACACATACATACATACGCATACCTTCCCCCGCACCCACCCCTTTCGGACTTACCTGGCAGTAGAATGAGTCCAGATCGATGTGGACCACCACTCGGGGTCGGGACACGTGCACCGGATGGGGCTGGTGCGGGGCCGGGGGGGGCTCGGGCTGCATGGCTGCGGTATCAGCGATTGGGGGGGAGGAGTTAGAAGGACCCTCCGTACAGCGGGCCCCTGTAGCGCTCGCAGAGGCGCGTGCTAACACTACCGTAGCTGCCACTGCGGTTGCTGTAGTAACCTCCTACTGCTCCTGCTTCTACTGCTGCTGCCCCTTGTTGAGGAGCGCAGCGCCGGGTGGAGGAGGGACCGGTGGGCCCCTCCCGGCCCCTCCAGGGGGACCCGTGGCGGCCACAGCTCGGCGGCGAGCGGGGACCGCAGGGTTCAGGGAATTGGCCGGAGATGTCCCGTCCGCATGTGGCGGGGATAAGGTTATGGGTAGCTGTGGCAGGGCGCAGGGGTATGTGTATGTGTATGTTTACGAGTGCGGGGGAAAGGAGTGGAATGAGGGGTTTGCAAGGGGGCCCCGGTTCCGGATGCTGATAACGGGGAAAGCATCCGGCGACGGGATTGGGGAAGCATTCCTTGGTGTAAATCGGCAACCTGAACGCGGCTCTAACGCGCTATGCATGCGGACGGACAGCTGAAGCAGGCGATGACGGCTAAGCTGAGACCCGATCACTTCATTCCCTTGCATCGCATCAATTGATTATGATTATATTATAAACCTACCGAAGCAGCCCTTCTCCGCAAGGCGAGAGTCTCCGAGGATTAGAAATGAGACTTTAGCTTTCCTTCAGGTTTCACCCATCTAGCATGCAAAAGGATGGTAGTTATCCTAGTTCTCGCTATCTATATCCAGGCATAAAAGCAATAACATAACGACGCTGGCCCCAGCAATGGAATGAAAACCCGTCTCGGCTTTGAAGAGATGCATTCCGATAGTATTTAAGCAGCCCCTCGCACAAATGTGTCCGGTCGTACTGTGCCGAATAAAACATCCGTACATATCGACCCAAAAGTCAGGAGCGAATTTTACCGCGCAGATGCGCGCGTGCGATTCTCAAAATGCGCCTGTAAAAGTGTATGTAATTTTTTCGGCGAAAGGCCGCTCATCAGGGCATGTTGGCCGCAGTCACAAGCGGTATGCATCTCGGACTTTTGGCTGGCTGCTTAGCCTGAGCTGAATAAGATATGAAAAGATATGAAAGCATACAACGTAGCTTGCAAGGCTGGGCGCTTGAAACGGCTGCGGGAAGAGGAAGCGTTCAGGACATCAGACAGCAAGAAGCACAACACCTGCTGGTAAACCACCGAGAATATCTTCAGTTGGGGACGTGTAGCTTTAGCCGGCGGGGTCGACCATCATACGCTTTGCGCACCGCCAATCCTGCTCTGGCCCAAAAGATGGAGGCCCTCTACATCGCGCAGTTCAAGGCCCGGGGGCCGGGCGGCTACAATGTGCTGCGCGGGCCGCCTTCCGCCAGCCCGGCCTTCTACGCGATGAGCCGGCAACGCGCCGGCAGCGCCCACACGCCCACCGCCGTGACAGTCCAAGACGATGACGCCCCAGCCACGCTCGCCTAGCCCACACAGCAACTGGACACCTAACGCTTGACGGACAGGGTCCCACGATTTCGGCCCTAGGCTTCTGGACATTGGGCAGTGCTGTTGTATTTGGGCACGATCACACTTGGGGTTTCATTCACGGTGAATACATGTCGGACTTAACTCGTGTGTGAACGGCGGCTGCGGCCCATACGGACAGCAGCGCTTGGGATGGTCTATTGCGTGAGCGTTGGGGGAAAAGGGGGGGCCCGCTGCGCTCCTTTCTATGTACGCTCGTCGCGTGCTCGGGGGCAAGTTGGTAGCGTGCGAGTTCACCCATCATGTTGCCTGTCCTGGCATGGCCATCCACGCGCAACAGGAAACTGAACCTAGGCCTTATTCTTCGTTCCTACATCATAGCAAAGGACCGACGCAACGTGGCCTGTGCACGCGCTGTTCCTGTGGTGCTGTTCTTGTTCTTCTGGTTGTTGTTCCTGTTGTTCTTGCATACAGGCGTGCGACGACATGACTGCATGTACATTGTGCCGTGCGCCAAGCGTCCTGGAACCAGCTTCTACTCATCTACATTCCATTATGCCACTGCACTTGCCTCTCCAGCCTGGCCCCATTCTGCAACTTACTATCCAACACCATACGTGCTTTAGAAACGCGGGCAGCTGCTTCACAAGGACCCCCCTATTTAAGCAGCCTCTCGCACAAATGTGTCCGGTCGTACTTCGCGAATAAACAGTTCGTACATCGTCCCAAAAAAGCCAGGAGCGAATTTCACCGTGCGGATGCGCGCGTGCGATTCGCAAAATGCGCCTGTACAAGTGTATATAAATTTCTTGGAGGTGCGCCAGCGCATTGCGTGTACTGTACACGCGCTGTTGCTGTGGTGCTGCTCTTGTTCTTGTTGTTGTTGCTGTTGTTCTTGTATAAGCGCGCGACGACATGACTGCATGTACATTGCGCCGTGCGCCAAACGCCCTGTAACCAGCTTCGACTAATCTCAGAGATTATCTCACATTCCAATATGCCACTGCACTTTCCTCTCCAGCCTGGCCACATTCCCTTCCTCGCAAACGTACTTGGGCACCTTCCTATCCAACACCATACGGGCTTTAGAAACGCGGGCAGCTGCTTCACAAGGACCCCCCTATTTGTATGATACAAACACCATCACGAAAACCGAACTACATATGTTTGGTTACTTGAAAGGCGGTTGTGCTATGCACGGCAGCACGGTCGGAGCAACTGCCGTTCCACTCCAAACAATACAGGCATCTTACATTAATTAGACGACGATAGTAAAGTTAGTACAGATCCTCCTAGGTAAACGCCTACGCGCAAAGTGAACTTTTAGATAGCTCTGCGGAATCACTCGCAATTGCAAATTACGATACCACAGACCAAGGTCTTCGTTTCAGTTGTTTTTGACATATTGCATATTGAATATTAACAGAAATATGGGGCGGAGTAAAAAGCCGGAGCCGGTGAAGCCCATAGCGCCTGAGCCGGCTCGTGAACCGATCAGGTTAACAAACCTATACGACGCAGGAATCTTGAAGGGAACCCTTGATGAGTTTGCAAGAGAGGTATGCGTGCCACAGATACGACGATGATCTATACAAAGCCGTTGGACGCGTCTTTTGTGCAATCCCAGGTTATCCTTGACTATGGGCACCAAGAGGACGTTATGATCAACAACGTTAAGATCGGCCTTGGAATTGCAGCGTAAGCTGGGTTGCGTGTCCCAAACGGCAGCCAATTGAAGCTGCACGTACGCGGCATGTTTATCGCGTTTTACTTCTGGACGCAGAATGGCCATAGCAGCATTCTCTCACTTCGGGCCAGGGAAATTCCCGGCCAACTGGTGGATGGTCTTCGGCTGTGTCGTGTCGTACATCCTGCTGACCTTTGTGATGAACATCTACAGCTGGAAAATGGAGGGAGATGCATTTCTCGTGACGAAGCCGTTCCGCGTAAGCAAGGGTTGACTAGCCCGGGGCCAAAACCTGTGTGGACCGTTAGGGTGGGCAAGTGGAAGTTCAGCGGGCCCTTGGACGCATCGCCCCGCGTGGGAACAATGGACTGATCTACGTGCTGCAGCATTGAAAGTCACTACACGGCTGGCTGGACGCGTGAGAAGACATCGTGGCTTACATTACGAACTCCTGCTCCACCGCTTCTCGCTCGCTCCCTGTCCCGGCGCTCCGCAGAATGGAAAGGGCCTGCGGTTATCGTCCCGCATGGGCCGTTTCTCAAACGAGTACACGCTGGTGCTTACGGGCCGGGAGGACCCGGACATGTGAGTCTGTGAGCCGTTGTCCGGGAGCAACCTGGCTGGCCCCGACTGTCTGTTTAGCTAGGGCTAGGCGCCGTGTGCAACGAGACTTATTGGTCGGCTGCGACACCAGTGTGTCGTCGGTCCTCCCACAGTGGGACTGCTCCCCTTGGGCTGTTTACCGGGTGGGTGGACACGGACACTGCATAGCTGGATGGCTCTATCATAGTCACGTGCTGGGTGGCAGGCGGTTTCGTAGGTGTCGTCAGTGGGGCCGCCTACGGCTGATGTCAAAGCCCTGTAATAGGCCTGTCGCGGCAGCAGTTGCAACTATGCAATGGGGCGTGCAAAGGGTTGGGTTGCATAACACGCATATGCATTATCAAGTGCAACACCTAGCATGCCCATTTGACGGGGGAATGGCCAGGGGTGTGTTTGCAGTGGCATTTGGATTGCGTCGTTGTCCCTAGCTTTGTTGGTTCTTATTGCAAAATCTTGCGGGGTGCCGTACATTGCACTGGGTCAGAATTGTGCCAACCAACTGGCCCGTAGGCTGTCTTTCAAGGGTTGCATAAGTACCGCAGGATGTGTCTCGTATTGCATGACGCAAACGGCTAGCTGGGCCAGGCGCGCAGGGGGCAGGCTTTGCGTTTCAATCCGCACGTGCATTTCCTCCCTGCCACTTATAATACCGAACCCGGCCGCCACACCCCCTCCCATGCCGGGGTTGTTCGCAGTGAGGTGATGTCCACCGTGCGCATATCCAGCTTCTTCCACGAGGATGGGTACCTGGCAGAATCCGCTTGGCGAGCCGAGGTGGAGAAGCTGTGGCAGGCCTTTGAGCAGAAGCGAGGCGAGAAGGTGGCGAAGAAGAAAGACTGACTGAGGCTGCCGCTCAGCAGCTGCACGAACGTTGCAGTCTCCTGTTAGGCGGCGGCCTGGTGCTGGATCGCCTGCTAAGCATTCGCTCTTCAATCGAAGAACGTTATGACAATATTGACATAGGGTTTGAATTTATACTGCTGGGGGCTGCGAGTGCAGTGAGAGGTCTTACCCGGCAAGTGGAATGGCGTGACTTCCTAACCTGGCCTCAGCTGACGTCTCTGCTAAGTGTTCCGTTTTCGACGCAACAGCAGAGATTGCCATGTGGTTATAGAACTGGGCTTGGATGAACAGTGGCGTGTTGCTCGCATGGTCTTTACCCTGCTCATTGCATGGTGGCCCCTCGTACGGGAAGGAGCCTGCGGACTTGTAGGATTTTGCAGGCAAGGGCCAATTGTGCTCTTCCTGGCAATTCGGTAGATTCTTGCGGGGCCTGCACGCATTGCATCTGTATCCTCATGCACTAAGGTGTCCTGATAGGTGTCCTGATAGGACGTTTTAGACATTTTTATGGCGGTTTCGATGGACGGTCAGGTGGCCAAGGTATGAAGAGCTAGTTGGCCTTGCTTGCACCGTTCCTTAATAATGCTTTCGGCGATAGTGAGCACCCTGATTGCTGGTGCTTGAAAATCCTTATCCTGAGCGCCACCAGGTACAGCGATGGCCTCGCGCGCCTATCCTGACTGGCCGATCCTGGGTCCCCATGGACTTCACACTGCTTAAATTTATCCAGTTCGCATTTCTTGGTGAGAGCACTCACTCAACCAGTCTGTACGTATTACAGCGATTGTTGAAAGCAAATCGGTAAATCGAAAGCATATCGCGAAAACCGTTGCTTGCGACGCACTGCACACTTTGACAGCAAACCATGGGTCCCAAGACAGGATTTGCGCAGAGGGGTGCACACGGCGGCACCATAGCGCCGAAACGAGTGCGTCATTTAAATCCACACGATCTTTGTACATCTGCTTCTTTTTCAGCAGGAGCTGCAACAACAGAGCACAGTCCTTGCCTCAGGTCTCCTCGCGTACCACCCACAGTTGCTACGACAGGAAATCTACAACCTTCACTCCCATCTATATATCTATTAACCGGTGAAAGGCTGAGAATCCCTGCCTTCCCGGCCATCCAAGCCACGCGCACCAAGCTCACCATGCATGCCCACACCCACCTATCCACCTCCCAGGACTACTTGCGTGGGGTCTCGTCCGCGGCCGCCTGTTTCCCCATTACCCCGCCCAACCCCGGCACAATCGCAGTTCTGTAAAGCTCGCGCAACAGGGACAACATAGCACTATGCACACATGCACATACCCGCCTTTCCTTTCCCTCGTCAGCTGGCGCCCAGTCGCTGTCCTCGCCCCTGGAACGCACGGAAGGCGTCCTGTCCCGGAGCCGCGTGCGTATTGGTGCGGCGGCCCACGCCCCAGTCCGCGAGGAGGTTCTTTAGAAACTGGGGCGTCCTCAGCAGCCTTGGACCTCCCATGGCTGGGTACAGGTCCTCTAAATAGAAGTACAAGTGGCCCGCCGCAATGCCGAGGCATGGCCCCCAGGGGATTTCTGTCGTTACCAGATAGTCCAATAGCACGTAAAAGAAGGGCAGGTAAAAGGCCTTGATGGTGAATAGGCCCCAGATGGAAAGCACCTGATCCGGGAAATGGCGGCTCCACACGTACATGACCATAAAGATCAGAGCAGCCGCGTTCACCAACAGGGCCACGCCGACCGTATACTGCAGCACGGCTCCCATGGCCAAGATGGAGGCCGCGCCGAAGAGCAGCATGAAGAGGTAGTCGGCGGGCTGGAACTGAAAGACCTGCGTCTCCAGCACCTTGCCGTACGTCACCAGCCAGACCAAGTGAAAGATCAATGTGAGGTTCACTCTGCCGCCGAACAGGAAGGTGGTCAGCGGGCGCCACACCTATGGTACCCCGGGGCCACCAAGGAGCAGGACACGGTGTGTGAGGAACGGGGGAGCAGAGGGGGGGAGAAGAGGAGAAAAGGAAGAGCAGGGCAGGAGGACTGAGTGGCATCGTTGGGGGCAAAATTGAAGATCACGTCACGTGTCTATGCACCGGGCGGGACACCCGAGGTTCATGAGAGTTTGGCGACGGACGGATGGGTGTTGTGTGCGGGGTTTTTGCAAGGCATTTAGCAAGTTAAAAGCAGTGGGGTGGGGGCAGAGAGGGGCCGCCATGGCCACTGTGGCTGTGGCCGCAGCGTGGAGCCCACCGACCAGTACCCAGGTGGCCTAGCAGCAGGTCAGTGCGTGCACGCGGGCCCACAGAGACGGTGGAGGCCTTCAGCCCGTCCCCTTCCCCTTCCCAACCCAGCGGAGCCGGTAATAATCTTTGGCCCCAAATGATCACCGCAGACCCTGCAGGAACACGCCATGCGCATGGCAGAAGCGGGACCTATTTCCTGGGAGAGCGTCCCCTCAGAAAGTCTAATTCAAGCCATGGTCTCTCGCACGTGCGGTGACATACGGAATGACCTGGCTGCCATTTCGGATACCGGTAAGAATGAAGCCAGGAGGGACCAAGAGGTTTAGACCCGCTAGGCCACGAGAGAATTCCGCAACCACGCGAGGCAGAATAACATATGTAGCATTGTGGATCAGTTCCTGCACTCTCGCACAGCCTCCCAAAGCCCGTATGTATACGTCCCAAGCGTAGCTTCCCACGCGGAGGCTTTGCCCTGGTTTCGAACCGGTTCTAGCCCTTTTATGCGGAATCAGCAATTTGGTGTCACAAGAAGCCTTGAGGGGTTGGGGCTCTTCACTGAAAACGCCTGACGTTGGTCAGGGAGTCCCGTGCACGTCATATACACGGCCACGCTATGCCGTCGCTGCAGGCATTTGACACAATGGCCACTCCATAAGATGCAATACAGCTTTAGGGCCGACAAACCAGGAGCCGCCTTCCCTCGTCATCTTATCGGCGTATCCTCATCAGACTCCACCCACGCCCCTGACGACATGCCTTCAGCAACGAAGTGGAAAGCGGACCTAGCCCTTCTTGTTACAAACACGCTGTCAAGGATGGTGAAAGCCCTTAGTGAAGGGATCCCCTCGACCTCTTACGAGCGAGGCACGGCTGTGTATCACGCACGGGTACTACGGTCGATCGTGACGCAACCCGCCGGCTAACACAGTCCCCCCTTTTCAAAGCGCCATGCTGACCCTAAATAACGCTAGGATTTGTTTCTGATACTCACCTCGAAATGACTAAAGACCCGTTGCCAAATCAAAACCAAGTAAAATCCGGTGATCATTTTGAAGCTTGCCGACAGAGCCAGTACAGCCAAGACTGTCCCATATGCGCGTGTGATAGGCGGTAGACTTTCATACCAGGCACGAGGGCCATGCCCAACATCGGTTGCTTGGACAACCCTGGGTGGCATTCTAGGCCTGACCGTGGCCAATATCCGTCTAGTACTCGCTTTCACAATAACTTATAAGCTACGTCCAGGTTATGCGACTGCAAGCTACGTGTAGGACAGGAGGAAGTAAGCTGAAGGATCGACCAGTCAGTTTATTTAAGTACGTCTGATGTAATCGGCGAGATATGCAACGAAGTAAAAGATAGATTGCTGAATCAAAGAGCGTTTCCTTCTTCCTTGTTCCAGGGTGCTGCCCAACGGTTGGGACGGTTGCAAGGGATGACGTAGCCATTGTGCCCGTCGTTAATCATTCAGGGTTATGTCTACTGCTGTTGGCCCAAGAAGTTTGGGACTATCAATTGATAGTAGTCTTCAGAGTCCTGCCTTGGGTCATCCATACGTACTTGCGGGCGCCACGGGAATACCTAAAATTACCACTACAAGCTTCCAGAGTGGATTATGCATTAACACTGAAATGCATCGTCGGCCATGCTTGCTGCGTTCAGAAGCGCAGACACTGGGGTATCGTAAACTTGCCGTCCAGGGCACATCGGCTAACACGAAGCGCTTTGATAGAGAAAGCATTGTTGCGCATGGAGACAATGGGGCAAGGCTGCAGGCACCAGAACTCAGCGGGGATGTGCAAGTGGAAGATACCATGAAGGCCGTCAGGCAGCGGACGGCATTCGGGTGACGGAAAAGCTTACGATCTCGGACCCGGGGAGAACACCATTCGAATCAGTGATACGCAAGTGATATTGATATGCAATTATTGTTTTCACAATACTACTTACACAATAGACCTAGATTTGGGCTTTTCGGTGTCTTTGCTCGTACGGCAGCCCCCTTGTTTCCTTTTAAGAACCATACTTTGCATCGGCGCTCTACTGCAGAGAATCTCTTGCAACAGACCTTCATCATGACACTCCATCCGGCCTGCTGCGGAAACAGGTGTCAAAACAATTTCTCACGACTTCTTTAGGTTGAGCAGTCGTGCAAGGCCTTGCAGAGTCCTCTTCCCTCTGCCCGCCGTCACCTTTCATCTGCCGTTCAGCCACCTATCCATACCCTAGCCCTAACCACACTACTTCTATGCCACCTTGCGTACCTCAAGCCTGCCGTTTAGTTGTTGTTGTTGTTGTTGTTGCATGGTCGTGGGTGCGTTCCCCGTACCTGCAAACCACCCTAGTACGAGCCGAGGGCTCAAGGGCTGCCAAATCGCCTATAAGCACCTTCCTACCTCGCACTCCCAACGAAACAAGTGATGAAGGATACTAACGACCAAAGGGAACGATAGAGTTGCGGTGGGACCATATGCGTTCCAGCATCCTTGCCAGGCGTTTAGTGTGTGTCTATGTATGTATGATGTTGTTACAGGGTGGTACAGCTTCACCAGTGGCCTCCTTCCCGAGGCAATTCCCTGCTCTCCCCTGCTAGAGGGGCACCCTAATCCATTCATCACATCCGACTTCAGAGTGTATTTTTTGGGAAGGAGGGCACCTAGCTGTATCGGGCTTGTTCGTTGGCCGTTGTGGCTTATTAAGGTGGCATTGACCGCCATGATATTCATGCCGGGACCACACCACGCACAGCTCAATAATGATTGGCAGGAAAGACTCTTGAAGCACACCGCATCGTCATACCCGCGCGCACCACCTCCTCCCTCCTCAACACCCTTGATGCATGCTCGGGATTATACATCGTCTCTACACATACGGGTTTATATCTGGTACGAGCCCCCCGCGAGCAGCTCCCAGCTCAACAGCGCGTCCACCTGCCCTGGCTCCGCGACCACACCCGGCCCGGCCGTCACAACCACCGTCCGGACCCCAAGCCGCCGACAGGCACCCAGTGCAGCCGCGTGGCGGCGGGACCCCGACACCAGCACCAGCGTGTACGGCAGCTCTGTCGCCAGCAGCTCGCCGCGGCCGCGGCCGCCGCCCGTAGCGGCAGCGGCAGCACGCGCCGTCCCGTTGCGCAGCGCCGCCAGCAGCCTGTCTATTCCGCCGTTGAGCGCCCTGTCTGAGGCGTCATCAGTGTTCTGCGCCACCCTGGGTTCGAACCCCTCCCTCTGCAGCACGTACTTGAGCCCCAGCTGATGACCTGCCGGCGGCCGATACAGCTCCCCAGAGCTGGAGTAGTACGCACGTACCCCACCCAGTCCGGTCCGGTAGCTGTTCTTCTTACTAGCGCCAGCGCTGGAGGCACCGCCACCGCGTCCCGCACTGCTGCTGCTGCCGCCGCCGCCAATGGTGGCATTGCCGCCATTCTGCGGCGGCTCGTCGACTTGCAGCTGCTGAGCGATGGCAGTTGCCGCCAAGCTGGCCGCCGGCTTATCGGGGTGGAGGGTGCGCAGGTGCCGCTCAAGGCGCGGTGCCGTCAGCAGCTTTCCGCACACTGGGCAGCGGACTCGGCCATTCGCGCCTGCTGCTGCGGCGCCACTGCCCTCCACGCGGACGCCAGCGCTACCTTTAGCATTGTCATCGCCCTCCGCATACGTGGAGAGGAAATGTGTTGGCACCCAGGCCCATGCCTGGCGATTTGCGTACGCGTAGCTCCCCACCACACGACCCAGCCGGTGCGCCAGTCGCAGCACCTCCACGGCCACCAGGCGCGGGTCCCGATTCCCCGGGTGGGCCGACTCCACGTCCCAAAACACGTGTACTAGCGCCTGAGGAGGACCGCCGCTGCTGCCGTACTGGGGGGAGTCCCCAGCTCCCTCCCGCAGCCAATTCGACAGCGGGATGGGGACTGTACGGCGTGAATCTGCTGGCAGCGGAAAGCATCGACGTCAGCATAAGCAGCGGCGGGAGTGCGCCATGGGCGACGCGGCAGCAGGGGTGTGCTGCTCACATGAGAGATACAATAGTAGCTGACAGATGGTATTTAACGGGGACCCATGTGGCCGCGGGTTGGGTTGCGTAAAGCTTCCCTCGGTTCGTCAATCGATCCACATCACAAACGGTAACCTGAGCCCTGCGTGGCCCAGATGCATGGTAAGCACCGGCGCCAACGCTGCTCTCGGCACGTGTGCACCGATCCGGACACACACCCCGGCGCTTGGTGTCCGGTGCCGTACCATTTGGTGTAGCCCCGGCCCGGGCCCCCACAACAGCTACCAATCCCAGCTTAGCCAACAGCCCTCAGGAGCGACCAACCCTGGCAGAGGCCCAACGGCATACAAACACCACCGACCCCACACCGCCAGCTGGACCGGGGTTGGGGGAGGGGCCTGGAGAGGCACACACCTGGTATAGGTCGCGGCTGCGCGATAACGACGCCACGGCGGGCGGCTTTAGCAGCGCGCCTTCCCGCTTCGTCGCTCCCGGTGGCGCTGCTCAGCACCTGGGCCCTGCTCAGCACCTGGGCCTCATTGCTGATGCCCTCTGAAAGCTGCCGTGACAGGAAGCTCCAAAGAAGAGCGGTATCAGGCTCGGGCGCATCGGGGCTTGGCGGCAGGAGGGTTCCCAGCTGCTTGATGCGATTTTTCAGGAAGCGTTGGAAAGCCCGTGCCCCGGCCTGCTCTCGGCCTGCCGGGACGTGTTATGATAAAAAGAGATAGTTCATGCTACGGGGTGGTAGATGTGGGGCAGGCTGAGACCGCGAGTTTCCAACAGATACTCGAAACTCCGCAAATGGAATTCAAGCGGCATAATCAATGTGATGTTTGAAAAGGGATAACATACCAGCTGCATTGGTAATTTGGAGGGTTTGCCGCAGTGACCTTGAGTAATCTTGATGCACCCAACGTGACGAAGGCTGTCCCCGGGCATGATCGTTCGGTAAGATTTGATCTTTGAATAAGTTCATATCATTTGCAAATAGATCTGCAGCAAAACGCTTAGTTGCTGGGGTTTGCGGGTCAGTCAGTAATGCACGTCAGTTTTGGCAATCGTGCAACTCCTGGCATGGGATGATTAAGGGCCAGTTGATAACAACGGAACCCAAATATATACTGTGCCGTTGCTTTGGACGTTCAAGCTTAGGAGGCTTGTTAGGGACTGTTGTAGGAACACTGTAGAAATGCAGGGAGCGTTGACGCTAAACGGCAGGCTAGGCCCTTGCCTGCCTGCCCAGCGTCCCCGATTGTCCACAGCTGTTCCATACGCTTTTAAGGCAGGTCCGCGCGCAGGCCGGTGCTCGCTCCTTGCTCGGCCAGGGCGGCTCGTGCATACAGGTAGGTATGCGGCTTTCAAGTCCCTCATTCCGTTTCACCAACTCATTCCTTACATAATTGTAATAGTAATACTAATGACCGGGAGATCTGCACTGCAGCGGCTGTACCGGTGGCCCAGTCCCCAGTCCTCTTGACTGAGTGCGCATCGACTGTCGCCGAGGTGCCGCAAGAACTCTTCTCGCTGGGAGAGGGTCTGGAGACCCCCATCCAACTCATCTACCTCGTCACGCTGCTCGGCTTTCTGGCAGTGGGTGCCTATCTTGTGGTCCGCCAAGTGCTTATCCGGCGGGAGCTAGATGAGGGTGCCAAGGGCCTGGGCGAGCGGATCCGAACAGGGGAAGCAACATGCGAGGTAGGGGACGGCCGACCGGTTGTGTATACGTGGGTTAGAGAGGAGGGGATTAAGATTGACAAATCGCCACGAGAGGAACCTTGTGCCGTTGAAGACGGGATGGTTGTTGTTGGATAAAGGCACTCCGGGTGCCTGAACCCGTCTGGGCCGGTCCTGCGCCATTAGGGCCGGCCGACAACGACAGCGGTGCGAGAGGGGGGGATGGTGCTGGGCAAGGGAGGGCTTGCTAGACCCGGTGCAGCTCGGGACCGCCAAACCCCCCCCAACTCCGCCCCTCCCTCCCCTCTCCCCCTTCATCAGGACTATTACGAGCTGGGTGTCATCCTGACCCGCAAGAAGCTGTTCACCCAGGCCACCAAGAACCTGGAGAAGGCCAAGAAGGTGTGGGACGGAGAGGAGTCGGAGCTGGCGCAGGTGCACAACGCACTGGGGTTCTGCTACTTCAATATGGACAAGGTGGGGGGAGGGGGCTGGGGGGCGCGGGCACTGGAGATCTCGATCTGGATCTAAGTGTGTGGAAAAGATCCCGGGTTTTTGGGTTTTGGGGTGTGTCGGTCATGGGAATGAACCTGTACGGTGGAGATGATGAAAGGCGGAGAGGGGGTTGGAGGTGGTGGGTGTGGGTGGGAGGGGCATTGCACGTAGCAGCGTGTGGGGGGTGAAGGCTCATGCAGCGGAGATGTGCAGATGCGGCCAGATGGGTCATTTTAGACGAATAGAAGGCGGAGTAAGCTGCACCTGTTTGTGTGTTTAGGGTTTCCGTGAACTGGAGTGAGTTTGGAGAAGGCGGTATGTTTGTACGCGCTGAGTGGAGGGGTGGTTGGGATCCCGACTTGCTTGTCTGCCCCGTGGGGCTCTGGATGCGGAAGGATAACCCCTGACTTGGCTTGAGAGCCCCCTAATATAGTGTAGTGGGTGTTTGCGCACATGCACACACACATACACACACATCACCACCACCAGTTGCACCCCCCCTGGTTCCCTCCTGTTCCGCTCCTCTTTTCAGACTGAAATGGCTATTCAGGAGTACCGGAGGGCGGTGGAGTTGCAGCCGGGTTACGTGACCGCCTGGTGAGCGGGGAGTAGAGGCGCTGCGGAGGGAAACCGGGAGGCGGAGAGAGGCAGGGCGGACGGGAAGGGGGAGGCAGGGCCGTCAGGCTGAGGAGGTACACGTCATGGCGTCATAAGTCTGGCAATGGAGCAGCGGGGTTCGCTGCACACTTCTTGGGAACTGAGCGGACGGGGGGGGAGCTGAGGCTTGGCGCACTGATCCGCCTCCTCCCCGCGGCCCCCTGCGGACTCCAACAGCAACAGCTCGCAGCAGCTTTGGACGTCAGCCGGCAGTCGTCGTTCTTCTTGATACTGCCACCCCCCTCATATACCCCTCTCCCTGCGCCACACCGATATCACACTTGCCTAAGTTCCGCAGCTCACCCTTCGCATCCATAAGGCCCTTTCCATTCCGCAGTCAGAGCTATCACAGTCTTGTGTTTCCGAAGGGAAGGAGGATGATAGCGCCCGGAGGACAACAACCCGGACACTGACACAAACCCGTCTATAGCACACTGGCACAGCAGCTGCGCCCTCTACTCCGCTGCTGGACAATGTGTGCGTGTCTCACCCCCGGCCACCTCTAACCCCTACACACTCTCCCCCACACCACACACACACACACACACTTCTCTTCCCCCCTCATGCACAACACCCCCCCTCAGGAATAACCTAGGGGATGCCCTGGAGAAGAAGGGCAAGTGGAGGTGCGTCCCGTTGCGAGAACAATATATACCACCCTCTAGGCGACATGAAATGATCACATCACCAACCCCGTCATCATCATCGCCATCATCATTATCATTGTATCATCATGAGATAAGGAGCGATAGAAACACGTGCACGGTTGCGAGGTAGAGGTAATTTGAGATGAGTTACCGCATTGGAGAACGGTCCGGAAGACCCAGGACCAGGACCTCCACAGCTGCGTGTGGCCGTGCAGTTACATCCTAGCGGCCTTTTATCTTCCATCGCCCTCCTCAGAGCGCCGTCTTGTTATCTTGCGTTATCGAGTACCCGTCTCATCCGCCCTCCCGCAAAGCCCTCGTGTCCAACACCCCGCGCCCCACGCCACTCACTTCCCCCCTCCAAAAGGGACGCTCTGGTGGCGTACCAGGAGGCGCTCACGTACGCCCCGGACAACCGCATCGCCCGCCAGCGCTCCGACTACTGCAAGGAGAAGGTCACCCGCCTGGCGCTGTGAGGGGCCGGACACTTACCACCCGCCCGCACACGCATAAACAGACACATACATATGCACGCACAAGTAGCCTGATGCGGCATGGTGGTGTGGGGGTTGTGGAAGGGCCTGGATGGGGGGGAGACGTAGGGGCCGCGTGGGAAACCCCGTCACAGACTGTGTGGCTGTGTTGCTGAGTGCTGCCGGAGGCGTGGACAGGCCCCTGCTGCTGGTGATGGTGGTGTCTGGCTAGTCAAAAAAGACCCTGTGCTCTTACAGCGGCGCGGAGGAATGTGGGAGGAGGGGTTTCGAACCGGGGGCTGCTGGCGGTGGCTCCCACTGGGGAGAAGACTGCCACCGCGATGGTCAGCACCGCAGCAGTCATTGGCCTCCCCGACCTCCCCTCTCCTGACCTCTCCGGCGTCCGCCTGGAGGCGCTTTCAGCCGTCCCGCACCGGCAGCTTGAATGTGAGAGTGACGTTGTCGTCGTAGGCATCATCGCGGTGGCGGTCCCGGAAGACATGCATGACGTGCACGTGGCCGCCGCCCTCGGCGATACCTGGGGGGGGGGAGAGAGAGGCCGCACCGGTGCGGGTGGGGGGGGGGAGACGAACCACGAGCGAGTGAAGCTGATGGCAAGGAATGACTGATGGGGATGAGGGTGAGGGTGTGTACGAGGGTTGCCAGAGTGTGTGTGGGAGAGGCAGGAAAGACACGCCGAGATCCGGGTATGAGTACACACACAAACGTATATGTACGTATGTATGTGTGCCCATATGTGAATGTAAAGGGACGTGTAACTCGTTGTCCCTCCCGTGGCTGAGTGGGGGGCGTGGGAGGTGCGCGTGGGTGAGTCCTGCGGTAGCCGGGCCCCCACCCGCACCCGCACCCGCATACTGCTCCCGCCCGAGGAGGACCTCCTGATTGCCGGGGGATTGTGGGTCCTCCCACAGGAGGCAGTGCCAGGAAAGCGGAAATAGATAGAAACGTGAGTGTTCGAGCAGTCCGTGGGGGCTGGATACTTCAATTTTGTTATTGCCGTAAGAGGCCTCGTTTTTTTGTTTTCTTCCCTTTTCCCTCATCAGCGGTGCGGGAGAGCGTGGGATCCAAAACACACAACACACAGGCACGTGCGGAATGCATGACACGATACGTGTGGTGTCACCAAGTTAGCCGTAAGTAGAGTGTGACACTTGGCGGCAAAATGTTGGCAGCGAGGAGGGAGGAGCGAGAGCGGGGGCCGAGGGTGGCAGAAATAGCGGGGGTACATGTAACGGGTACACTGCTTTCCCCGGCTTTCATAGATTGGTGTGCGGACTGCTGCGGGCTGTGCATGAACAGTATATGTCCGGGGGGAAGTAAGTCGTGAGGCGGGCGCACTGCCCCATCTGGGCCACGAGAAGGATAAGGATACGGGGTCCCTTTGCCGTTCCTGAGGCGTAATGCGGAGAGAGAGGGTGTGAGAGAGAGAGAGAGAGTGCGAGTGTGTATGTGTTTCAGGTGCGGATGACGATTTCGCAAACTTGGGCGGTGAACACCGCACTGTAAGCTGGCGGCTGCTAACCCGGTGGTAGCAGCCATCTCCCTGCCGGCACCCGCCCGGGCTCTACCGGCCGCCAGTAACCATCAGCACTGACGTCCAGACGCTACCTGGCTGACTCGGTGATGATGCTTCATGATGAAATGACAACGCACGAAACAAACTACCGTTTCCCCACACCCACCCACCCGCCCACCCCAAACGTAACTTCAAGATCCCCACAGCCCCGCCTCATGGCACCCATAGCAATACCCCCACCACTACCCCCACCACCTTGAGGCCCAACCGCAGAGAAAACCCCTGCTACCCCTCCGCTATGCAACGCGACCCTCTTTTGCCTACAGCCCTGTAGCCTTTCCCCCGCCCCCCGGGACACGCGAGGGGGAGACTAAGCTCGGATAGTGCGGCAGTGGTGTATGCGGCGGCCTCCGCACCGCCACATGCCCCCAACCTACACAATGAGGGGGGCAAAGCCGGGGATATGTCTGTATGCCTCGCAGCGGCCCCCACTCCCCAACCCACACACGAATCAGCGCACTCCCGGCACGCGGGCGAGGGCAGAGGTGTTAAGGGAGCGCCCTCACCGCACAGCACTTGGGCCGGTTCCGTGAGCAGAGTGGTGTGTAGCACTCTGGAGAGCTGCTTCAGCTGGATGTGCTGCGGGATGGGGATGGGGAGGGGGAGGGGGGGGCCCCCATGGGGAGAGCGGGGCGCACACGGCAGGGTGTGTATGGGTCAAGGGAAACGGGAATCTTTATTGCGGTGTATTGAGAGAAAAGAAAGATATCAAAGTGCGATATATTACATATAAGATATACATGTATACTATATGTTCTATATGTACATACATATGCCGTCAAAAGCCTGTGTGGGAATAGTTAGTATGAGGGGTTATAAGCAGTGCTTTTTGGGTCAAAACTGAAGCCGAGGTTTTGTAGCTTAGGGATCGGTAACATGTGTTTTTTGGTGTGTCGCTTATCGCTCCTGACCCACGTGACTGGGGCCCGTAGGAAAAGCGCACGACCGCTGTGCCGCTACCCGGGCGGGGGGGGGAGGCAGGAGCCCCAAAGCCAGACCGTGTTGCCCTTGTCAGGGCCGCAGTTTACGACAGTTCAGCGATGTAACATAGACATGAGCAATGGCAAGCGCGACCCCGGGTCGGGGTGCGCGGTTACAGCCGCACAGCTGATGGCGGCGAGCTGGCAGCCGCTGCTCACCACGCTGACGGCCTTTCCGGCGTCCAGAGCTCCCTGCAGCTGATCACCGACCGACTTGGACCTGACACACAGAAGTGGGAGACATCCAGGCGGGGCAGAGGGGCAGGGGCAGGGGAGCTGTGCCGGGCAGGGAGGGAGGGAGGAAAGGCGGATGGCAAGAAGACTGGCGCAGGGATGCGTTGCAAGTACGCCATTACGGGTGGCCGATGGTTACAAGTTACAATCTCCGCACACAAGTGCGGGTGTGTCCGTAAAAGCCGGGGGGGCCATGGACGGGCCATGGCGCGGCCGATGGTGGGGGGGGATGTGCCCCCCGGGTTTCACGAGGGGGAGAGAGAGAGGGAGCAGTTGTGCAGGTGTTTTGCAATCGTTAAGCTGGCGGCTTGGACGAAACAATGTCTTCATTTCATTCTCCCTTTTGGTTGTCAGAGCGCCATCAGAGGGGCACTCGTAAGAGACTCCTTTTTCTCACGAAGTCAGTGGAACACCTTTGAAGGTGGCCAACACCTGAAGGTCTCCGTTACACCCGGTGCACATGGGAGGGTCCTTCCGTTATCTGGTATTAAACAAACACGCCACAGACACGCTGGAAAAGGGCCGAAAGGGTCACAAGAGACCCGAGACCGGTGTGGAAGTGGAGGTGGCTTCCTCAGTCGACCCCTGTGTGCTGCTGATACTGCTACTGCTGCTCCAAAGCACGACCTTTTAGCTATCCACATATCCACACACACACACACGGCGGGCCACCCACCGGGCCCCAGCCGCAGTGCGCCCCGTTAGTCCCTAACTCCTTCACAACCTTCGCAGCGGTTAGTCCCTGAAGAAACGATTTGCCCGGTGGCACACTGACACATCTACATCAACACATAATACACATACACGCACATGCATACATACATACATACATACATACATACATACATACATACATACATACATACATACATACATACATACATACATACATACATACATACATACATACATACATACATACATACATACATACATACATACATACATACATACATACGCACACACCTGTCCGTCGCCTCCGGCTCATATGCTGTGTGCGGATACACCGGCAGGTCCCGCAGCTGGGCCCCCAGAGCCACACTCGCCGTCTGCACCAGCACGTGCGCATCACCGCCCTGCAGACGCCGTGTTGGATGGGGCCATTGGGGGGTCGGAGAGCGGAGGTAAGGGTGGGTGGGACGTACCCCCATGCCTTTCATCGGCTCTAATAACCCCCCCCCCACGCACCAAGCTGGCCGCAGCTAGTCAGGTAGCATGTCGGGGGGAGTGGGTGGAAGGGGCGGTCCGGTGAAGCAGCACACACGCCCATCCCTCCAGGTTGGCGGAGGCGCATGTGAGCGGTGCAGCTGCTGCCCCAGCCGCAACCGGGGAGGAATGCGTTTGTGATCACGATCGCAACCGTGTTGTACAGTAATGTTCAGTAATGGCTGCTCTGCCTCCTCTCTATATGCCTTTGTAAGAGGCGGCGGGGACCTCCCGCCGCTGAATCCGGGAGTCCCCCATCCGGTCGGATTGCGCACCGGTTGAAGGACGGCAAACAATCGCATAACATGGCGATAATATACTAGTCATCGACTGAATGCTACGACTAGTACTAGGGCCTACGGCTCTGATTTGCCTTGGAGGCGAGGGCTCCCCCCCCCCGGCGCAGGATCCTGCCGCACCCTGCTGATGGCGAGCATGGCCGTGTCGTCCACCGACTTGAGCCGGTCCACGATGGCTTGAGCCGCCCCTAGCGCCGGAACCAAATCCACGTAGGCAGGGCAGAAGGCGCCCACATCCTTGGCGGCAACCAAGGACTGAACCTCCGAAGCCGTGTACGGCTTGCTGATGGGCACGTCCTGTACGACGGTCGTGCTGGCGCCCTGCACGAGGGTGGCGTCCGTGGGGGTCGGAGGTGCTGGGAAGGGGTGACGTTTGTTGCATTCGTTAAAAGGCCGTCGTCCCCGCCGCGGGCAGCCCGAAGCAAGACGATCACCAAGGTAGCGGAGGTCCTAGGAGCTCACCCCTGCGCGTTACGAGATGTTACAAGTGAAAACCCCACATCGCTAACACGCCATCGCACGGCTCCCTGGTCTGAGGTCCATATGCAAGTGGCACATGCGCGACAGCACGACAGTGGGCGCTCGGAGGGCCCTATACGTATTCCTAGGTGGGGTGTAGCAGCCAGGGAGAAGGCGGGGTCATTGGGGGGGGGGTTGAGTCCCCAGTACGAACCCGAACCCGCAACCTAGGGCGAGCGAGCCCAGACCAGTGGCACTCGGGGGTCGTTCACGGGGGACTCATCGTGGGGCGAATGGGACTCCCGGCAGGAGCGGGGTAAACACGCGTGCACGGATAGAGGGCGGTGTATTTGTGTGTGTGTGTGTGTGTGTGTGTGTGTGTGTGCACGCGCACATGAGAGACCATGAGAAGAGAGACCTGTCCGGCAGTCCGTAGCCAACCCACATCAGCCAGACGGCCGGCGCTACCACTCGGGACTATCCCGCTATAGCCGCATCTCTCCACTCCGCGGTGACCTCCGGAGGCCGCCCTGTAAGGTCTCCGGCGCGTTCTATGCAGTCCCTTAGACGCTATGATTCCGCACCCACAGTGTGTAGTAGAACTGCAGTACAAGGCTGTACGGCAAGTTATGATGACCTGCCAGAGTGTTCCGCTTGTAAGGGCGTGGCATAGAATTGCATCCTTGCGCCAGTTACACACGACCACACGGCGATATCATGACGTGAAAAGCAAACTCGCACGACGTGCAAGCATTGAGATGGTGGGGACAGCCGTACTGTAACGCCGCTTAGGCAGCCCTTGGTTCACCGGGCCAACGGTCATCCGTACCAACGGTACGCCGAAGAATATTCATAACTTTCCGATACCAAACGGTATTTATCAATACCACAACTATCTAGTACCGCCATTGCACCGCACGGTACTTGCCGTTGCCGTAAAGCAGAGAAAAGGCTTGCTCTGTGTGTCGGTGGCAGGACTTGACACCTGACGCGTGGTGAGCTTTACATCCACCTTGTCAGAGTTGGTGGCTGCCGCGCCCTTGAGGACGCGGAGCAGCAGCCCCACCTCAACTTGGAACGCAATCAAATTAAAGTGCTTGCTCTGGCAGCGGTACGTGTCGACGTCGAAAAGAGTTTCCTGGCGGGTTAGAGGAGATGAATTTGGGGCAGATTTCTGGTGGGTACGCGGACCTCCAGCGCATGCACATACCCATGTATGTACTATGGAGGTTAAGGGTAGGTTGCAAACAGGGTGGCCATACTCACGGCGGCAAACCGTGCGGTGACATGCACGCCATCTGTGTTTAGGCTCGTCTGTACAAAATGGACCTCGTCAGTCCCAAGAAGGACTTGACACGTCTTTCCAAATTTTTCTATTGTCGGCAGGAAATCTGCATATTCGCGGCATGAAACGAGGATAGCTTTTAGTCGCGCCGAAGGTATCGCAAAAGACAACACCTTACTTTTCCACAGCAGCCGACCACCATGCTCTGTAAGCGTTCCTTTTAACTTCATTTCCGTTGGCTTTGCATATGCGGGTGATCGTTCGAGTGGCCAATTCAAGCGGAAACTTGTGCAAATACTACTTTCTCCCTATCGAATCCACTGCGTAAGTGAACATTTGAAAGGAGAATGAAAGGACATATAATTACGTATTCATGACGAGGCAACATGCCATTTCAGGGGCAGCAGCAGCAGTAGCAATAGGTTGGTAGTCATTTCCCCGCACGAAGCCTGCGTAGGCTATTGTCCTTGCGTGCATGCATGAATCCTCCAAATTTGCTGGAAACACCGGGCAGATCATAATGTTGTGTATTAGGATGCATGAAGCGCAAGGACACAATCACATGAGCTTGGTCTTTGATCCCTGGTCTTTGTACGGCAAAGCTGGTTCACTTGACAGCATATCACAGTTGAACCCCAAGGCAGTAAGGGCCTAAGGTTCCAATTGGATTTGACGAGGATGTGTGTTTGTGACATATCCGCAGGTGCGGAATGAATAATAGGCTTGGGGGAACGTACCCACAGAGGATAGATACCGCATTGCGGGTGTACGACGAAACCAGAAGCCGATGATCAAGCACATAAGCGAAACATTTTGTGCACTATAACGTGAAGATGATTAATGATTCACGCTGTCAATGCCAAAGCCTCCGCTGGCCCAGGCACCCACTCTGACTGCAAGGGACATACCCTGGCTCTGCAACGGTAACCATCGTCAGTACCGGTGTAACCCGATGGTTATTACCCTTGAAAACAGGTGAATTTGTGATGATGCACAGGCAACCTCGTTGGGTCGCATGCAAGACAAAATCAAGGTCTCACCAGTTTCCACCGCAAATGAAGCTAGCATCACCTGTAGCCGATGGTTGCACCTTCATAGAGTACAGGAGACACTATGAGATATGTCCATTTTCTCTCTCAGGTTAATGCAGTGATCGAATTCGAGGTATGCTTCGCAAGACCAAACATCCGTACATCTATTTCGCGGAGGCCGCAACGAAGGCAAACATGTACCGATTGCCGCTATTCATTATTATGATAAAGTTATAACACGCTAGCATATAATCTGTTTGCATAGAGCAGAAGTCAACACTAACCTTTACTCTGCACAGCACGGTTGCTTCCAAGCCGCTTTTTGAGTATCGCTTTTGGACTTGCAGGTGCGTGATGTCGGGCTGTTAGATGCGTACACCTTGCCCTTGCGACGTCCGCAGCCGATTTTTTCCCCATGATGATCAACGGTGGCAGATGCAGGGGCACATCTACGAGGATTGCAGTTGCCTCAGGATTTGCGGGTTACATACAAAATCAAAGTCGCAGTTCCTGGCTTTCGGAATCAAGCGTTGTCAACTTCCCCCCCTTCTGCAGACCGCAGGTTGTGTAAGGAATGACTCAGCAAGAGGCAAAGGCCGCCGTCGGCGATGATGGCGTTGCAGCTAAAGACGTGGGCGCTCCAGGTCTTGGGAATGGGTCTGGGAAAACCAGCCCTGTGGAAACGGTAAATGACCCAGATACCGTAAACGCCGTCAGCGTGGATCCAGACGAGTTGACTACCCCAGGCAACAACGGAGCCGCAATCGGTGCAACCGGCAACCATGGAGCTGCAAAGGAAGGCGAAGCTGCCGAGAAGGCAGCTAACGGGGATAGGAAGTCTGCAGTAGAATTCGACGGCGCTGCTTTGGAGCAGGCCAATGGCGCATCGGAAGTAGCCGCTGCAGAAGCGGCACCATCTCTGTCTGGTCCAATATCACCGGGGGCACCCGTTTCAGAGGACACGAGCGTCGTGGAGCCGAGCACGGAGGCGGAGAAACACTCGGAATCCTCCGCGTCCCCTGCAGCTCCTGAGACCGCTGCAGGGGATGCTGGGACAAGCGATGTCAAGATGGAGTCTGCTGGTGCGCTGAGCACAGCTGATGAGGCACCAGCGGGCAACGCATCAGAGGATAAGGCCGAAACCGGCCCAAACCAGCGGAATGGCACAGCTACGGAAATGGCCATGCCAGAGGAGGATAGGGTGCAGCCGGGGAGCGGAACAAAGGACCGCAAAGAGCATAGAGCTGACACGGAGCATAAGGAGGTGGAGCAGTGCAAGCAGCCGCAGCAAGGCACTGCCCTTGCGTCTGGAGAGGACAGCAAGAGGGACAGCCCGATGCAGGAGGAGACGCCCAGCAAGGCGTACACTGACCAACCCAGCGAGCCAAAGACAGCAAGCAAAGGAGGCACGCAACCCACAGCGGAGCTGCCTAAGGTCGTGCCGGCTGAAGCCAGTACCTCGTCCGCTAACGCTGGCCCGTCCATCTCCTCTCCAAAGCCTACACCATTCATGACGCCGCCCGGCACCGTGCAGGTAGGGTTACTGTGCGTTGAGGCCATTACCTCATGCATGTACCGTGAAGGTGATTACGCCCCTTGCTTCTGTTAGTTCCGTCCATGTGCTGACCGCATCAGTGAGGGACTGCGTAACATCAGGGCTTTAAGCTCCGTACATGCTCACCTTATGAATCCCTGGTGGCTCATTCCGACGTCCTATTGCAGTTTCCTGCTGCGTGTTGTTTGGCACCATATGATGTTAGAGGCTTCGGGCGTTTGCTGCTTTTGAAATTACCAGGCATACAAGGGAGGGGTATTTCCTGGCAGCAGCGCGACGCCCGGGTCCTGCTCTCTGCTCGTCAAGGTCTGGAGTGACGGAAACTTGCAGGCCGTGGCAGCACGACGGTGCAAAGATTCACTTCACATTGCATGGGTCTTATGTTTCCTCCGTTAGATTGTTACGCTCTATTTGCTCCATCCAACGCAGGCTCTTTCGCGCCGCCTTAGCAGCAATTCGCTTGCGACCCCTCCGCCTAAGTCCACTTCGGAGAAGCAGCTCGGTTCCGCTGGAGCTTTGGGTGCTTCGGCCGGCGCCGCACTCGGTGGACGAAGCACGAAGTCTCCGACGGGTTCCAAGAGCGGAGAGTCGTCCCCTGCTTCCACGCACGACACGAAGAATACCATCAACGTATCGCAGGTGGGCAGGAAGCGCATGTGAACAACGAACATTTTTCCGTGATGCCGCGCCATGCCATATCTATGATGAATCCATCCTGCAGGACATCTGGGTATATAGAAGCCAGTCCGTGGTGGCGCCGGTGAATCTGGAAACTGCCGTACTTCTCACCAAGAGATGTCCGCTTTTTCCCCTGTAACGCTTTGGTATACAGGCGGCATAGTGAGTTCCTATCGCGGATGGACTGCGAAATGGCGTCCGTTATATTGGGGAATTGCGGCATTGCACGTAGTCAGCTGTTATGGGCTTTGAATGCTGAACATTCATTGTTTCTACGACACCGCAACGCATGCTCCATGCAACATGCTTCATGCCTGAGACATGTTCCGGCCTGGAATTAGCTGAAGAGGTGAAGATATCCACTTTGAAGTGCGCCGAAGGAGCTTGTAGAGTTTTTTCATGCTGTGTCACGCACGAACGCCTTGTGCCTGCTGCCTCTCTTCCCTGCTTGCTGGCTTGCAGTTGCTGAAGCAGGGCGCCTTTAAGTTACAACCGCTCAAGGATTTTGTTTCTTACGAGGAGCTGCAAAAGCTGCGTCTTGAAGACGGTGGGTTCACAAGTAATGGAACCGAGTGCACGGTGTTTTGCTGCATGGCCTGGCGTGCACGTAGTCATGCAGATGGTTATCATTGAAACCATGTGAACGGTCTATGACCATGCATGTGCGTGGAGTTCATGCATTCGGCGCACATATTAAAGCAAGAGTTGAACGATTACGCCGGCGTATGCTGCGAAGGCCACCAGCACGTGTTATTACACATCTCCCTAGTGGGGATAAACGGAGATCATAGGCACGGATGTGAAATGAAGGAATAGAAGTTTATCCCACGGCACCGTGACATCCGGCTGTCAAGAATGATTGCCAAGAGGAGAATCCCTGAGGCTGCGTGTATGCGCACGCGATGCTACATTTTTGGGGGGGTTGGGGTGCGGTTGGGTTCCCTGCAAAGAACCGTCACTACAGAGCCGCATACCAGGGTACGCAACACTTCGCACCCTGTGCATCCGATTTCTCGACAACAGCCACAAACAGCACAAAAACTGCCTGCAATAAAATGACACCTCTTCTTCCTCACCCTCCCGGCAGGTATCGACGCAACGCGCAAGGAGGATTACCTTAACGATGAAGAGTTTCAGCAAGTGTTCGGCATGGACCGCAATGCTTTCAAGAAGCAGCCGGCCTGGCGGCAAGCACAGGCCAAAAAGAAGGCCAACCTCTTCTAAAGCGCCTGGCCTCAGCAATACAGCAGCGGCATACGTGCACAACGGACAATTGGAAACAATTGAAGCGCTCCTTTGCGCTGCAATCCATAGACACATCGTTGCAAAGACACATCGTTGCAAGTGGCTTGTATTTGGTAGGTGGAGATGCTAGGCACTTTCACCGTCACATCACCGTCGGACTTTGGCCCTATTCAACCGGCTCACAAAAGGAACAATGACAACTGTGTACAGGCGTGTGCCTACCAGGCCCTCATGCATACCGCACACCCACCTAGCTTGTGTTGGCAGGCGTAACAAGACTCTTCGCCATACGTTCAGTTCAGGTCAACACCTGGCGGATCGTTCAAAGCTGTAACCTGAGCATGGTTCATAGGCCACGCGTGTCCGGGAGGTCTATAAATGTCGCCAAAACACACAACACACAGCAGCGACGAATAAAGGAAGCTACCACCCAGCAGCAAACATGCTTGATAAAAAAACATAAATTCCCTATGCTTCCCCGATCAGCGTTTTCCAAGCCACGCTATCGATGTTCGACCATGTTGGATTCATTAATAGTGCATTAGTCCCATCCATCGCACGCACCCCCTTCACTACTTACACAGCCTCACGTAGTCACGTCCGATATGCGTCTGTAGCTGTGGGCGAAGAACCGATCACGCTTATTTTTAAACACGCATGAGCGTCATGGGACCAAGCAGGGTCCACACGCAACCAAGCACGCTCAATGCGCGTCTAAGTGGTCGTCATATCAATGCGCGTCAACGAAGCCGTTCCCGGCGTTAGCATGCACGCTCTCTCGTGAGCTCCGCCCGGTCGCCTCCTGCATCTCGTGCAAAACCGCTTCGTAGCAGAAATAATACTGCTCCATGGTCTGCACCATGCCTTTTCGCTGTCTCCGCAATGAATGCACAACTGCAAGGCAGTAAGCAAAACGTGTAAGCAAGTTATAACCTTGGAAAAAAACAGACGCCAAGCGGGTCACCAACGTAGATACCTGCTGGCAAGTCAACAGCAGTGGACACATCGGCAGGCCCTGAGGGCAGCCCCTGCTCTGCCATAGCCCACAAACGTCGAAGGATGACATCAATGGCCATCAGCGTCCCCGTCCGCCCGATCCCGGCGCTGCGAACAGTGTCGTGGCATGGGTGAGCGCAGGAGCAAAGTAACCGTACGACTGAACATCGAGGGTAAGACAACAGGGCAGGAATAATCCCCAGCCGGACAGCTCACCTGCAGTGCACTACGGTTGTTTGCTGAGTGCAACTAGTCCGGTTCTGCCATAAAATTTTGACCAGCCGACGAATGGGCTCCGTCGACTCAGGGACTCCGAAATCAGGCCACCGGTGGTAGTGGTAATGCGTTACTTCATGCACCTCCTGCGTCTAATCGGACAATGCCAAGTCGTCCCCCCAGTACCGAACGGCAACTTGTCACAGAAGAGTTTGTGAGCCAGGTGGCGCCCTCACCGTGCACAACGACAACTGAAGCGTGCGCTTAGTGATGTCCGGACTGACCTCCTGCACATCTGTTGTTGTTACACGGTACGAGCCGAACTTTGCAGTTTCCCCTACGCGAAGGGCATGACAGTTCACAACCGTCAGCAGAACGGTACTCTCCCTGTATCCCAATCCAGACAAGCATCCATACGCCGACCTGGCCGCTGGTTGAAGTAGTCTGCGCACTTAATATGATTGTTTTCCACGGTGCGGGTCAGCATGATCAGTATGGAGCAGTTGTTCTCAAAGACCATCCGCCAGAAGTCGTCAACTGTTGAAGCCAGCGGTCCCTGAGCCGCAATGTAGCACCAGCTGGGCGACTCATTCGGCCCGCTCTGCGTAAGGCGCTCTGCGTGATTGTGTGCCGCCAAACCACACGAAGGCGGAGCAGGGGCGCCACACCTGTACCAAGCTGGCATTTATGTAGTCCTGGCCGTCCTCGCCGGATATTTTAACCCGGTTATAGTCGAATGGAAGCACGTTGACGTAGCGGTTCTTGCCGGCGTTGTTGGTGTGCTCTGCGGCCTCTACTGTCTCGAGCACGTCGCAGTCCTGCAAGCTGTTGTACTCTTGATTGAGCAAGGCTTGGTCATTCGCTAACAGGGCCTCCGTCTTCGCCTTAAGCACGCTGTAAGCCAGCTCAAAGACGTTTCGCTGCTCTGCCTCCGCATCATCGGCTTCGGGCTTATAATTCCGTTTCTTAAAGTTGGCTGGTGGCTTCGCGCAGCCGAACAAGCTGAGCAGAGCTCGCAGCATCAATCCGCCTAACTACTTCCTCATCCAGCTCAAAGCGCAGAAAGGATCTGTGAAGTTGTGTTGAGTATAATGCAAAAGGAGCAGCGCTGCATGGTAAGTTATAAGTCCAGTGCAAAACAACAGTAACACAGCCTTCGTGGACACTGGGGTCTGTCAGGGTTTTTGATATTAGGGCTAGCTTCGTGCGATTTGTAAACAATTCCCCTTTGGAAACTGTCAGGACTGTGGAGCCCAGAGCCAAACCGCCCCACTTTGTACGGACGCCTATCTTTGCTACCATATGGGCGTCCAGCAACAACTTATACAGCATCATAATCAACATAAAGAATGTAATTACGTTGCACAAAGCTTAGGACTCCTTTTCCAGCGAGAAAGCTGCCCAAACTTCGTCCCTATCATTGGCACATGCCTGGTGCCTTGCGTCCACACGCAGCCTATCTGGGATGCGTAGCATGTCAAAACACTCGGGGACTGTCCGGGCTCAAATTCCGCCTATATTAACTTAACGTGGGAGCAGCAACTTGCCCTACTGAGCCACACGAAGTTAAATTCCCCAGATCGCCGCTTCAGGCTCCGTTACAAGTGGCCCCTCATCAGCAGCAAATACTCTGAACTGCAGCTAAATGCGTACCGGAAGCGGCATTGCCGTAACCTTGATACTACACAGGGCGTCCTAGCGCGGCGACTTCCCGAGGCCCGTCGCCGCCATATGCCGAGATGCAATGCCGCTGGCCGGCACAGATGGTGGCCGCAGCTGCCAGGTCATCAGTACGACAGATTTGTCTGGTACTTGCAGTGTTGAGTATGTCGTGCAGCCGAGGTAAATGTCCTTACCCGGATTCCGGCCCCGCACAGACGGATAGGGACTGGCGACCAAACCGTTTGAACATGATCTGCTTCAGTACAGGGCAGTACTGGGAAGTGATGACCGGAAATTACCGTCCCTGTAGTCTCGGTGGACATAGGGCGGCGGATTCATTTCGAAATTTCATGACTTCGAGCATATACCCCTGCTTGCTCTCCCCTGATGTTGAGGCTGTAATCCAGTTAAGGATATCGAGGCTGCGGGTAGAGTGAGTGCACAGCGGCTGGTTGACCCGTCCCGTGCACCCCCGTCCCGCTCCCTGTGGAAATGTGGTAATGGTAAGGGGCAAGCGAACGTGCCCAGCCATGCGTATGAATTGCAAGGGTCTGTTAGAAATGCTGGGCTGGGCGGCTGCAAGGGCCAACAAGCCGAGCCTCTAAGCCCCCTCTAGGCCCCCTTCGTCTTGTCCCCTTTGCCGTGGGCGAGCGGGGCAGGTGTAGACAGGACCACCTTGCAAACCGCCGAGGAGGGCGTCGTTGCTCCGCAGGCGGAAATGACCTTCCAAGCTATAACTCTCTGCCCCGACATCCATTGCCGCTACGATGACGCGGCGTAGCAAGCGGCCCCAGAACATGTGCTGAATAGACACACGGTCACCACATCGCCCATCGCAGCCCTCCACTGTCCAGGTGTAGAATCATGACTGCTTCGCAGTTGTTGCGAAGCAGGTGCGCTCACCCACTTAATACATACCCTCCAAATCGCGCAGTCCCGCCCCACTCCACCACCTCAACCAACAAAATGGTCACAGGTGCTATCCCTCCCCCCCCCAAAGCCGCATGTGCACCTATCTTGCTCCTGACAAAGAGGATACCCCCACAAGCTGTCCGCTGGGTTTTCCGTGCGGAGCTGTGGCACTTGGCCTCATCACATGGGGTGGTAGTAACAAGGCCTCATTAAGCCGCCTCTCTCTTGCGCGCGCCTTACAGACATAATATAACTTGCTGTGAGCTGCGCGCGCCTCCTTACAGCCCGCTCAGCGACCGACCTCCTCCCTCACACCGTCCCAGTACTCACCGTCCCAGTACTCAAAAAATGGATAAGTTCAAAACATGCCTGGGTTAACACACCGCACTCCATACATCTCACCCTCACTACTCGCGGCATGCAGTCCAAAAGAAAAGGATGCTACACTGGCACTCCATCCCTGGACCTCATCCACCCGACCCACCCACCCGCAGCTGAGTACATGGCCACATCCCTCACCATGCACACCCCCTGCCCGGGCCCCCGGGCCCCTCCTCGTCCAATGCCCCCCCCCTCCCCGGTAACCCCTCGGCTACCCAGCCGCGCTGCCCCCGCTCCTCCACTACCTCCGTCCTTGACCCTGTCCGGGCTTTTTCTTGCCCCAGTCGGGGTCCTGCTCCCCTCGAGCCCAACTCACAAAGCCCTCCAGCATCCTCAGCGGCGCGGTGGGCAGGCTCTCAATGGTATCAAATATCTCCTTGAGGTCGCTGTTGGGGTCCTGCATGGTGCCGGACTTGGTGGGGATGCCGCGAATGGGCGCCAGGCGCCGCCGCACCGCCTCCATCGTGGCGTTGATGATGCGCTTCTCGCTCAGCCTCAATCGCACTGCGAGGCGCTCCTTGGGGGCCAGGCTGGGGTCCTGTGCAATCTTGACGTCCTCCTCGTACGACTTGCTGTATGCGGCTAACCGCTCTCGGCAGTCGCCCATCAGAATCTGTAGGATCTCGTACTCGTTCCTGTAAGATGTGCGTATGTATGCATGTATTTTTGTACGCGTATGTATATATGTATGTATGTGTGACAGGGAGGAAGGAAAGTCGAGTTGCAGTTGGTGGTGTCGTTTGTGTTGTGTGCTCGTCTTGTATGAGAGATCATGGCACTACCTTCGGCACCGCACGGTGAGGGGTTGACGGGGAGTCCGTGACGACGAACCACAAACACAGCAGTACAGGACAGGACAGTTACTGTACGGAGCGCACGGGTAAGGGATCGATTCCAGAACTCTTAATGATGGAAATCACCCTCAGACCAGGATCAGGTCGATCAGCTCCCCGTGACAGGTGGCAGGAAAATCGCAACAGGAGGACAAGCAGAGCAATTCCGTGTTAAGACACGGGTCCCGCTTGGTTCCGTCGTCAGAAGGATCAAGCTCAATTCCGTAAACAGCTCAACGCTGTACTAAGCTCACCCGGTTCAGGTCCCCGTGAACGGGTAACGGTACACAACAACAACATGGCCCCTCACGCCCTTGACCTGACAATTGTATCTTGGAGTGTACTTCTCCCCCCTGGGCCCCCTTCCGGCCCTTGGCGGTCGCAGAGGGCAATAAACCTACATTTGGCTGAGCTCCACATCCTTCTCGAACGAGATCTAGGAGGAGGAATAGAAAGAAATGTGGGCGGAAAGGAGAGGGAGAACGAGGGAGTGAAAGCATGAGCAAACAGCAAGGGTAGAGCACTAGTACACGCTACTGATGTGCAGCAGCAAGGTGCCCGGCGGTTGCAGAGGGCACACACCCCACCTGGAGGGATGATAGCCAGTCGTCGCGTGTACCGGCCCCTGCCCTCACTCCACTGGGTCAGCTTCCACTGCCCCGCCCGATACGTGGTGATAGCAGCAGCACATGGTGCCTTCTTTTCACCCTCCCTCCTTCCCCCTCTCCTTTCCCCATCCCTCCGTTCTATCTACACACACGCGCGCGCACCTCCCTCCCCTCCTCCCTTTATCTCTGGTACCTGCTTCCATGATCACTGGTTCGTCTTACCCTCCCCCCCTCCACCCATTTCTCCCCCCACCGCACCCACCTTGGCCAGCAGCGCCGGGTCCGCCAGCCGGGACAGACGCAGGTAGGCCAGCAGCTGGATGGGCATGCGGTCAGCGTACACGGGGAAGCTTTCGCGCGGCCCAAAACCCATACTCTCCAGCACCTGGCTCTTCAGCATGAAGTACTTGTCCGCGGGCACCAGCGTCGCCGGCCAGTCCAGGTAGTCCGACATGTTGCCGTCCTGAAGGCCGCCCGTGGCCAGGAGGAGCTCACCGTTCGGCCGACCGTCGTTGAGCAGCAGCTCCGAGCCGGACCTGGAGAGATGGATGCACAGGAGCACATGCCGGAGCAGCGTGTGTGTGTGTGTGCGTGTAGTCCTTCCTTTATGTGGTCTTGATTACCCAGGTAATACCTAGGGTAACTTCGGGATGCTAAGTTCTTTGTGTGAGCAAGGAAGTGTGAGCAAGGAAGGTTGAAAAGGCGGGACGAAGAGCGGTAAAAGGCGAGGAGGGGAAACCCACCCGGCGACTCGGGTACCGGCGACCAAACGGGCCCCAACGGGCCCCAACGGGCGCGGGCGCTTCTCAGAAGTGTACGTTACACTTTGGGGGCGAATAAGGTCTCAAACAAAGGGGCCCAGCGGATCCGAGGTGCGGGTGGAAATAGTTATGGGGCAGGGAGCTGCGAGGTGCGGCCAGAATGATGATCACGATGATGAGGTTGTAGTGTGTGGGGTGTGTGATGACGGGGTGGGGGCACTGTGCCGCAGAGATAGCACCGCATTTCGGTAGTACTGCTGTCGGTAACCACTGGTAACCACCGATTGGCCCCCCCCACAGCCCCCACAGCCCCCACAGCTACGCGGCGCAGGGAGGCACCCCTCACCGGTACGGTCGACCGGCCGTGACCACCACCGCGTTGCTGTCCGCGTCAAAGTCCAGATCGCAACCGTTGTTGTTGCCGGTGCGGCCCATGGAGGAGGCCAGCGGCAGCAGCGCAAAGCAGTTGGCTGAGGGCAGGAAGCAGGCGTGCGCCACCACTACACTGAAGGCCCGGTAGAAGGCTCGCTCCGAATACACGTCTTGAGGCCGCGGAATGGGGGTCAGGCGAGCGTGGAGATGGGGTGGGATGGGTGGGGTGGGGAGGGAAAACATGAGCAGATGGGTTGTGCGCATTCTAAGGCTCGGGCGGTAATTGACGGCATCCAGTTAGGGGTGGGCCTGTTGCAGGTTGCTGTGCGTGGGGCGGTCTCTCCGCTCGGGTCTTACGGCTTTGCTGACACTACTTTGTCGAGGTTGCGTGTATGGCAGGACTCCAACTGGGCCCCAGGACCCCTCCTTTCCGTACCCCCCTCCCCCCAAACATGCCCCCCCCCGAGATCACTACGACAAAACACACACACACACACACACATAAAGGGTGTGGGTTACGGTTAGGTGCCCCCGGCCAGCGTCAGGCCCGGATCAATAAGTAATAAACACACAACACGCAAGCACAAACACACACACAGAGCCCTACCCGGGGGGTAGCTCCCCGGATCCGCCCTCAGTTTGGGCTCCAGGGCGGCCCACTGCTGCCGCAGCGCCTCCCTCCGGTCCCGGACCACCCCCAGCACCGGGGAGCCCGTCAGCAGCTCAGCCAGCTCGTCGTCCTCCCACAGCAGGGGACTGAGGGTGGCCTCCTGGGGCGGGGTGGGGGGTGGGGGAGGGAAAGGGAAGAGGGGGTCGCGGAGGGAGAGGTGGGCAGGGGAGGGAACACCATGCTTGTGGTATTCACGTGTGGGTTACTCCCCCCGGTACGCGCAAGCTGTGAAGAATCCCCCCTCATAGTCTGCGAGGGGAACAATCCCTCCCTCGACAGCCCCCCCCCTTCCTGACTTATCGCACTTCCCCTTTACCTCCCTCCCTTACCTCCCTCCCTTACCTCCCTCCCTTACCTCCCTTACCTCCGTCACAAAGCCCTATGCCCTACGTGCCCATCATGTCGCTCCCCAGCTAAGTCACGGTGCCCGGCTAGGTGACAGCCCATCTCTTCCACTTCACCCAGCCGACCTCCCACTCAGCCGAGCGGCCCTACCGGCAGTGTGCTCAGCAACGCCGCGTGGGGTGAGTCCGGCCCCCGGGCCCTCTCTGCCACCAGCCACAGCGTGAGGGCGGTCAGCTCGCTGCACTCCGCCGCCAAGGGCCCGACCACTTGGTGGCTCTCGGCGTCTACTGAGGTGATGGCCAGCTTCTCAGGGATGGTCATCACCACCTGTGCTAGATGCCCAGGGAGGGATGCGGGTTGCGGAGTGGCGTCATCATGTAGTTGATTGGCAAGGGAAATTGTGCGACGCGACTTTTGTGTGTGTGTGTGTGTGTGTGTGTGTGTGTGTGTGTGTGTGTGTGTGTGTGTGTGTATATACGGGTGTATGCATATTGGTGTGGCGTGAGGTGGCAGAGACGGCAGCGGCATATGAAACTGTCCGGTTGCTGAGGTTTACATTAAGGACGCCAAAAAACTTATAACGTGAAAACTGAGGGAGCACGGGAAGAGCGGGCGATTGGGTTCGGTTCGGTGCGGTTGTTTAAGAGCAGTAAGAGGGAAAGCAGCTGGGCCGGCCTGGCATTGCGGGCAGGTCGCCATGGTCGCCACCAAAGATAATATCCCTTCACCCCCTGGGTCGCATGCTGGAAGCAGGACTATGAATTAGGAAGGATAGTCGGACGAAGGCAGATGGTAAGAGGTTCAGGGAGGGTATAACACAATCAAGAGAAATTGGAGCTACAAATTTTAGATGTTTTAAAACAGATGGGATCTGCGGCTCCAACGCTAGACCGTCGCACCTCGCGGTCGCGGATGTCGCGGGCTGCTACCAATCCTACACGTTCTCCCACATCGCCTGGCATGCGCTGTACCCCGACGTTGTCTGCCTTTAAACCTGTAAGGCTGTCCTTCAGCTGGCGTAACCGCTCGGCCAGCGCTAGAGCATCAGACATTGTCAGCGTCAAAGGGACATCTTGCGCTGCTGGCGCAGCAGCAGCTCTTGTCGTCGCTAAAGGCGCCCGTTGCAGCTGATTGCTGCGCCATCGGCGGCAATTCGCCCGGCAACCATCAGACGAGAAAGGGCGTAATCGTCGCAGCATGTGTCCTTACAGCAGTTACGGTAGCGAAACAGTCTTTCAATTTTTCTAAACTCTTGAGGCACAGCGACGGAAAAGTATACAGCAAATGAAAAACCGATATTGTGTCGTACTACGGGATTTTTGGGGACTTGCTACGCCGCATTCTATGGGCTCCGTGTCCCGTGACAGCCGGAGCACCAGCCGCAGTACCGCATGCCGGCTGCATCGGTGGCCGTGGTGAGAAACAATATGGATAGTCCGCTCCTTTGCGCTCCTCCTTGACCAGCGATTGACTGATGCCACGTACCCCCTCGACGCGCTCTCGCGTGTTGCAGGTTGGACTGGCTCCCCCTGCCCCATTGAGATATTGACGCGTGGCGCGCAACCATTTTGGCCACCTGTTCAATGGTGAGATCGATGTGCCGGATTCGCTGGATTTGGACCGGGCGAGGCTGATGCTCTGCCAGTTCATCACGGAGGTTTCGAGGGATGGCGATGACTAGGTGCAGTCTAATAGTTACAAGACGCCGTGCCGGAGCTGCGATTAGCACCTCTGCACCGTTTACTTGTGAGGACTTGTGAGGTGGTTAATCTCATAAAGCGACTCAAGAAACAATTAGTCATGCGGCCCTGGCAAGAGCCCGGCCGAATGCCTTCAACGTGCAACTCGTGCGGTGGAAGGGAAAGAGACTAACGTGATTGGATCTGACCCATCTGCGGACGCTTTCCGAGCATGTCCGTTCCACAGGGGATTTTTCCCTCCCAGTAAATTTGGGGATTCTTCTGGCTTGTGTGATAACCACTCCGAACGCACTACTTTTCAGCGAACTTGACTAGCAACCCCTTCATGTTTTCTGGGCTAGGCTAGTCTTCCGCTTTTGGAGTATATTGGTTGATCCAGGAGAGTCCATTTGCCATTGTGTGTCTAATGAGGCCTGGGGCGCGAAGGTCCTACGGCTTCGGGTTTAGCGTGACCGGCGCTGTAGACATCGAAGACTGCCCTTTCGTCTCATAAGCTAGGATGTATCTGCGCTGCTTGAGGACCTGAAGGATCGCACTGGATGAATGATCGACTCCGTCTGGATCACCGGGGTTTCGTTTCGGACACCCGTAAACCGGGCGTTAAAATGCGTTGTTATGGGCCATGGATGGGGGACTCACACCAGCTGAGGACTTACATCCCTTCTAGGCACCATAGAAGCTTAATTCGTTTCACTTGTGCTGCTGGGTGATTGAGGTCGCGGGGGCAGATCGGGTATGCCCCATGCTCGCTTAGATGCGGTTGATGACGAGTATCACGTTCTTATGGAGTGTTCTGCTTTCGAAGTTATACGGCAGGCGGATGGTATACCTACGGGGAGCATGTCGGCTATCATGCCGTTAGGTGACCAGCGTTTGCTTGCGTCAGTTGGGAAGTTCGTATCACGATGCATCTGTCTAGGTGCTCATCTGGTCGCGAGCGCAATTATCTACCCTATCAAACAAACCCTCTTTTTTCTCTTTTTCCCTATATATGTTTGCTGAGTCTAGAGGTCCATGAGCCTCCTGGCTCGTCTGGGCCCTACGAGCTCAAGAAGATTGTAACAAACAAACGAACAAACATTCTACGACTAATACAGTTTACACATAACGGCGATGGAGCACGCGTGCCACGCACGAATCCGTAAACACGTAATAAGTTGATGGAGGGGTTAAGGCTCACGATTAAGGGCTGGGAGGATGGAGAACGCTATGAAAGGCAGTTGGAGATTACTGACCGATGGGTGCTCCATACAGCTGACGAACTAACCCTCACTGTGGAAGACGACAAGTCCGTCATGATAAGACAGCAGGCGCGACCCATCGGCGTCGTTCGTTGTGCACGCCGACATCAGGGCACCCCCCCAGTCAACTTTGATACTGAACTTTCCTATTAGTAGTATGTATGTTATGGTGTTATGGCTATGACAAAAATATGAAACTGCTAGCATGTCAAATGCCACGGTAGGACTTAGCCGACCAACCCCCCAACCAGCCGTCCGCGCCCTGGGCATCCTCACCGCCAGCAAGCGGCCCAAGCACCCGGCCTCCTCATGCTAATACGTACTTGAATCCATTCTTCGATCTACAAACTTTCATAGTGCCTTCCCGGGGTTCTGCAGAGCGACCACGTCCACTGCGAATAGGTCCTCTCTTCAACCAGGCGCCCTGTGGCCACGACCCTACCCCTCTTCACGACTCCATCTGTCCTGGTTTGTTTCCTTAAACTCCCTCTCATCGGCCTTCCTGGCTCCCTCCCGATCCGTGTCTCCAATCCGAACCTGCTTCCGCTACGCAGCCCAAAGCCATCAACGCAACCCGCATGGGGGTGGGGGCGTGTGTGTGGGAGGGAGAGCTCTTCCTGGCCGCCTACCTGGGTGGGTGGGTAAAGGGTAAAGAAACCGAATAGCAACCCGTTGCTCCGTGCGCCCAGGAGCCTTTGCTTTGTCTCCAGCCCGCCTGCCTTCTGCTTTTCATGTCCCAAAACATTTGGCGTCTCCCTTGCAAGCAACCCACAACCCTACCGGCCCACTTTCGCGTTCCACCCATATTCGCACCACCCCCACATCCCCTTTCTCCCAACCCGCCGACACCACCACATGGTGATATGGTGGTGCGGGTGCTGGTTGTGGTGCTGGTTGTGGTGCTGGTGGTGTGTCAGCCAGCCTGCCCACGTACCGCTATGTGGGCTGCCGGGTGGTGGAGCTGGGGGCTGGTCCTGGGCTTGTGGGTATACTGCTCGCCAAGATGGGGGCCAAGGTGAGGCAGGCAGACAGACAGGCAGACAGACAGGCAGCGAGAGGGCGGGGCGATGGCGGTACCAAAGAAAGACCAGCAGGGGAAGGGGGACCCTTGGCCCAGGGGTAAAACATGGAGCTCGAGTAGTTGGCTGGAGGTTGGTTAAGGAAAGGGGATCAACCACACGGGGGCTGAACATCAGTGAACGGCATGGGGCTTTGTGCTTATCCTTGCCGCGGCCCCTGCCGGGCCCTGCCCTGCCTACCAGACCCTACTCCGCCTATGTCGCCCGGCTCCCCACCCCACCCCACCCCACCTCAACCCAGGTGCACATCACAGATATTGCCAAGGTGCTGCCCCTTATCGATGCAAACATTGAGGCCAACGGCGTGGGGCTGAAGCAAAGGTACACGTGGGACCTCAGCTCAGGGGGATGGCTTCTTCGTTTCTGGAAGCCCCCTCTCTCCCGCTTTCCTCTCTCCCTCCCTCCCTGGCCTCCACGTCCTGATACCTGCTAGCTATGATATGGCAGGCCCCCACCCCACCCCGTGGTTCGTCTTTCCCCCACCCCACCCCACCCCGCCCCCGCTGAGGATACAGAAGAGAATGTCGCTCCGCTGTCTCAGCTGCTAGGGTCATGGAGCACAAACTGGTTCCTGCAGCACTCTTAAGGCCCTTGCGGTTGATGTCCTTCGAGGTCTCCGTGCACCCCCCCTGACATCTCCCGACCCTGGGCAGCAGGCGCGGTGCAGCTGAGGGCTATGCGGTTTCGGAGGAGCTAGAGTGGGGCAAGGAGGGTTACGATCACGTGGTGGCGAGGCTGGCTTCGGAGCCCGTGGATTGGTGCCTGGCCGCGGACTGCTGCTACATAGACCAGGCGAGTGCGGGGACATGCGGGGACCGCCATGTTGCTGTTGGGCTGTTGGGACTTTGTAGGCCACGTTGGGGAAGGGGGGTGAGAAGGGTTGTCTCCTCTTTCCCTTCACAGAAATAGCTTGGCGGTTCTCACCCCCGGGGCCGATGGCTCTTCGCAAGGTTGTGAGGGGCAGTCCCCGTAGCTGTGTGGCCGTTTCCTCCCCCACTGGCCTAAACCCTTCCACCCTCTCAACCAGCTCTCCACTCCCCCTGGTCCCGCTGCAGGAGGGCACCAGCCCCAGTACGCCCCACTTTGTCCGCACGTGCGCACTGTTGTGCGGTCCCATTACTCGGTGCCTGGTGTGCTTCGAACTGCGCAGCTCCGAGGTGCAGAGGGTGTTCGTGGAGGAAGCCAGCAAGGCGTTTGCAAAGGTGGGGCGGCCCATTGTGGCTGGGTGGGCTGGTAGTAGGCGGTGCAGGGGTTTATGGAGATGTATGGAATAAACTGCCGACTGTTGTGGGTAGAGGGAACCAGGGCTACAGACGCAGCTGGCCTGCCTTTCGGTCCATTGCAACGTCATAGCGGCAGGGCCGCGGCCCCCTTTACGGCCCCCACCTCACCACACACCTCACCACACCACACCTGAGCTCAGCTCAGCTCAGCTCAGCTCCATGTACCGATGCGGCACACAGCGCCAGGTCGTGTCACGTAGCTGCTCCCCCTCCTGCTGCAACCCCGGGTTGCATCACCAGGTTGAGCGACTGCAGCCGCACTCGCTGCCCAAGCCGTGCCAAGTGGAGCACATTCTGTTGTACGAGCTGAGTGGATCAAAACTGAGGACGTGAACACATACACATATGCATACATACACACACGAGGATTGTGGGGGCCGGCTACGGAGTTGACAGAGGCGTAGCAGCATCAGTAGCAGACGCAGCAGCAGCGGTCGAAGAGAGAGAGGGGGAGGGGGGTGCTGCGCGTGGATGGGCCACGCCGGGGCCCCGGCCAGGGAAACACACACCATTATGGAATCGGGCCCGGCGGACTTTGCAGGAAAAGAGTGGAGGAGGTTCCTGCCAGTAAACTTTGTGACCAGGACAGAAAGGGCGGGGAGGTGGGAGGATGTGTAGCGTACGGAGGTTTCTGGAGGACTCTCAACAGACTACAAACAACACTGTAATATATACATACCGACGGGGGGAGGACTGATGGAAGCTGATGTGGATGACGTCACAACGGATCCTGGAAAACCCCGATGTTCAACCTGGTGTCAGCGGAGGATGGAGTGGACAGTGAGGCGGGTAGGGGCTCTGTGGCATCCCGTGACGTTGCGTGATGGACCCATCACGTTGTGCGCCGGAAGCGGGGAGCCAGACCGGCTAGCACGCTCCTGATCTGCACGGCTCATGATGCTTGTCCTGTGCTTCTCGAAGCAGAGGTCGGCAAATCCTGTGATGTCGCATGTGAGGAGGACCGGTGGGGGGCCGGTGCGGGCCTGGGTTCCGCACACATAGCACGCAACTGGAGCCTGTCCGGGGGCCTCTTTTGCGTTCCTCCTGCCTGCTGGCCTGGCGTTGGTCTGACGTTGGTCTAAATCCCAACTGACCCAAAGGGATCAAACCATGGGACCGCCCGGGGGAACATTATTGCGGCTCAGCTTCACAATATGTTCACATAGTGTTTTACACGAACGACGCGCTCCAGCAATTGTCGAATTTGCTCTCCTGAAGCCGTCCTTCAGCTGCATATGCCGCTCTTCTTCGCACGGCTTAACATATTTAAAGGACAGCACCTGTCGTATGTCCGCGGCGTGTGGGATTTTGTAGCCAGGGGCTCCGGTGGGGGCGGCTTTAGGCTCTAGGGCACTGAGAACGTTGTCGGTTGCTGCTTCATGATCTCGTTTTCTGAAAATGAACTCCATATGAATATCCAGGTTATGGGACGGGAGTTAGGCTTGCGAGCAGGTTAGCTTACGAAGGCAAAGGAACTGGGCGGTAAGGCGTACTGCATAGGAACTGCGCTGCTATTCACGGCAGCCATAGGTCGCCGCGGGGAAGCATACAGTTTGCGCAATATGTATCATCGAACCGATAAAGTCGCTGTGTGTAGCTGCTTACACAAAGAGAGGGTTCCGCTTGGCGGTTGGCCAGTTGGTTACTGTCAGGTTTCCGTCGGCGATGTAAAAATCACCAACCTGTGTGAAGATATCGGCTTCCCGGCGTCCTGAACGTCTTGAGATTGTTATTTTGTCCATTACACATCTCTGCGCCTGTCCTTTCGGGCGGCATGAACACGCAGCGAACTCCCACACTGACAAACCCTCCCGAGGCCACGCACATGTACATCTACGACACAATGTAGAGATAAATTTAAGAATATATGCAATCGATGATATTAGGACATAACCCACGTTAGGTTAAGAGGCATCAGCTATCGTTGGCAGGTTACGAACCGCTTTCCATGAAAGCGGTTAACGCAATGAGCCAGTCATGCCAGAGGAATGAGGTTCGGGAGTTTTACGTAATGATGGCAGCTAGTGCTCAGTAACGCGGCTACAGCGGTTGTCCTCACAGGCCGTACAGGACGATCATTTGAGGCAGGACGTAGAAGCACATACCACATCCAAAGTAATGCTACCTGGTGTACATAAGGATTGGCCATTTGTTGTAGCCAGTTACGCTCAAATGGCAATTGTCCGAAGGTTCTGACAGGAAGTACGCCTTGACGCATGGAGCCCAGCTAGGTCAGGGCCGCAGGTTAGGTCCGCGAGATGGGCCTGGGTGGGCTGCTTGGCTGCCTTTGCCCATCGAGAGGAGTTCACGGCCGGTCTCGCGAACGGCTACTCAATTCCGATGACATACATCCAGGTGTGAAACGGCATGTGCGAAATGGCATAACCACATCAATTACCTTTAGCCTGAGTAGTCTAGGCTTTCTAAGTCGCACAACGCTAATTCGGACAGCAATTCCGTGGCACCATTTGCAGACGGCAGGAGTGGTTGCGCAAGACTCGAGCGGGTCAATATTGACTTGTTCATAAGACAACCTAAGCAAGCGGATGCAGATCTTTTGGCCTATCTTGTGCTTGCTCGCGATGACGCCGACCCGACCATATGTGGCACTGAGGGCACGGCGGCAAGCGAGGTTTTCAGCGTTGCCTTTGCATCTGGCTCATTATTAAATCATCTAGGCTGCAGCAGCCGTCAGGTGTGCACGGCACAGGGATGTCGTTGCGGTAACCTGAATGGTGGAGACCTGGCAGGGTAAAAATTGCCCACCCCATCCCGCAGGATTACCTCATGCGGCTTGGGGCATGGCTGGTGGCTGATGCAGAGCTCGCAGAGCAATTTGCAAAGCTCGTGAGGTATGGAAGGACACGCGTTGGCGGACAGGGGCATGCGCCAGCATAGTTCCCGAGCCACGCCGTGGTCCAGCTGTACATCTAGTAGGGGTGGCTGATGCCCCCTTGGTTCGAGTGAAGGCTCTACTTTGCCCCGGACTGCCGCTTCCCCAGCGTTCATCACTCCCTGACACCTGCACCTGCACCCCCCCTTCCTTACCCCGGTCGACGTCCCTCTTCCTGATGGCCGGTCGGTAGCATCATCACACGACACGGCCCAAACTTCACATGCCCTACATCCCGCCCCACCGTCGACCATTACCTCACATTACCTCACATCAGCTTCACTTCACACAAACCCGCTCTTCCCGTCCCCCTACCCATCGTCCCAACTACACCGACGCCACGCCGTTCGCAGCCTTCTCAGCCGCACGCAGCCTTACACACAGCTGCATGCTTGGCCCCTCTTCCCGTGAACTCGTACATGCAATGCTAGCTAGCTCCTCGACGGCTTTTCTTACCAGGGGGACCCACAGGCCGTGCTAGAGTCTCGTACCGCCTGAGAAACACGTTTTCCCGTCCCCTCTCCCCCCCGCCATACCACACCACGTAGCGCAACCACCGCCACCCCTTACCGGGGTCTTAAACTTGCGAACGCTCATCCCTGCCATGCGCTGCAGCTGACGCGGCTCCTCACCAGCCCATCATCACCGCCCCAGCCCCAGGGTGCACCGTCACCTGTTCCCATCCCATTCCGCTCTCTCCCGTCTTGGCCCATGCTACACACACCCTTCCCATGGGCCCCTGCAAGCAGGTGCGCCTCCAGCCACTGCGCCGGCACTGTGGTATACCCGCTGGAGGACGGCGTCCAGCTCCATGACGGAGTCTATAACCTCACTCTCACGGTGGGCTGACTGAGTCAGTCGGTTGGTTGGTTGGCTAGTTGGTTGGGGAGGGGAAAACTGGCCGGAGGCACGGGTTATGCGGCGGACGGGGCGGGGTGCGTGGGGTGGCTGACTTGCAGGGCGCGGCGCAGCGGCCCGGGCCTTCATTCACATATTCGCATTACGACATCACTGCAACGGCTTTCCTCATCTCACCACGTGGGTGACATGGGCACTGTGGGCGAAATCTCCAAGTCCATTTCCCGCCCTCCCCAAGTCCCCTTTCCCTTGTAGCCTCCACTTCCCCCACGTACCCCACTGGCTCTAGGCAGTGATGTTGCTAACTCTTACTTGCATGTGCCCTCTGTGCCGTCCGGGGTTTTCCCCCCCTCCGGCTTCCCCCCGCTGCACCCCAGGTCAAGTCCTGCCTGGTGGAGGATGCCGGGGGGTTGCTGTCCTCGGAGGGCTCTGGGGGGGCCCGGCCGGCACTGGCCGTGTCCCACAAGCTCAGCCGTCTGGATGACCTATCCGCCATGCGGCAACAGGAAATGGCGCTGACCACCATACCCGCCATTGTCACGGCGATGCTGCTGGACGGGTGAGGCGGGTGCACGGCCTCAGACAGGGCAGGGCAGGGCAGGAGAAGAAACCTGGGAATGTGCAGGGCCGCAGGGCCACAGGGCCGGTTCAGGGACTGACCAGGGATACGGAACCCCCCCAAAGCCCCCAAGCGGTCCAACCTCGTTAGTCCATTTCTTGGCATGTGAAGGCACTGTGTTACCACCACTGCGCCTCAATCGGCGCTCCGGGCACCGTAGTCCTGGGACCGATGGGTAGTAGCGGCCCCGCAGTAGCGCTAGCGCGCACCTTTCAACTGAAGCCCAGACACCTGGCCTAGACCGGCACACCGCACCACAGCACAGCACAGCACAGCACAGCCATAGAGACCTGTATCTCGGAGGTTTAACTTGACCGCCCAAACTACACTCCCACCGGCGCACCCGCCCCGCCCCGCAGGCGGGTGGTGTACCAGAACCCCCGCAGCCAGCAGTACATGGGGAACCTGGTCAGCAGCTACACGCCCCAGCCGGGGGCCTCCCTCACGGCGCTGTCCGCCTCCACACACCCGCTCAAGCGGCTCTTCCGGTTCGACCCGGAAGCGATGCAGGCGTTTGAGATAGCCATGGCGACTGAGACTGTGAGTGGGGGATGGCGAGGGGGAGGCTGCCGACGTCCAACTGCCGCTGGTGGAGGGGACAGAGGGGGAGCGCGAGCGGAATTTGGGGGTTGGGGTTGCAAGCGGCTGGCTACCTCCCTTTCCCCAACCCGCATCTCACTCCTCGCGCGCCTGTATGCGCCTGTATGTGCATTCTTTCCTATCGCCTTCCACACCCCTCCACCACGCCATCACCGACCGGTCGTTGTCTCTTTCCTCCGTTACACCACTCCAGCACCATTTGGGGTCGCATACGCAGGTACCGGTACGTACCCGTCCCCTTTCCCCCTCTCCTTACCTTGGGCTCGTGGCTTTGGACGTCGGCTGTTGCTTCCTTGCATCTTGTCTGGTATGATCCTACTCAAACCCTCCCTTTCCCCCTCCGGGGTACGTGGCTCCTCTCAACCCCCTCCACCCCAACCCACCCACCCCTTCACCCCCCTCTCCTCTCCTTCAGGAGTTCCGGCGGGTGATCAAGGTGCCCCGGAGGATAAAGCAGCCTCAGCACGGGTTACCCACTGCCGCCAGTGTCGCCACGGGGCCCAGCGGGGGAGCCGGGGGGCAGCACAGTCCCGGCCGACATGGGCCCCGTGCGCGGTCGGCCGCTAACCGGGACCGCCCCGGGGGGAGCCGCTTCGTCCTCCAGGCCGGAGGTCCGGATGGCCAGGGGAGTATTGGGCGTGTAGGGGCCCCGGGCGCCGCGCAGGGCCCGGGGTCGCGTGGGGAGGGGCTGGAGGTTATCGGCCAAGGGGGTCGCGGCGGCGGCCGCACCCTGGGTGGCGGCGGCGGTGGCGGAGGTAACACCAGCTTGCGAAGCGCTCGGAGCGGCTTGGTCAGCCGGGAGGGCTCCGTGACGCGGATATCGCCGGGCAGCATGCGCGGGGTTCTGGGCGGCTCCAGTCGCAGAGGTGGGATCCTCACCGGCGTTGCGTCAGCTGCTGCGGCCGGCAGGAGGAGCGGTGTGATGATGATGCACGGCGGAGGAGCAGGGCAGGCAGCAGGGGCGGCGGCGGCAGCAGCGGCTGCCGCCGCAGCCGCAGGTGGCGGCGGCGGCATGCGGCGCTCCGTACGGCGCTGTACTTCTGTAATGAGCTTGGCAGGTCGTGTGGGCATAGTCAGCCCAGGCGCATCGCGGCCGGGGAGTACCGTCGCCAGCCGCCAGCCGTCGTTCCTCGGGACGACGGGTGTGGGCCCCGGGGGACTGCGTGCGGAGCCACGGCTGCTGAAACCCCCCGTTACCGCGGGACACTTGGCGGAGGTGGCGGCTACGGCAGCGGCGGTGATCCATCCGGTGCTCCTCAACAGTAGGGCTGACAGTCAGGGTGGAGCAGGGCCGCTGCCGCCGGCAGCGGCAGCGGCAGCGAACGCGGGCAGACCTGGCGGGGCCGTGGCGTGGACGTCTGGGCTGCCGCTGCAGGCGGCGCAACCTGGGCCTGTCAGCGGCGGCGGCGGCGGCGAAGGAGCCGTCGGCGGGGGTACGTCATTTGATCAGACGGCAGTGCGTGCAGCAACGGATGAGCACTTGCGCGATTTGCCGTCGGGGATTCCTCTGTCGGGTCCGCATGAGCACGTCGGGGGAACCAGCACGGGCACGAGGAGTGGCAGCGAAGACGGCACCACCTCACATGGCACACAACAAACCATCGGCACGGTGCAGCTAATCTGCGTACCAGGCCGCATCCTGGCCGCTGCCTCCGCTGAGCCGGTGTCCGTCGCCCAGGAAACGTTCTCTGGAGTTCCCGCCCCCTCTACCGCCACCGGCACGTCGCCGCAATCCCATCAACAAGCACACATGCAACACCCGCACCTACAGCGCCATCCTGAAGAGCTTCCGGGACGTCAAAGCACCGCCAGCAAAACCGACACCGATGTCCGCGTCAGCGGTCTCTTTGCCGACGACGACAACAGCAGCCTCCGCGGGACTCTTGCCTCGCAGCGCTCCCGCTCCCTGACGCAGCTCAACCTCGACAGGGAGGCCCCCAATGCCAAGCTGCCCCTCACTCGGTCATTTGGTCGCAGCGCCGTCACGCAACCTGCTCACCCACAGCTCCATTTTAGCACGGACTCGCACAGGCCGGCCGCTGACTCGGGTGCTAGCCTGGGCCTGGGTTTCGGCCTGGGGCTGGGGCTGGGTGCCGTTGTTAACGACGAAAGTGCCACAGAGCGCGCCTCCCTGGTCTCGTCTTCGCGAAGCTCCCGTGTCGGCCGTCACGGCTCGTTCATCCTGCTGGGCGGCGGCGGCGGTGGAAGTGCCGTTGCCATCGGCGCGCTGGCCGCCTCCGCCAGCTCCGCCTTCCGCCGCTCCGCCAGCGCTGAGCCCGTGGGCCTGGCGGCCAGCGGCTGCAGCAGCCGCAAGGGCACCGGCACCGGCATGCTGTTCGCCAGCAGCGGCACATCCAGTAACGCCACGTCACCGCGTACCTCGGCTCGCGTGCGTGGGGGAGCCGGCGGCCTCTTGCGGTCGCGCTCCGTTGACAACCCGTACCTGGACGCACACGCGCACACGTATGCGGACCCCAAGCGGGATCGGGCTCCGTCGCCGGGCCCCCTGGCGGTCAGCCTGGTGGAGGTGCAGCCCACTTTCATGGATGCGAACGGCCAGGAGGTGATGGGCCCAGTGCACCATCCGGACTCGGCGTTGGGCGGCCCTCGGCAGTACGGCTCTAATCCCGTTGGCATCGCCGCCTCCACCGCTGGTTCTCCCGGCAGCGGCGGTGCCACTCGCGCGCCGCTGAGCCCGGTGGCGGCGGCGCTGCGGGTGCAGGGGAGCCCCCGGGGTCCCGGCATGTCGGGGGTTGCAGCGGTGGTGCCGCGGGATATGCTGGCGGCAGGGTCCCCCCCCGGCTTGGGACCCGCCGGGCCGCTGCTTGCGTGCGTCAGCAGTCTGGTTGGGTCCGGCGCTAGCGGCAGTTCCCCGGGCTTCCGCAGCAGCTGCAACCTGCTGTCGTCTATTCAGGAGGAGGGCGGCGAGCAACGGGGCAGTCATGAGGAGGAGCCGGCGGACATGGAGGGGGATCTGGTGCCGCGACCGCCTATGGCACTGGCGTCGGAGGCGCACTGGTCGGCGGGCAGCACTATGCGGCACCAGGTAGACAGCAGCGGTGGCGGCGGCGGCGGTGGTGGCGGTCGCAGCGCCGCCGTCAGCAGCGGCATGCTGCTGGAATGCGGAGAGCTGGAGGTGGCGGTGGAGCAGCAGGTGGAGGGTGTGGGCGGCTTCAACCTGCCTAGCGTCGTGCTGGCACACCTAAACAGCAGCGGCGGCGGCTTGGATCGCCTCACACCTAGCCACAACGCGGCGATGCCCAGCCTCAACCTTGGCTTGGCGTCAGGGTTACTCGAGACGGAAGACCTAGGGTACGGCAGCGGCGGCGGTGCCGGCGGGGCCGGAGGCATCGGCAGCGGCGTGTTTCGGGGTTTCGGATCCGCGCTCTCGGGCTTGTCCCGGGCGGACAGCTACCAGCTGTCCGGCTCCCTGGTAGTGCACCGACTGCAGGCACCGCCACGTCTTGCGCATTCACCGATTGCATCTGCTGCAACACGGCAGACGCAATCGGGTGCCGCCGGCCAGGGCACCCGGGCTCCCGGCGCTGCCACCGCCGAATGCGGTGCGATGATGGAGATGGCGACAGTGGCGGATACAGGTGCCGCGGCGGTGGCGTCGACGACGGCGGCAGCGGCGGCGGCGGTGGCGGCGGGCGATGCGTCATTGCGTTTTCCACTAGGGCAGCTACAACCCCAGGACTCCCTGACCCACCGGACTTCGAGCCCTCAGCTGCCGCCTCCCCCCAGCCTGGCCTTCCCTGCAGTAAGCCGGGCGGAGGGGAGACCCAGCAGCGAGGGGCTCGGGGGTCGCGGAGCCCCCCACGGGCCGCGGCAGTCTCCTCCTACAATAACGGGAAGTGCCGCCCACTGCACGGCGTCGGGCTTGAGCAGCCCGTCGTCCAGGGGCCCTTCAGGGCCCCCAACCCAGCAGGACACCGCCTCCGCCTCTGCGTCGCAGCTCAATGCAAATGTCGGCGCCGATGTGGACGTCGTTGAGCTCCTCCGCGGAGCGGCAACAACTCGCGAGGTGGATTACGTTCATAATAATGGCAGCAGGCAGGGGCAGTTGGGCGACGCTGGCTGCATGGATCAGCACGCGACGATAGTGTCGGATTTCGGCATATCGTCCGGTGCCACACTGGACGGCGTTGCGGGGCAGCTGCACGTGGTGGTTCAGGGCCGGGGGACGTTCACTGGTACGCCAGGTGAAGTGGAACAGTACTTGGTAAATCCCAGCCTCAACGGCCAAGGGGAAGTGTTCCCGGGGCAGCGCGGCGGCGGTGGCGGCGGCGGCGGCGGCGGCGGTGGGGACACCGGTGATCTACACCGGACTTGGGCTGCTGGAGATAGCCTCGCCGTTGGCGCCGTCGGCGGCGGGGCCGCCGCTACCGTCAGGTACGGCAGCTTTACGGTGAAGCGTGCAGCGCCCTTGGCGGCGCCGTCGGTGCTCAGCAGCGCCGTCACTTGTCCGGCACCGCTGAGCACGGCAGTCGAAGATGGTGGCGGCGGCGGCGGCGGCCCCGCCGCGGCGGCGGCCGCCACTGCTACCGTCAGTTCCCCCGCTGTTGACGTCCGCGGCGGTTCGAGCGGTACGGCAACATGCACGGGGTCTGGTATGATGACGCCCAGCGGCATGTCAGCGCGCCCGCCGCCACTACGACGGCGTAACACCAAGGACCGGTTGATGAGCTTGCTGACGTCACTGTCCCGCGACGAAAGCGAGGACGAAGAGCCGGGCGACGAGCACGAGTGGCACGACGTGTATGCGTGTGTGCGCTTGGAACCGTCAAGTGGGCGCGCGGTGGCGGTAATCACGCAGACCGAGGTGACCGAACAGGTACGGCGCGTAGTGTGTACTGCAACAGGTAATCCTGCAATGCATATTGCCGTACATGGCGGAAAGTATGGACTGCGGGGGCCTTCCTGGGCGTGTGTGTATGTGTGTTGGAGTTTGTGCGCACGGGGGTCGTCAGTTTCAGTTTTTGGAGGGCGCGGGGGATCTCTGCATTAGTTAGGGATGCTGGGGAGGTGGGGTGGGTGGGGGGTAGCGGAAGTGTGGTCAGGCGCAGTGTGCCCGCTCTTTTGCGACCAGTGGTTGTTGTCCTCCTTGCCGGGCCCTGCCTCTTTGTACCTCTACCCCCTTCGCCCCCGTATGCTCAGCACGGGGTGATCCACGGGGTGGGTGGTGCTGCCGGATTCTCCTGATTCTCTGCTCGCCTGACCCCACCCGGTCCTGACGCGTGCAGCTCCCGGGCGATAGACTCCAGATAAGGCACTCCCGTTTCAGATAGGAGCCAACCGTTTATCTGACTCCCCACTGCGGCTCTACCCTCCCCTCCCCTCCCCTCCCCGCGGACCTCCGTTCCCGCCCCCCGGGTTGATTCATCCCCCTTATGTCCCCTACGTCTCCTCCCCTAACCCTGTCCAAACCCACAAACACCCGAACCCGCACCCCCAGATTGAGGTTCAGCGCAAACTGGAGGCTCTTTTGGAGCACGAGCACAAGGTGGGTAGAGGGGGGCCCGCGGGGGCGGGGGGCGGGTGAAGGACGTCTCTTGGTGTCCCGGCCGCCAGCCCCCGTGGCCGCCGGCTTGTGAGGCCTTCGACACTCAACTGGCGAGGCAGCTGTAGCCGGGCTTGGGGAGGACGGTGTGGGGGGGGCGAGGGAGGGGGAGGGTATGCAGGTGGCGACAGCCACCTACGGCACATCGTCATCGGAACACATGTGGCTTCCTTGCCATCCTGCTCCCAGCTGTCGTAGCGGTCAGAAGACCGTGCTGAATCCACCTCGGTAGCTCTGCGGCCCATCACGCGGCTCACGCCACCTTTTCCTTCCCTCCCCCCCCCTCGTGGATGACCCCCCATGTCGCCAGGTACTGGAGTCCATCTTTCCAAGGTGGGGGACAGGGGTAGGGTAGGGGTAGTGGGTAGTGGTGGCGTGAGTAGGGGTGGCATGGGTGGGGTGGTGGCCGAGTGGGGCTAGGGGGCCCGTGGTCAATGCGGATGGGGCCATGGGCCGGGATGATGACGGTCCCCCTCCTCCCCGGGGTTATGTCGGACGGGCTGGGAGCCGGTCTGGGTTACGTGGCCCTGTGGGAA
>NW_003307579.1:56387-58459 GCF_000143455.1 Volvox carteri f. nagariensis
TACGTGCGTGTGTGCGTGCGTGTGTGTGTGTGTGTGCGTGCGTGCGTGCGTGCGTGCGTGTGTGCGTGCGTGTGTGTGTGTGTGTGTGAGTGAGTGAGCGGATTCGTTGTGTGACCGCACGGTCTTAGAATGAGGACGGTTTCTTGAGGATATGGGACTGTGGGGGAGGGGGGAGGGGGGGTGGACTCGGGATTGATAGCTGCGGCAGGGGGATGTGCGGGTGGGGCGGCTGGGGGCCAGCTGCCCCACGAAGGGGCAAGGGCGGAGGGTCCTACTGTGTGGCGGACGGACGGACGGACGGACGGCTACTGTTGCTCGGGTCGTTAACCTCAAATCTGTGTTTTCGGTGCCCGGTTGCCCGCTCCCTAAAACCCCCTCCCCCTCCTCCCCCCTCCGCCCCTTTCCACCCATTCGTGGTCCGTCCTTCCCCCCCCCCACCAACCCTCGCTCCCCCATGTGCCCCCAGGCTATTCTCCGCGAGGCCGCTGAGGTGGTGCTGCCCACCAGCGGGGAGCCCGTGCAGCTCAGAGTGGGTGAGTGGGGGGGAGGGGGCCGGTTTATGTGTGTGTCAGCGTTTGTTAGACGGCGTGCGGGTAAATGAAGGTAGCACGAGAAATCATGGATATGCCCGTGAACGGTTGAGGTATGTGTGTATGTATGTATGTTTTGCATGCATGGGCGGATGATATGCATCGCACTGTTGCCAGGCTCTGTCAACAGCACGCGGCCTTCCCCCTCCCTCACACCTCTCCCTCACCCCCGTCCCTCACCCCACACCCTCACCCCACACCCTCACGCCTCTCCGTTCCTCACACCCCCTTCCTACTCCTCTCAGGCCTTCATTCGGGTCCCGTGATGAGCGGTATTGTGGGTGACAAGATGCCCCGGTTCTGCCTCTTCGGGGACACTGTGTGAGTGGGGCTGCCGGGGGGGTGGGGGGGTCCAGGGGCGCAAGAGGGGGCAAGGAGCAGCACAACGGCCACCACAAGGAACCTGAAGGAGACCCTCGGTGCAAGGGTGATTCGTGTGTGTGTGTGTGTGTGTGTGCCTTGTATTTAAAGCCGAAGCTCCAGGGCATTGGCCTAGCAGGGGCCCCCGAACCGTCCGCGGGGCGGTTGGGGCCCGGGTCATCTGCATGGGGTGGAATAATGCACCTTCTCCCCCCCCCCCTGTGGAACCATTACGAGCCCCAAATCTCCGGGGGCCCACACACGCCTCCCGCTCCCCTCCCGCCAAATCTCGAGTGATCCTCCCGGGCCCCAGCCTCCAACACCCTCCCTGCCTCCAACATCTCGAAGCTCTCCAGCCCACGCGGCTCCCCGCCCGGGACCTGGACCTCCCCTTCCCCTTCATTGAGGGTCGGGCCGTCGCTGCGTTTGCTTTTCCATACACCCCCTCCTCTCCTCTCCTCTCCCCTTTCTTCTCCTCTCCTCCGGGGCCCCTCCCATCCCCCCAGCAACACCGCCAGCCGCATGGAGAGCACATGTCCCCCGGGCGACATACACGTATCCGCGGACACCCGGGCGCTGCTGCAGAACGAGGCCTGGCTGCCCACCGGGGGCGTGATGGTGAAGGGCAAGGGGCTGCTGGAGACGGTGAGGGGCAGTGGCCGGCCCAGTGGCCGGGGGGAGGAGGGGAACGGGAGGGAAGGGGAGGGAAGAGAGGGGGAAAGCAAAGGGGAACAGATGGGGGAAAACTGCCGACACCCGGGCTATGGCTCCTGCTACTGCTACTGCTACTGCTACTGCTACTGCTCCTGCTACTGCTACTGCGTGAACAAGAAAGCCAAATGCGGAACACTGTAACATATTGGAGCTCCCTCACCATCGCACATCAGATTACATCACCTCGTCCACCTCACTGCCGTACCTTCTCCTCCTGCTGCCCCACCAGCTCCCACCCCAGGAGGGGGTGGGGCCCGCACCCCCAAGACCTGCCCCCCCTCACCAGGTTCGGGATACACCCACTCCCCGACTCCCCCCACCCCCACCCACTCCCCCCACTCCCCCCACCCCTCCCGAACCCAACCGCCCGGGCTGCAGTACGTGTGGGCGGGCCATGCCGCGGAGGAG
>NW_003307579.1:59132-63657 GCF_000143455.1 Volvox carteri f. nagariensis
GGGGGAGGGGGGAGTGGGGTGGGGGGAGGGGGGTCCTCTCCCCCGAATGCGGTGTGATGTGATTTGATGTCGAGAGGGCTGAGAAGGATAGAATTGAAACGCCTTGGGGGAGTGTGTGTGTGTGTGTGTGTGTGTGTTGAGGAGGGGGAATGGGGCGGGAGATGCGGCGCAAAAGGTTACCAGAGCGGGTGGCCGTGCTGCTGCTGCTGCTGCTGTTGGTATTGGTGGTGGCGCCGGTGTTGTGATGTGGCCGAGCGGAAACAGACGAGATGTGCTTCCCATGTGTATGGAGTCGCTCGAAGCGGATTGGGGCCCGGAGGGACAAGGGCCGTCAGCCAAGCATATGCCGCTGGACATGCATGCGTGCGTGTGTGTATGTATGTATACGTGTGTGTATGTATGTATGTATGTATGTATTGGTGAGGGGCGCGCTTCCTCTTCCTCCGCTTCCCCCCTCCCCGGAGGTCTGTTGCCTCACCCCCTGTGAATGGGAGGGGAGGGGGGAGGAGGCAGGGGCAGGGGCCCCCAGGTTAGCAGCTGCAGCACTGGACTGATTACCAGCTGCTAGCCGCTGGTGGGACTGAATTAGGCGGCTGCGTGTTGCGGCTGAAGGCGGCTAGCTTAATGGCACGGAAAGGGTGCACAGTGCGGGCGTGTGTGTGGGGGGAAGAGAGAAAAAAGGGGTGTAGAAGGCTGCCCGTATCGGGGGAGGCGTGGGGTGGAAAGCTGTACGACGTGTCTAAGAGAATAGGAAGAAAGGTGTACCTGCCTCGGGTGACCGGCCTCGGGTGTTTTGCATGTGATTGGTCTGTCCGTCTGTCTGTCCGTCTGTCTGCACCGGAGAGCTCCCCTGCACGTATAGGCCATACGACGCGTCCGTGTCTGTCCATAGGATATATTCATACACTGGTTATAGATTCTCGTACATATGTACGGCGCATATACGTACGGGAGTGTGTTTTGCCAAGTCCAGTGCTCCCCGGGGGGGAAGGTGAAGGGGCGGGCGGACAACTGAATCACCTCCCCACCGCCTGGCGAAGTGTCGGGCCTTATGTACCGGTAGCGGTGCAAATACCATGTATGCTTGTACGTATGTGCGTATGTATGGTACTGCGAAGCCAGGCGCTATTGTAGAGCTTCACACCCTTTTGTGTGTGTGTATGTGTGTGTGTATGTGTGTGGCTACTACTAGCCTGCTGCCAGTCCCCCTACCACCTTCCCCGATGCTATCTTTCGGCCCATCACCTCATGCACCCTTCTCACCCTTCTCGTCACCCGCGTGTGCCCACTTCTGCGAAAGTGTGTGGCTTTTTCGGGTTCAGCACCCACCATCACCACCACTACCACCACCACCACATGACCAGCATCCAGTGGAATCTGCCCCCGGATCAACGGCGGCGACACAGCTCCACTCCACAGTCCTGGTCGGCTCGCAGGCGGATATCATTGTGATCACTGTAGCCGGGGGCTCCATCACCGTCACGAGGGGGTGCATCCACCCGCCTAGGGATGTTGACGGAATTGCATCCTGTTTCATGGTGCGATCGGTCCCGGAACCTTCCGGGGCCACTGTGTGCCGCGCCTCAGGATGTTTGCTATGCTTGGAGGCGTATTACTGTATGTATGTATGTATGATATCGTGGGTACCAGGGGATTGCGGTGTGGTGTTGCTTCCAGGTGGCGGTGGAAGGGGGGGTGAAGGAGTTGGGGCGTTGGGGCTCACTCAGGCGGCTCCCGAGCTGTTGCTGGGGCCGCGGCTGCCGTTCAGTAGAGTTAGGTAGTGTAGGTAGGTAGATAGGTAGGGTAGTGAAATTCACTGAACTGGGGCGGTGGATATGCTGTGGGGCTCTCATATCCAACTACGGCTACGCTGACTCGGACAATTGTGGGGCTTGGTAGGGTTTCCCGAACGAGGTGAACAACAATTCTACGGCCTACTGCCGCTGTGGGTCTTTCTGTTGGCGACATTGAAACGCGAATGGCCGGAATATATATAACGATATTTGGCAATTTTTTGCTTTTTCCTTCGCGAGGCTTGAGATCCTCTGTTCGGGGCCGAGCCTATGTGTGTGTCTGTGTGTGTATCTGTGTGTGTATCTGTGTGTGTATCTGTGTGTGTCTACGTCCCCTGGTACCAGTTATTGGCTGCAGCTCACTTAGGATGCGGGCGCGTGTGCGTGTGCGTGGGTCAAGACGTTATTGTCTGAGTCTGAGTTGATATTCATTTGAACCTCACTTCCGAAACCCCCCCTCCCCCGCGGCCCCACAGGCCATTGTTGTGAGGCGACCGTGTGAAAGGGGTCTATCCGGGGAGGGGTCGGGGGAAAGGGAGTGGTGGGGGTGGCCGGGCAGGGGTGGCCTTTTGAAGTCCTAGGGGCGGACTGGAGAGGGGGAAAGGGGGTGGGAAAAGCGGGAAGGAGGTGTAGATAGGAGGTAGGCACCGTGCGAACAAATGGCGCTCTATATAAATAACAATATGCTGCGGAGGCGGAGGCTCCCATGGGGGGGAGGCTCCAGAGCCACCGCAATAATGAATCGGGCCGGGCGAGGCGCTGGAGCCATGACGGGGTGTTGGCTGGGGGACAGACAGCGCGCCCCGCTGCCCCACCCGCTGCGGAGGTGTGCTAGCCATGCGACACATGTAGGCCGTCCTGGTTGCGTACGGCGAACATCATAGACGCAATGAAACTGGGCGTCGTACGAGTCGGCCAGTTCCTTCCGAGAGGGGCAATGCTTGTTGCAGCGGTGGTCTCAATTAGGGTCCATTCGGCGTGGGGGGTGGACGGGTGTGTGCACGGCCGCAGGGGGTGGTATGGTGCGCGGAGCTGAGGGTGCATGTAATGCTGTCCGCTGCAAGGTCACCGTCGCTGTCAGCTTCCGCCCGCCCCCTGTAAAGCGCGTTGTGCGGCGGTGTGATGTGAGAGCAACACAAGCAGCAGCAGTCGACAGCCTCTTTTCCTCGCCTCCGGCCTTTCCACCACTTGCCACCACACCACCACCAGTGAAACCCCCACCCCCCAATCAGCGAGCCGAGTAGCGGCTTACCAGCTGGCTTGCACCCGCTGGTATCCTGCTAGTCCGAGGGACCTCCACAGGGGTTCGGAGTAGACCCGAGGGGAGAGGGGTAAGGGGGCCTCTCGAGAAGCCCCTCGGTCACCGCTGCCATGTAGCTGGCCAGTAGCCGCCACGACTGACCACACCCGGCTACAGCACGCCAATTAATACGTACATAAGCGCAAGTGCAGTGCAGTGCACCACAACGGAGACTGTTGTTCATACCGAGCGTATTATTCCCTTCTAACGCACATTTCCTAGCTGTTGCGCTTCGACGTAAGGCAGGTATAGTCCTTACACGTTCTACACAAGCTCCCCACGCCCCTTCTAGCGGCACACGCTGCTGCCGCTGCTCCTTATCCCGGAACACCAGCCGTTCCACCTCTCAGCCCTCCTGCTCCGAGACCGACCTCCGCGCCACAACGCATCAAAACAGGCTAGGACACCCCGCTGGGGCTACCCCACCCCCCACCCACTCCCCACCGCAGCCACCCCCAACCCCATCTCCACCACGGCCACGACCACCACCACCACCACCACCACCACCACCACGACACACACAACCCAATCATCCAGCCGCATAGCTCCCTCCAGCTGCCATGCAAAGTCCACGACTAGTACTAATACTATTACTCCGTCACCACCATCCCCGCCGGCGATGACGCCTCCACGGCGCCCTCCTCCTCCTCCCCCTCCTCCTCCTCCTCCTCCACCGCCGCGGCACCCAGTATCCCGCCGGTGGCCTTCATCGTCTCCAACTCGCCGACACGTCCCTCAGCCCCCTATACAGGTCCCGTCGGGGCCCCTGCTGCCGCCTGAGCTGCCACCTCCACCCCCACCCCCACCTCCACCTCCGCCTCCGCCTCCGCCTCCGCCCGCCCGCCCTGGGGCAGCAGCTGCCGCGTGAGGAAGCTCACCGTGGCCTCCAGCACCGACACCAAGTGCTCCCCCAGGTAGATGTCAAAGTGGGTGCAATCCAACTCCACGAGCTCAGCCCCGCTGCCACTGCCGCTACCTCTGCCAACACTGCTGTTGCTGTTGCTACTGCCGGCGCCTACCGGCAGTAGCGCCGCCGCCCTGCGGACTAGCTCCGGCGGGCACAGCTGGTCTCGGAGCGCGGAGATGAAGAGTACGGGCGCCGTAATCCGTGGTACGGACTTTATGGGGCTGTAAGACGAGGTCTCCAGGGCAAAGCGAGCCAGTACGACTGGCCGCCAGCCGCCCTGATGCCCCCGAGGAGGAAAGGGTGTGTGTGTACGGGAGGAATCAGATGTCAGTGTACTGCAGTAGCCCGGCAGGGTCAGTGGAACACAGCTATAGGCTCGGTCCGAGCTATACGCTAGCAGCGACTTGTAACGCACATACGCACATACACGCACACACGTACGTCCCTGCTGCCCCCCTTCCTCCTCCCACACAACACCTCTCGGCTCTCCCCGTCCTCCGGTTCATTCTCTCCCCCCCTCCCTCC
>NW_003307579.1:63784-318349 GCF_000143455.1 Volvox carteri f. nagariensis
CAGTAGCCTTCACTGCTCGGGACTCAGCTGCATGAGGGCCATCTCCCCGTCGAGCCCCACGGACTTGACGTAGGCGGGGGGGAGGCGGGGCCAGGAGTGCGGCGGCGGCAGCACTGGCGCTAGCACCTCCCGCAGCCGCCTCTGCAACACAGAAACCCAGCCACCGTCCCCTCCTGCCCCGGCACTCGCATCACGGTCATTAACCGGCTGGGTCGACGTAGCAGTCACCGGGCTGGTTAGCGCGGCCTCGGCCCGCCCCCCCCCACCCGAATGAGGGTACAGCGGATGCGGGTGGGATTGGGGTTTGGGGTGCAGCCATGTGGCAATGGCGTGGAGGAGGTCGGAGGTGGCGGCGCGGTGGCGGTCGTGCAGCCCGGCCGCGAGGAGGCGCAGGGAGGCGGGCAGTCCCCGGCGGCGCACGCTGGCTCGACTGGCCTTCACGCCGTCCAGGTGCGGTACCTGAGGGGGTGCGCCGGCCGGGGGGTCAGGGGTGCGCGTGGGGGAGGGGGGGGTTCAGGGAGCAGCAACGTCCCGGACTTTGTTGCGACATGCGGCGAAAGGCGCACGCAAGTGGTGAGACACACACACACACACTTACACACAGGGGGATATGCGGGTTGGGTGGGAGATCAGCTTCAGGCCTGTTAGAGCGTACCCATTAGCGCTGGTGCTAGAGCGCGCGCACATACACGCACACACACACACACACACGCATACACACACGCACACACACACGCACACACACACGCACACACACATACACACGCACATACACACGCACACGCACACACATACACACACATACACACGCACACACACACGCATACACACACGCACATACACGCATACACACACGCACATACACACGCACACACACACGCACATACACACGCACACACGCACACGCCACTGCCCCTTGATTCCCACCTCCCCCCGCCTCGCCCCACCGCACCATGGAGACGATGGCCGCCAAACTGCCCGGGGGTTGCTCGCCCGCCACCACCAGCACATGGCCGCCGGCGTAGGAGGTGCCCCAGAGCGCCACCTGCGGGCGGAGGGAGGGGGGTAGGCCGTTAGGTGCGTATGTGTAGGGGGGTGGGGGGAAATCAGGGGGTGGCTCGGGGGGCTCATCCGGCCTGGTGCCGGTGCCGGTGCCGAGGGAAGTGGAGCAGTGGACGAGCACCCCCGCGCACATCGCTGCCCCGCGGGCGATAGACAGGTCTACGCTCCCACCAGGCCTCATGACCTCCGTCTACGGCTGCATCTGCAGCCCTGCAGCCGCAAGCCGTCCTGCCGTACCTTCTCGATGTCGTACTCGGGACCCAGGTTGCCCGACTGGAGATGCGGGAGGGGTGGTCCGGGAGGTCGCAGGCCGTGATAACCCCCCGGTAAGGGGAGGCGGGAAGGGGCCGGGAGGGGGGGGGGAGGGGCGACGGGAGGGGATGATTGGTTGGATCAGCAGGATGAGCTGCCTGCTGCGTGAGGACGTGAGGCCAGCGGGTCCCCGCCTACAGCGCGATTCGGCCCAATGTTCATCATGCCATTGCCAGGCAGGAAGGCAGCCAGCCAGCCCGCATGACCGGAACACACACACACACACACACACCTTGACAAAGCCCAGTGCCGCCCTCCAGTCCGCCAAGTGCCGGCTGGGAGAGGCCCAGTGCCGGGGCTCCCCGTCACTGCCGCCAAATGTACGGTAGTCGAACTGTTGCCACATCGGTAGGGGGCGGTCGGGTGGAGGAAGCCGGCGAGTGGGTAAACAATGATGATAGCGGGAAGATGGGTGGCATTGGAGGGGGGGGGAGGAAGGGGGTGGCGGGCCATACAGACGCCCCAACAGACAGACGGACAGACAGACAGATAGTCAGCGGCACCACAGCGGCAACCAGCCCGACCCGAAGTGGGCACCGCAAGGTACTGGAGGACGGATGGAGGTGGAGGTGGAGGTGGAGGTGGAGGTGGTGGAGGACCGCATGTGAGAGGCTGCTGCGTGAGAGCAGCACCAATGGCAGTAGCAGCAGCAGCAGTAATATCAGTAACAGCAGTAGCAACAGCAATAGCTCCTGCGGTTGCTCCAGCGTCATCTATTGTGGTCCATGACCGACTGAGTAAAAGAAAGCAGCAAGGGTGGCAGTAGCAGCAGCGGCAGGTTAGCAGACCCACATTCCCTTCCGCCCGCTAGAAACCGGCTATCCCAATGTCAAGAAGGTTGCCACGAAGGAAGACATTATGGCGATTTCTGGCCTTTTCATGTCCTAGGCCGCCTGCTAGCCTGCTGCCTCTATGACACGACACGTGTCACCGGTGTAACGCTCACCACCAGCACCGCCATCCCTGCCCGCGCAAAGGCATCCGCGTAGCGGTGGAGCCCTAGATCCTTCTGAGCTCCGAGACCATGCGCCATAATGACGACGGGGAATCGTGAGCTAATGCTAGCACTGGCCCCGGCGCCGGGGGCTCGCGGCAGCAGCGGCGTGTAGAGCCAGGCGTCGCAGGATGTGCCGTGGCTGTCGAAGCGGATGTTGCGCCGGGTGTACGGCAGGCCGTCCGCGGGGGTAATAGGAATGGAGCCAGCCGTGGCAGTAGTGTTTCGTAGGAAACCGTACGACAGCTCATGGTCGAGGGGGACAGCGAGCAACAAGGCGAAGGAGAGGGCGACCAGCGCGCCCAGTAGGGCGAGGGTGCGCATCGTGCGAAGGGATGCGGCAGTCAGTAAAGAATCGTTAAGGAACGGGGTTTGAGATATTAGGGAGGATATCGGCCTGTGGGGGAATCGGCCTTGCAGCTCGGCTGCGGCGGTAACGCGTGCGACACCGAGGAGGACCGGCTCCTTGGGGCTGCTGGTCGGATGCGCAAATCAGAAATGTAGGGGAAATACGAAGCAGAGCTATTTACACAACTTCGTGGAAGACTGACTATGAGTTTATGATGCGCACTGAGGACAAGTCGTGCGCTGGATTCGTCCTGTGATTTGTCCCGTACCGTACCCGGAGATGGTGGACATATGGCAACCTGTGATTCAGTGTCGCTCCCTAAGAATGAATAGCACTTATTAAAGGCGTTTTAATGGTATGATAGGGCTCTACCGTTGTGATGCTCAAAACACGATGCGTTGTGTAATGAAAACGCTTCGGAATAGAAGTTCAGGTTTATGCCGGTAGGTTTGAAGTATGTCGCTGTTGCACGCTGTATAGCTGTGCCAGGTTCCTCATGTTGGCGAGCTTCTGAAAGGTTACGTGCAGAGCGGTGTCGTGTGTGCACAGAACGGGTGATCAACCGTGAAATACTCACCTCACGCCTTTCGTACCCAACTCACGGTGTAATTTGTAGAGCTGCTCATACCGCATCGCGGGTAGCGCCTGTGGCTCCCCCAGCGACTGATGCACAAATCTCGGAGCTGGTGTCGGCCTTCCAGGATAGCAAACGGCTCGTCGTGCTCACAGGTGCAGGATGCAGTACCGAATCAGGTTTGTTTTCTCCAGCTTCCTTCGTCCGTACCTCCTCATGACGTCCAAGTCCCCTCGGTGAGACTCGGCCATTTGCGTATGCAGGAGTGCCCGATTATCGTTCTCCCCAGGGCGCCTACTCTACCGGATTCAAACCGATGACGCATCAGCAATTCTTGGCCAGCCCTGCAAACCGCGCGCGCTATTGGGCGCGCTCCTTCTATGGATGGCCGCGCTTCTCCGCCACGCAGCCCAATGAAGCGCACCTCGCCCTGGCGGACTTGGAGCGGCGGGTGAGCACGGTGCAGGAGAGCTTAGCGCAAGGTCAGGTTGCCCGAGTTTGTCTATCCTTCTGCTGAGGTCTGGCCCGGTGCTTCTTGGAAGGTTGTTTTGGGCTATTCGTGCTGTTCGACAAGCCGAGATGAAACGCAAACCATTGACACAGGACGCTGACCTAGCGCCCCCTACCCACTCCTTGCTTGCCGCCCAGGGCTGGGTCAGCGGCATCGTGACTCAGAACGTGGACCGGCTGCACACCCGGGCCGGTAGTCGGGAGGTGCTGGAGTTGCACGGAAGCAGCCATGAGTGAGCGGCAGGGGGGAAGGGTGAGGAGCGAGGATGCAACTGTGGTTGCAAGCTTTGGAGCACCTAACCCGAACCCATCAACCGGGAAAGCACAAGCGTCCTTTTTGGCTTGCTCTGTCCGTCTCTCGCAATGGGTTTCACAATAGGTCTCACAACGCAAAGTGTTTGAGAGACCTTTTTTTTGGTTTCACAACAACCCGTATGGATGTGTGGTGGTCTTCTTTCGCGTTCTTCCTTTCGGCTCATCTTGCACCAACCTGCCAACCTTCTGACCGCCCTTGCACTGCCTCCTGGCAGCGTGGTCTGCTTGGACTGCGGCCGCCTTTCCCCTCGGCAGGCTCTGCAGGACGCACTTGCCGCCCTCAACCCAGCGGTGGCGGCCCACGTGGCGGAGCTGGGCGCCCGCCCACTAGATGCGGCAGCTGAGCGCCTCCAGAATCTGCGGGTGGGCACCGGCCAGGATGACATACGCGTGGTAATTGCTGGGAAGGGACGGAGGGAGCGGCGGCGGTAGCTCATTGCGCGACGGGGGCCGCTTCAACTTTTTTAGGAGGGATGCGGATGTCAGGTCATGTCCAGGCTTCCATGTACGGACTGATGTAGCATCCCGAAGTATGAAGCCTGCTGTGGAGCAGAAGCGTATCAGGGCTCGCCGTTCTTGGCAGCAGCTAGAGGCCTTGCTGCCCCGGTGAAAGTAATGGTTCAAGCTCCTGCGCCCTGCGGTCTACGGCCAGCCTTAAACCGCTATCGCATCCGCTTAATAGCCTGCTTGTTTCCTCCGTTATGCTTTACGGCCCCACCTCGCCAATTCCTAGTAGCCGCAAACCTGACGTGGTTTCTGGTGTGGTACAGAAGCCTAAAGACCGGCCGGCTGTTTTGTGCAGGCCGCTACACGAGCCCTCTCCAGCTCTCCTCCTCCTTCGCGGGGTGCCGGTGGTGCAGCTCCCATGCAGCGGCCAGACGGGGACGTGGAGCTGGTGGATGCGGGTCAGGGCTTTCGAGTGGCTCCCTGTCGTGACTGCGGGGGCACGCTGAAGCCGGACGTGGTGTTCTTCGGGGATAACCTACCCCAGGAGCGCAAGGAGAGGTGCGTAGGGGGGAGGTGGGCAAGGGGGGAGGGCGGGGCAGGGCAGGGGCGCGCGTGGACGTGCGGCATGCGGACGGATGAATCCACGGCTGCGGTGCTGATGTGTGCAGCCCGTGAGGGTGCGGACCCGCGCAGTGGTGCTGTATACCAACTGGCCACGAGGGCCTTCAGCTTTCTCCGTTTCAGCAGCGGCGGCAGAGGTGGGAAGGGAAGAGCCCTCGGGAAGGGTTCCCTGCATGAGAGGTGGTTCCCGTCCGCTAGGGGGCATGAGGATATTGTCGCAGCCCTGGCCTTGTGTGTGTGGTGGGGGGGCGCGCGCGCGCGTGTGTGTGTGTGTGTGTGTGTGTGTGTCCGTGTGTGTGTGTGTGTGTCCGTGTGCCGATGCAACTGACTCCTCGGGGACTAGGCCGTCCGATCGGCTATGGGCATTTTGCTGTGTATGGTATTTCTGTGCGACGTGGCCAGCAACGGAAACCGTTTCGAACGTTACCGCCCCGTCCCCAACTTGCATTGGTTTCAGAGCCGCTGCGCTTATTGCTTCGAGCGACACGCTTTTGGTTGTTGGGACTAGTGTCATGGTATATTCGGCATATCGACTTGTGGAGGCGGCTAAAGCTGCGGGGGCGAAATTGCTGATTGTTAACGTTGGGCATACACGTGCGGATAAGCTGGCAGACGTCAAGGTGGGTGACCATGTCATGTCTTTGCCGGCATTTAGCTTTTAGGTATAAGCTTTGGATTGTAGGTTAGTTCAGGTTGCGCAACTCTCTGTACGACTGCATAATAGCCTTCATATGCGTGGAATTTCCCATGGCCAATGCAGGTCGAGGCTAGGGCAGGCGAGGTACTCGTCCGCCTTGCTCGACATTCTGCCCTGCAGCTCCCGAAGTTACTTTGATGGCGTCTTCTGGACATGCTGGGACCTTTGGAGAAGTCCTAGGGGTACGAAAGCGAAGTTGGATTTGTACGATTTATATAGCTTTTCTGATGAAACCATTATGGGACATTTATCCGTTAGCCATTAGTTACGCATAAATTTCTGATAATGACTCATTTATAAGTGTTCATCTGTAAAATTATTCTGTCGCTCGCTAAAGGTTTAACAACCAAAAGCCATTGGTTTGCAACGATTGCTTGCTAAGTTAATAAACCTGGGGCAAATGACAGTAGGTAATGCGCCGGGGCCCCTTGCCAAGGGGCGCCCTGCTCCGCGGGTTCTGCTGGTGGACCTGGACGATACTCTCTATCGAGTACACCAGATACCTGCAATCGTAAAGCAGAGGATTCAAGGTGCTTTTTTGCTTCTTTGATATGCACTTGCACTTTACAGCCGCGTCATCATCTGCTTCAGCACTGTGCCGTTATGGATTATTATCGCCGTGCCGACGCGCCTCTCATCGATTGCAGAATATATGGTGAAAAAACTGGGCATTCCTCAGGATGAAGTTGCTGCCAAGACGACGGAGCTCTATTTGGCGTATGGCACCACGTTAGCGGGGCTGGTGGTAAGTACATGCGAACATCCTAAGGAGACTCGTGTCATCGCAGGATAGAGCCTTCAATTGATGCATCGTGGCAGGGCGCGCGCTAGCCAGCTACTTCGCTTTGGGGTCATTTTCTTGTCGATACGACGAGTAAGCGCCCAGTGATAACCTTCAAGCGCGACCAATCTCAGGTCGACGCAAGTTATCTAGATGCATGCATTCTGCCTCAAGCACCCATGTGCATGCACGCTCTTTCCACAGCTCCGTGTTTGAGGGGGTAGGGTAAGCCCCGTTGAGGGGGTCCGCCGTTTGTGACCAGCGGAAGCGCGTCCGTATTCACAAGTGCATAACACGGCACTTCCCCTGTCAAGAAAAATTGCACGGCTTTTGGCAGCCCCGTACTCCCCATGATAGGTGCTGCATGGCTGCCTCCAAAACCCTTGGTGTGGTGCTTGTTGGTTTGGTCCCTTCTCCAGGCGACTGGGTATCGCATCGACTACGACGACTGGCATGAGTTCGTGCACCAGGGGGCCCTGGACTACGACACTCTGCTTCAGCCCGATCCCTCACTGCGGGATATCCTGTGCTCAATTGACCTGCCCAAGTACATCCTCACCAATGCCAACCGTGTGCACACGGAGCGTGCACTGGCGCGGATGGGCCTGAGCGATTGCTTCCAGGTGAGTGAGCGCCAGGTGTGTTGGCGGCACCCTTGGTAGGTGGGCTGCATGTGAGCCGGTAGAGGGGCTGGCCCTGGACGGTGGGACATCAAAACATGTCGGCTCCCAAGTTGCTTGATAATATGTTTCCGTAAAGATTGTTACGAAGCTGAGCGACGGGCGAAGAGTGCCATGCGCCCTGCCATAATGGACGATTCTATGTAGATGTTGAAATCGACCAACCAGATCACGGTTGTCGACTATTTGTGCAACGAGGACAAAGAACTTGCCGATCGTTGTCACAACTTGTGTAGCAGTTTCGATTGACTGCAGATGCGCACGTTTAGGGTACGTGTGTGCATGCGCTTCGTTGGCGGGTCATATGCCATGTGGGTCGTAGGAACTTGAGCTCAGACCTGAAGCCGAGTGAGTTGATGTCACGACTTATTGGGTTTCACAGATACATGCAGCATGCGGCGAGATTACAGGCTCGAACACGCGGGCAGGCAGTCCAAGGATTTTACAATAGAACAGCGGATGTTCAGGGATTGTTGTTTCGTAGTAGCTTTTAACACGTTTGGAATTAAGGGGTCTTCTTATTGAGGCGCTGGAGGAGGCAACGTCTGGCAACAGGCCAGCGCATGAACAGGACCTCACCATATGGCGAGCTGTGCTGCAACATATCATGCCGTTCTTGCTCTCCTCCCCCGATGCACCTTGTAGGGCATGTTTTACTTTGAGAACGTCATGGAGCTGGCTGCCTCACACGGCTTCGATGTGGCTCATGGCGTGCTCTGCAAGCCTAACCCGCGCATCTACCAGCTAGTGGCAGAGCAGTTGGGCGTGGGGCTGTCCGAGATCATATTCTTCGATGACTCGACCCGCAATGTGGCCTCGGCACACGGCCTGGGATGCATGACTGTGCTGGTGGGCAGCGACAAGCCGTGCCCAGGCGCCGACCTGTCCCTGCCCACCATGCACGACTTACCGGCAGCCATGCCGGAGCTTTTGGATCAGCCGGGGCTAGTCCATGAACACCATAGTAGCATACCAGGAATGGCTCAGGAGCAGCATGCTGCACTGGCGGTGCCAACAGCGGTGGGTGGAGCGGCAGCCGGCAGCTGCAATGGCAGCGGGATAGCCGTCAGCGTGCCGGCCTCGTGAGCATGCGCGCGGCAACTCCATGGGATGCTGCTTAACTCGATCGCAGGCTTTCATAAGGTCAATGTGATGAGGATATCTATGACAATGCACACGTGTACATAGCGGTGGACCTTACCACGGGACCGAATATTCTTTCCAGACTTCGAGTGGTGTGTAAGGATGAAAAGAAAATGTTCGCGTTTACTGACGGCGAGGAACCCGCGGTTGGACCCTGCCGGTTGGGCCATGCCTTCATACCGCATCTTGATTCCTGATGCTCTGCTTGTGACCGCGCAAACGATATGGCCTGGACTGCGATGCTAAGCTGCGGTGGAAAGGCTAATCGGCACAGCTTTAGCTGCGGTGGAAAGGCGGATCACACAGCTGACTGAAAGTTGGCAATTCCTAAGTAGATCTGCAGCGATGTGGTGAGTGGAGAAGGTGAGGGGATGGGACTGGGTATCCAAAGTGCTTCTTGATGGTAGCTGGCGTGTAAGTCGTAAACGGATGACTTACGTTGGGGAATATAGTTTGGCGTTTGGGAATATACCTTTCTAATTAAATTCTATGTGGCCAAACGAACCTGTGCGTCGAGTAATTGCATGATTGCGAGTATAACGCGGGCGTCTGGGGTCCTTCACTTGGTACGACGTTGATGGATGTCCTACGTGCGATTCTTCTGTACATGCGAGCTGGTACGGCAGTTTGCGTTGACTGCATGGTCATGGACGGTGGACGGGACCTTCTCGAGTGGAAAGCATGGTTTCTCTATTATCGTGGAGATGCACTTACAGTTGTGCAGCCTTGAATGTTGTATGTTTCCAGGAGACATGCTATCTGATGCGCATCGTCAAAGGATGTGCATTCGCACGAATTGAAAGATGTGTTTTCGGCCTTGCATGGCATGACTATCTGTGAAAGGCTTGCCCCACAGCGTAGCAGCACAGTTGCACTATCGCATGGCCGCCGAGCCAGAGGCCCGGTGCCTGCAAGCCCCCGTGGGTTTTAACCCTGCATGTTTGGACATTCGAAACCAATGCTACCGTGTATCCAACGTGCGCCTGCTTTCCTAAAGCCGAGAAAGCGACGGCGGAAGGAAATCTGGTGTGCTTTGCAGTGACCCAGATCCACTGATGGTGAATTTTGAGGTCTGGATCAAACGGTGGTGATACCTGAGCTTACGCAAATGGACATGATCCAGGATTCCCAGCAGCTGTCAACACTCCGTCGCATTATGGAGTACTCCGCCCTATCGCATGTAACACATGGAATGGTAAAAATGCTATACACAAACGAGCCGAGCGAACCGGATCCTATATGCTGACCTGCGCTGTGGCCGAGTCGTCTGCATGCGTCACACCTCCGCCATGGCGTATTAAGTACTACCACGATTCAACACCAAAAGCAGCAATGCTCCTTTATTTTAAGTGAACCCAAACAACACCTCCCTGTTGCAGGAGTCAGCTACCCACAGCCCCACGATGACAAAAGATGCAACGCGGTCAACCGTATGCACTTTTTCACTTGTCATTACGTAACGGTGGCGGCCCCCCCCACCCAAACCTAGGGCAGGACACATCCATCCAAACAGATGCTTGCCCATGAATTGCGGCACTGCACGTCACGTAAGAGCCGTGTCATGCACAATGCTGTTTAAGTTAAAACCCTAAAACCAAAGTTAACCATGTGTGCATTTGGTGCCGACCCAGCATGCATACAACGGAACAGTTGCTGCCTGTCCTCTATTTCCGTTCGGGATTCCCGCAGCTTAATAATCTTGGCAAAAACGCCCCGCCGTCCATCTCGCGCATCCTCTCGAGCCCTCGACGGACTCTAAAAGGACAGACGGATCCTGAATAACACAACATCGGGACTCATCCAGGCCGAGTGGGGGTTCCACACCTTCACCGCAGGACACTAACCGCTTGGGGTCGTTGCTCTGCTGCTGCTGCTGGCACGCACACCCCTAGCCCCAGGCCCCCAGCCCCCAATTCGTGTGCTGTGGAGCTGTGGGGAGTCAAATGCCCATCAATGACAACAACGGCCCCACATCCTCGGTAAACCCTGTTACCGCCCTCTGCTGCGGCACACGAATGGACATCCACCACCTCCCACCCGACCACCTTACTCCGCCCCCTTGCTACGAAATAACCTAATGCAGTCATCGTCAACAGAAAACGTAAGCCTCCAGCCTCACGCCGACTCTCTTACCTACCATTCATATTTTCTACCTCGTTCACAGGACTCCGCCGCGCTGCCTCTAGTTCGGCTCGTGCCACAGGTAACTACGCTCGTCGCTACTTTGCCATTCACCTTCGCCTCCACCCAGCCTCTGCTTCTCCACAGAAGCGGCGTCCTCCTTCGCCGTTGTTACGCCTCGTCTATGCGACTCCTCATCATCCGACTGGGTCTTCTGCCTACCCGGTGCGCGCCCCTCTCTCTGCGCATCCGTTCCTCCGGCCCTCTCTTACGGTTGCCTACCTGACTGCAGGACTCGCCCCTTGCCTGTCCGGTGCCGGGTAGGCTTTCCTTGCCTCCCCCGGCCCTACTTGGGGCGCCCCTCCTTGGCTCGTCAACTACCTTACTTCCGTCCGTTCCTGCCCCTCGGGGGCCCAACCCCTCCGCCCTTTCTGTGGGCCCGATGCCCGCTCTGGACTTGTCTCACGCCCCCGGCCTCTCTGATGCTGCCCCCCCGGTAGGCTTGCCCCCGCGCCTGGGTCCTGTCTCTTCTTTCCGTCGCGCTTACCTCTCCTACCTTCTTCTGCCCTCCAGGCACTGCCGGAGCCTACTCTGCCCCAAATCTTGGCCGCGCGCGTCCGCCCCACTTCCATACCCTCTGCCGTACTGGACCCACCTTCCAGCCGTCAGCTTTATACCGTCGCCCTCGCGAAGGCCGCCACCGTCTGCGACAACTCGCTGGCTCGCGAAACCATTGCCCGCCAGGAAGCTGCCGGTCGGGACCTCTCTGCCTGGCTGGCCTCCCTGCCCCATGGCCGTACCCTGCTATCCTGCACTGATGACGACCTACTCGTCTACCTGGAGGCGCACTGGCTCCCCAACCGCCGTGTGGACGACCCGAGCCCCAACACCGTCAACAATCATCTGGGTCTACTCTCCGGACTGTTTAACCGCTTGGGCCGTGGCAGCACTTACGACCGTGAAACCGGCATCGGCAACCCCTGCTGCTCCAGCGCCTTGTCCTCCTACAAGACTGGCTATAGTCGTCTCGCCGCCGACCGTGGCTATGAGGAGCGAGCCGCCGTACCACTCAGCCCTAGCGACTTCACCACCCTCATGGACCACCTCTGGTCCGGATTCCAGGCTTCCACCACCTACCTGACCCGGCTGCTGTTATTACGCGACCTGTTGTGCTGCCTTGCAGTTGACTTCCAACTCCTCAAATCATCAACTACACCTCAGGGCGTACGTACGCACGTATGAATGTACGTATGTATGTACGTATATACGTATATACGCGCAGTTCCCACGGATGCCGGACTGCAGAGCCCCACTGGGGAGCAGCTCAGCAAGGCCAGCTACCGAGGAAAGGCCGCGGCTTGACGACGCAGACGTGAACCGGGAGCTGTGTACGCAGAGCCCCTGTGTGCTGGCGAAACGGAGGACGCTGCATTTTTTCTCTTTCCTTGGCGCCTCGCCTTGCGTAGGGGTGTAGATACTCTGTCGTAGGGAGGGCATTGCCTAGGTCCATACCTGACATCCACCTCAAATAGCGCTCCTCCCATATCTCCCCCCTCCAAACCTCATGCCTGAGTACCAATTCGTGTGCCTAGGGCCTAGGCACCATCAACTTAATAGCTCGACAGTCTAAGCCCTAGCCCGGCAGGTGACCTTGCCCCGTCTTACACACCGTGCCGAAAGGCCGGCCACTTCTGCATGTCCACCTCCTCTTCTGTGGTGTTCCAGATGTCAAGCGCCACTGTCGCAATGGGCGTTTCCTTTTTGACCCACTCTCCTAGGTTGGAGTCGCGGCCCTGCCTGATGCGCTGTTGTGACAAGACACGCTCATGATTGCCGACTTGCAGCTGCCGTTACTGCACACCGCGAAGGTCACATGCTTGCTGCAACAGGATACCGGCAACGGGCGGGAATGAACGGAAACCGATGTGGGAATCCCAACACGGGAAAAACAGTAGGCCAGTAGCGATCCACATTCAGAGCTCCGGTATGGACCTTAATCGCCATGGGCACCTAAGCACACGGGGCCCATCACCATTTTCAGGCATGATGTTTCTTCAATTGCGGCAAATGGCACTGCGAGCTCTTCGTATCGTGCATATTCCCACATAGCGAACCTGCTGCCTGCCTTAAAACGCACACCCCTACCCCTAACCCCAGGTCGTCAAACATCTCCCCGGGAGAATTCCAGTGCTTCTTGTGCTGCTGCTGCTGCTGCTACACTTTCCCAAAATAGGCAACCTTCGGCGCTTCAGATTTCATTATCCGCGTTGTACGCCGGACCTTGATACGCCAAAATCCCCTGAGCTTTCACGCATCCTCTGGAAGTGATCCACACGTTTTCACGGCACGCGAAGTTGATCATTTGCAAGCGGTACAGGTGCCCGGCAGGCAAGGGCTCCCGAGCTCCCAGGGTGCGGCGAGGAAGAGGCTGCTGAGGCTGGTGCGGGGTCTGGGTCTGGGGACCTTGCTGAGAATGCTGTTGGGGCCCAAGCCTGACACGCGAACGCATCACGGCAGACGACCAGGCCCGGCAACTACATGACTGCCAGATCCCCAGCCAACATTAAGCAGCAGGCCCGCACTGCGGCCGCCCGCCCGCATCCAGCCGCGTCCACTTTTCCCATTGTAGGGATAGACCCTTACACCTATACCTCTATTTTCAAGGGCCGCCGAGCCGCTGGTCGAGGTTGCGTGTCCTGGTGCGGCGTTTGCGCGCCAGCTTGGCCAGCTGCCTGTGTGTGTGTGTGTGTGTGTGTGTGTGTGTGTGTGTGTGTGTGTGTGTGTGTGTGTGTGTGTGGTAAAGGGAAGGCCCACCCAAGAGGTGCAAGTTCGTGCAGCGCAACGAAGAGGCGCATCCAAGTCTCACAATTCACATCACCGACCTTCTGCCGCTACAAGCTCATGCTAACGCTTCTGCCCGCATGCCCACCTACCCCTGGTGAGGGCGGACCCAGGCCGCAGGACGCCGTGCCATTCTGTGTTACCTGCGCGCAGGCTGGTGCTGGGGGCCGTCCGCCTGCACGGCAAAGGCTTGCCAGGGCTTTCGACCTGCATCCGCTGAACTGGTGGGAGCATATCCCCCTGGTCCGGGTTGCGCGAGTCGCTGGTGTGGTTAGCTACACCGTTGCGGGGCAGAATACAATGCGGCGGGGAACGGGCTGTACGGTGCTGGAAAAGACGTAAATCCGAAGCGGGTGCCGGAGCTGAAGAGCGGATGAGGGTGTCTGGGTGCACACATGAGGATTGATAGGCACATGGAGGAATCTTACAGCCTGGCTCAACTCGCACCTGCGTGCGCCGCATCCAGGACAGCCACGTGGCGGAATTCATACTAAAACAATTCCTCCCACCACCCGTATCCTTCTTCACTGGATATCTCCGACAACAAGATCTACGCACAGAAAGGCGAATTGGGATGTCCGAATGCCGAGCGTGCCCAGAGGGGCAATTAGCAAGGCAAGTTGTTACATGTCGTACCGGCTGTAATGCCGGCAACATGTGTCAGCTTATTGCCCCAGCGGCATGAAAGGCACCCACGGATTGTAAGGTAAGCGACTCCTTCGTCAATAGTGACGCTTTCGACTAAACCAATTTTCGTGCATCGTCCGGGTTGTCGAGCAACTCGGTAGGAATTCGTCCTGGACAAGGTTCGAAGGGAACTTCGGAGACATGGCTTAAATTGCGTAGTTGAATCTGTTTACAAAAGGGCTGTAGGCAACAACAAGGGTTCACAACAACGGTCGCACAGAATGCAACATGCACGGAAAGCAGTCTTGGATCTTCAGGCTGGATAGTAAAATTTTACTTTCCAACCTGACATGAAGACATTGTCTGAGTTCTTGAGCTAGGCCCTCTGCCCTTTTTGTTATTCGCATGCCAAACCTTGCACCCAAGCCATAGCTGAAAGACCCAACCTTATCAATTCATATGCAAGTTTTCAGACAAAAGCTGTTATGCCAGGAAGCATCAGGAAATGATTCTTTGTACGATGCATTTCACGCCCTCATTTGCCATTTCACGGCCATTTCGCACGGTTCCATGATTTCTTGCAGGGCATGAGTTGCAGCAAACGAGCAATCTTGTACCTACTGCCCACCTTACATGGTCCCACATATTTGTTAAAATCTTTTGTATGATTTTGGGGTCCGCTGCAGCGTGACCTTGGAAGACACCTTGTTACCTGCCCCGCGTTTTCCTGAGCATATTACTCTCCATGCTGGCTAGCAAACCCTTATACAGAAAGAACGCTAAAATTTACTGCGGCCGACGCGTCCGCAAAGCATTCTATGCAGAAGGACCTCGCCAGGAAGAGCAATACTTTCTCGGGACCGTCGTAGAGTGCCCAATATACGACGGTGAAGTTTGTTATACAATTGGTAAGCTTTGTAGTGTCTGCAAGATGCAATATATCTTCTGGCTATCTCCAGACGACTGTCAGGCGTTTGGACCTCTACTCCGTGTGGACGGGACTCTACCTTGCACATTGATGGGAGTGTATCAATCATACGAATCAGGATTACTGCATACGTTGCGTATCTTCCCGCCAAAAAAGCGTTCTTGCACTTCATTAGCCAAACCTATGTGCAACTTGTAGAATACGAAGACGGTGACGTCGAAGACATTGCATGGGAGGAGCTAGTGCAGATTATAATGGATCCTGAGCAACCGCCCACGTCCGGTAGGTTGGGCCGTGCAGTTTATCGGTGTCGGCCTGCCTTAACACGGACTTCACTGCTTGCCTTGCAATTCTTATCCAAAGGGGGGTTGGCAGATGCCACCAATCTCACGTGCCCCCATGGCAGGCTCAGCGGTAAGTGGTTGGGCAACAGAGACTGAACAGGGGCGCCGTAATATAATGTGACGATGCACTGACGGTATCGCGCACCCCATTGCTTCCGAACGGTTAATGGTTTCAAACCTGGGACGTCTCCGAGCTCAGAATAAGAAAACACCGATGCGGGATGGGGCGCGATGTTGCCCTCTGCACATAGGTGGTCCTGGTTATGGGCTTTGGCTCCCCCGATGTCCCCAATGAATAATGCAGCAGATTGTGCCCGTCTCAGCTTTCCCCCGTGTAGGGTATTTTCATGCTTTCCGCATCGCTGCATTGCCCTTTCCAGAGAAGCCAGCTGCGCGGCATGCGTGGCGGAGTCAGCCAGCAGGTTTGCAGACTCCCATGTCGGAGGATCCAGGAACGCCCGATATCGGTACTGCCGGGCAGCAGCCCCGGGTGCAGCGGCCAGGCAGGGCACGTAAACGCAATCTTGATGAGGGAAGCGGCGACGCTGAGGGCAGTGCACCGAGCGGGCCCGGCGGGGGTGAATTCGTTTCGGAGGGTGCTGGGGCAGGGGGCGACAACGCGGGAGCTGAGGCGACTGAGCGGCCTAAGAAACGGAGAGCTGTGCTGGACCCCGTCCCGGAAGTGCCGGAGGATGATGGGCAACAAGAGGTTAGAATGGAGGGGATTAATGAAGTTCCATATGGTGGAGGACGTCACTTGCATGGAGCCTCAAGGGCCACATGTTAAGCCGATGTTAAGCCGATGTTGTTGTGTGGATATCAAAATCGTCGACCAGTGGCTTAACGGTGTTGGACACTGAGCATCGAGACGGCACGGCGACGCGCAGTCTGATACGCATTACTAATGGGCTTGCAGTGCTTGTCTGAGGCGTATTTGGACCGCATGTCCCTTACATCACACGACTAGGTGCCGCGGGCTCCGATGGCACACGAGGATGATGACCTGTCCGGCTTCACGGCACGCGCGGTGGGGCTTGCGGGCCAGATTGCCAAGATCCGTGTGGAGAATTTCATGTGCCACAAACATTTTGAGATGGAGTTCGGGTGAGTGCTGTGTTGGCGATCACGTCATCTCATCACCAATTAACGAATACAGACGCCGAGGACATCGTTTGCTGACCCGTAGGATGTCATGAGAACTGATCATATCAGCAGTTTAGGGCTCGCAGCGCAGCATGATGCTGCAGGGCATAGGCTATTTGACGAGAGCGCGCTTTTTTCCCCGCTGACACCCCATGCTTGCCCCACGTAATGTACTCCGTTGTCAAGGCCGCACGTGACATTGGTCAGCGGCCAGAATGGCAGCGGTAAGAGCGCTGTTGTGCAGGCACTGCAGGTCTGCCTTGGCGTCAGCGCCCGCAATACGGGCCGGGGAACTGCTATTGCCGAACTCATTAACGCAAAGGCACACGACGCGAAGGTCCACGTGACTTTGTGGAACACCGGCGACGACGCATTCATGCCGTCTCTGTAAGTTCGGCTATCAAGGTGCTCTAATGCTGCTGTAAATGGTTTGCCATCATACTTTTCGGCATGGACATCTGGGTGGGTGCAGGCTGGAGCCATACATAGCCGATACACAGCCGATGGGAGGAAAGTAACGTTCTGCCTGCGCATTTGATTGAGTGGCGGAGCTTTGGGCTCCACCTGCATTCAGCTGTTGTTCCTGTAATGATAGAGCCTTGCAACCCTGATGGCCTTTTCCGAAGGGGGCCATTTCTCTAATCCTCAATCTACCCCTGGTTCGTTCTTCTCAGTTTCGGCGATCGCGTCACAATCGAGAGGCACTTGAAGCGCGTGGGCGCTTCGACATACGCGCTCCTGGATTCGCGTGGTCGGAAGGTCACCCTGGATCGCGGGGAGAAGGTCAAGGACGTGTTGGACCGGATGCTGGAGCACTTTACGGTGGACGCAAACAACGCGCTTACGATCATCACCCAAGACAAGTCCCGAAGCCTCCTTTCGGGTGAGCCGCGGGTTCTCGTCCGGCGAGAGTGCTGGGTGTAGCTTAGCGGTAAGGGAGGGAGGGAGGGAGGGAAGGCGCGTGTGCGTGCTGACAAGCAAAGACAGCAAGTGCATACCAGGGGGCGTGCATTAATGTGCATTGTGATAGCCGGGAGTGCCGGAATTATATGTTGCTAGTTTGCTTAGCTACCGGGATGCGCCAGGGGGAGTACCAAGTGCTTTCTGTTGTGGCCCACGATAAAAGAATTCTAGGGCAGTGGCACAGACCACCCACCCGGCCCATGCCGTGCATGACCCTGTACGGTGTGCCGTACAAAACGGGAAATTTGTCATCTTCCATCGGAAGTTCTTTATCGTTCGAGTTCAGTTTTTCGAAAGACTAGTAGATTTTGGGATGTCAAAAAGGATTTGCAACGTGTAAAAACCCGCATGTAGCGCATGCCAGGACGCGTGCAGGCGGCGTGTGTGAAAGGCAGGCAGGCACGTCTACTGATGACCTGATGTCAGGCAATGGGTGGCCCGGCTGGTGCTACATAATGCTAAAACCTCCTGCACGTCCATCGCTGTTCTTGCAGCACGTCCCCTTTGGCACCCTTTACCGTGGCCAGCTGGCTGCGTCCACGCCCCACCACCGCGCGGCCCGTGCTTCCTGAAGTATGCAACATTTACTACTATTAATACTATTACTGTTGCTCCAGGAATGTGGCAATGCCTAATGCTCTTGGAGTAATAAAACTTAGCGCCTAGAAGGTTGAAAGGTCGATGAATGTAATCGTTGGGCTCTGACGTAGTATTTACGTACGGCAAGGCTACGATCGACTTTTCGGAAGCCCATAGATTTTCCGTACACCATTCAAGTTTCAAAAGTGTTCTTTACATCTTGTCAAGATCTATGGCATGGATTATGGTGTCTGTCCCGGACGAAGCTGTACATCTCTACTCCGGGGATGCCTTGATTTGATTCGCGTGCTTATCTCGCTTTTGCTGGCTACGCTGACTCACGTCTAGTTGCGGTGCATGGGGGACGCTCGGTGATATCATCCACCTGCGAACAAAACACACCGAAAGCAAATGTCGCTTACAGTAATATTCTGAGCGACCTCGGGGTTATGGCAAGACCTGCAAAAGCCTGCAAGAAGCCTGCAGCATTCACTTCGTGTCTTCGTGTTTGCCGTTGGAAGGCTCGAAAGCTAATTTATCTCCTCTCTCCCTCTCCCCTGCGGCCCAGACAAGTCCAACGCCAAGGACAAGTATGAGATGTTCATGGCTGGTACGCTGCTCGACAGGGTGCAGGCAAGTTTCGACATGGCTGGATCCAACATGCCTCCTTCATAATCCGCTACAATAGATACTAGGCAGACGGAGAACGCCTACGTTCGGCGGGTTCCGCGCGCGGCATGGCCGTGTAACAAGTTGCACGCAGTTCCGGGAGCTCCTATAACTTTCAGTCGCTACATGAACAAGGGCTGATCAAAGTCTGGCCATGGCTGCATCACTGGGGTGCAGGACGACCTGAAAGTGGCGAATGCCCAGGTAGCTGCGATGATGAAGAACCTCGGGGAAACCGCTGCCCGGTACAACGCAGAGAAGCAGGAGGAGAACCAGCTCAGCAGCAAGGTCCAGAAGCTGCGCAGCGCCGACAAGTAAGCTGCTTGGATTGGGACTCTCGTGACTCTCGGTGACTGGGCGTCAATCAACGAACTCGGATCAAATAGTGCTTAATCCCTTCGTCGTCGTGTCGAGGGCGTCATCATTTGGCTCCTGTCCTTGCCGTATCGGAGGGCACTATCCTCCGCTACTGTTTTGCTCGTTTTACTCGTGTGCCCTTTCCACGGACTTCCGGATACCGGCATTTGTACGTTGACTCGTCCCGGCATCCTCGCAGGTTCCTCGAGGACCGGGAAATGTTGGAGCGAGCCATCGTCTGGCGGGCGGTTGAGCAGACGGAGGAGCGGGTTGCAGCAGCTAAAACAGCAGCAGATGCTCGGGGACCGGAGTTGGTGTCGATCTACGAGCGTCACATCGAGGCGATGGCACGCGCCAAGAGCGAGATGCAGAACCGCCAGCAGGAGCTGGTATGCTCGCTCACATTGCAACCTAGCACCTTAATCGGTTGATGAATATTGAACTATTCTTGGTTTTACCGTGTGTGTGTGGGAGTTGCCCGCCTTGCTGGGATCCGCACCTTATCCCGCCGTGTGTTTGTGTGTTCGAAGCTCCATACGCTATAATTTTATTACTGCGTCCCTGTCATCACACTTGCATGTGGCCCGTGTAACAGGCAAATGAGCTGGGGCGGCACACCGAGGCCATGGAAAACCACGACGCGCACATCCATGCCCTTATCAGGGCTGAGAAGGACTCGCGAGTCAACGCGGACCGAGCCAGGCGCAGCAAGCTGTCTGCACAACGCACTTTGGAGACGCTCGTAAACGACAAGAGTGTAAGCTTCTAAATTTTTTCCAGCTCGAAAGGCTTTATGCAACGGGATCAGCCCCAGGCACTTTGGCTGTGTTTGGCTCCTTGTTTTGTGTGGCAGTACATGGATGGCTGCTAGACACGCTGTGGTGGGTTTTGGAAACAACCTTGGACTAGCAACTATTCATCCACTGAGGCTCCCGTCATCCGCAAGCCCAGGTTCACGGATGCCCGTGACACTGCTGACCTGCGGCATTAAAGGAAGTTAGCCGTCCCGTGTACAACCCCCTGTTTCATTCTGCAATTTTCAGGCACTTGATGAGCAGCTGGCCAAGGACACCAACGGGAAGGCAGCAGAAGCGCGTCGCCTCGTGGAGGAGCACCAAATGCAGGTGAGAAGAGCTGCATGTTCATGCTAGTCACCATGAGCGGTGGCAACAGGCCCCATGAACCATCTCAATGACCGTCCTTTAGGATTGTCGTTGGCACTCTTCACAAGCACCGCCACCGTCCCTTCACCTAATCCATACGCCAGCCTCTGCCAAGGGGGTTGGTCGTGCCATCCTAGGACCCTCTTCATCCATCATTCATCCGAGCATCCATCCGTAAAAACAGAAAGTTCAGCATCCAAGGTGTTGCACAACAAGCAGTGACAATCCTGTTGTCGGGCACAGTTGTTCTATAGTTGTGCCGCCGCCTTGCCTTTCAGACTGGACTCGCACTTCGTCGCGTTGCGTCCATGTTCCGTAACGTGCGCGGCAATATCCGCAGGTTACCGCAAAGCAGGCGGCGCTGCACGAGGCAAACGAGGCTCTCACCGCTGCACGCCAATCACTCGAGTAAGTGCTCCTGCCAATAACCCCTTGATAACCTCATGAGCTCATTTGAAACGATCCGACATTTAAGAATGGAAATGGCCGTATCGCAGGGCTGCGCGGGCAGAGGCGGAGAAGCTAATTCATGAAGAGGCGGCCGCTCGCGACAACGTCAACGGTACGGCACGCAAGGTAAGCCACGGGAGGCTTGTGGCTATACCTCGTTACTGGGTGATGACCTCAGACACGTGTAGTTCTTAGCGCCTGACCGGCTCCCAGTATGTTGCCTGAGAATGATGAAAACTCCCCACGCAACACTTTGCAGGTCACTGACTTGCAAAAGGCGCTGCGGGAGCTGGGCGCTGGGCAGGACAACCGGCTGGGCATGTTCAAAGCGGTGGCCCTGAACGATATGATCAACCAGAACGTGCGCCGCTTTCGGCAGCGGCCCATCGGCCCCATCGGCGCGCTGCTCACCGTCACCGACCAGAAGTGCGCAGGGGAAGCTGGGCACCTAATCTCCTCTCTTGCTGTTGATTTCCCCTGGAAGTTGACTTTTGGGCACACCGCTTCTATCATGCGATGCAGCACCGTTTGTGCGTGGCACGACCGTTGTCGGCCCGCATACCTTTTGAAGGAGGCCCTGCTTTTCCTTTGTCTGTTTTCAGATGGTTGCTGGCCACTGAGGTGGCATTGGGGAACGCCTTCCGCGACTACCTGGTCTGCTGCTCCGAGGATGCAATTCTGCTTCGCGAGTTGATGAAACGTGTGGACTACAAGGGCGCCTCCGTCGTTGCGATGCCATTCAACGCGCCGATGCACAACATCCCCCCATCACGGCGCCCCGTCAACGGCTTTGTGCCGCTGCTGGACGTCCTCATCGTCCACGATGCTGCCGCACGCGTCCCCGTCATGAACTATCTTGTTGACAAGTAAGTCGTCGTCGGTCACGGCCTTCTCCGTGTAAGTGTAAGTGCGAGCAGATGTGTTTGGCACGCGCCATAACATCATAACCTAAGGAAGATCTCACTTGCTCATTTGCTGCACATTGTCATAAAGGCAATTGCGGGATTCCAGGTTTTAATGTCTCAATACGGTGTATTGTCATTTTGACGAGGTGCGTTGGCATACTGCTCTATCCTTATACGGCTATCCTTGCGTTTCCTCTCCTGCTCCGCAGGTTCCGCATCGAGTCTGCAGCTCTAGTGAACGGCCATCAGGAAGGAGAATCTGTCAACCACGGTTGCGCTGCAGGCCAGCACATCGTTTCAGCTTTTGACGCCGACGGCAATTGGTACCGCAGGAACGGCGACTTCAGATGGATCGACCGAAACAGAGGCGTGTGAGTGCATGTGCCATGTGCGCCATTGGTTTCCTACTGGGGTTTGTGTTGCGTCCTGATCCATACCGAGAATGGACGTCTATGACCTCCGTTGGCCACCTTCCGAGCGGCAAGTGACGTGTACTCGGCGAAGATGGGCGCCGTTGGGGGGCTGCGTGTCCGGGCATAACTATTGCCCTTATTGGGTGCACCCTGGCGCTTATCACCGTGTCAATCCATGCAGGACGTTGCGCCAGTGCCGTCTGGTGGCCGACGTGTCGCAGTACAAGGCCGCACTGGAACGTGACTTGGAGCAGACGGAGGCGCAACTGGGTGCACATCAAGAAGACCTCACCCGCCTCAGAAACCTGCTGCGGGAGGCGCGGGCGTGGGAGGCAAAGTGCCTGGCAGAGGATAAGTCAGCGAACGCCCTGAAGGTATGTGTGGGTTTTTGGATTCCGTGACCGTCCTCTGTTCACCCCTGGATCAAGTCGGAAGACTGGCCTCTTCAGCTGCCTGCCACGATGCGGGGTGTGACGTGTAATGGCTAGTAAGATTGGGTTTATAATTGTCGTTGGTTCATTGCCTGGGCCCGGCAGGCACGCGCCAATACAGAGCTGCGCCGGCTCATAGCACAAGCCCCGGAGATGCCCAGGTTCGAGGATGACGAGGAGGCTGGCACCGTGCTGACGCAGCTTGCGTCCATTCAGCAGGAGCTCGTGGGCTCGCAGCTTCAGCTGCAGACTGCGGATGAAGCGCTGGCTCTAGCTGAGCAGGTACACATGCGCTTGGGTTATGAACTCACTTCCGCGTGGTCAAAACAGTGCACGACTGCATCAGGTTTCCTGTTTGACTGCTAGGTATTAACCGGCCTAAATTTGCGAGATAGCCTGCGGTGTCGAACTTCACTTATTGTTGTCACTAGCGCGCGGCTCCTTGTAAGCTCGGGTGACTTGAGGCCGTGATTCCTGAGCGTGCGCCCTCGAGCCTTGCAGTCCCACAGGCAGGCGCTCCAGCAGGCTCGAGAGGAGAAGGAGCGCCATCTTCAGCGAATGGAGGATGGCAAGCGGTTGCGTCATCAGCTGGATGAAGTGGCGGACAAACTGAAAGAAATTGAAGCTAAGCGCAGCACTGCAGAGGAAAGCCGCTCCCAGGTCTGCTCCCAACTTGGAAAGTTGCGCGAGCGTGTGGTGGTGGCCGAGGAACGACTGCAGCGAGCGCTTCAGGCGGCCGACCAGGTACACTTCCTCCTGTCTTGTGCAGAGTCCCCAACAGCGTCCTTTTGGAGCATGGAAGGCTGGGTGCTGCGGACCTCACAACTGGACATGCATGAATGTGCTATCTGTATCCAATCACAAGGCGTTCATCATGGCAAGGGAGGACCTCAGGTCCCTTTTCGTTGCGGGTGGCGGCCTAGCTTAATCTGTAGGTCGCAGGATGCGCTTAGCACTGCGCCAGGGTGAGCTCTAGCTAAGCTCATATCATGCGTGACGCGTAGCATAGCCAGGGGACTTGCCTTGGCATATGAACCACGGCCATCCGCCAAACGCCCGGCAGGTCTGCAGCCGCGCGGAGGGCCAGCAAGCGATTCGGCTGGTGCGCGAGTCCATCACTGCCGCGGTGGAAAAGAAGCTCACCAGCAAGCAGCAACGTGATCGGCAGCTGGCAAACATGGCCCCGGAGGAACTGCAGAGGATGCTGAAACGGACAGTGGAGGCATCTATGGACTACGCGGTCAGTTTGCTCCTTTGTGAAAGCTGCCATAAACTGGTGTCGGTCGATACATGACCCTGCGGTCACTTCTTGTGCTGACGTGTGTACCTCGGGAGTTGTTGGCTTTTCGGCCCTTTTTGCTGTAACACACGGCGTCGGGGGTCCTATTTTCGCGCTCACTGTCACGTAGACGCTGGAGAAGCAACTGGCCACTGTGAACGCCAACATCGCCAAGGCGGCGGCTGAGGCTGGGTCAAGCGACCTGCAGGAGCTGGAGATCAGGCTTGCGGCCCAGAGTAAGACGGTGAGGCTTGCTGGGCCGGCTTGCTTTTAATGCGGGGTCGTGGCGCACGTAGCCTTGCTGTTTGGCATGAAATGAGTTGGGCTTTTCAACAGAGAGTAGACCGCAAAATGACAGCACACCCTGCCACTGTTGTACTTATGAAGAGGATTGAAACGGCACGTTTGCCTCGTTATGGTGTCCCATGGGCGGTTCTGCTGCTGGGGTTTCTTGACGGGAGGTTTAAAACTCTCCTTCAGCCTGTGACAATAGCCACGGCAGGTAAAGATGGATGGCAGCATCCCGTGCCCCATAGGTTAGTGCCTTGTATTACGCATGTTGAACGTATGCAGGTAGCGACACGGTATCGTGCATACAAGCGCATGGAGGAGATGGTGCAGCGCTTCCAGACGAGCTACGCCAACCAGATGCAGTCCTTCGAGCGGCTACGCACAAGCCTGATGGACATCACGCAGGCCAAGTTCGCCAAGTACCTGCGCCGCCGTGACCACGACGGCAGATTAGAGTTCAACCACGCAGAGCGCACCCTGAAGTTGCTGATCAAGCCCAAGGGCAAGAACAACCGGGAGGCGCAGGCGGTCGAGGACCTAAAGCAGCTGTCAGGTCGGTTAGATCTTATATTAGGGTTATTGCGTTGCTTTTGCTAGCTGTGCGGCCTGGCGCTCCCTGGACGCTCACCAGGGCGGGCGTGCCTATTAGACGATATCGGATGCTTGTACTTATGTGATGGCGCCTTTGCAGCTCATAGACATAGACCACAACAGGTGGCATGTACATCGCAGGTACAATGCATCATATGCATAATACCGATACCTGTGTGTGCATGACCTGCGACCTACAAGCACCCGATGCTGGCCGTAGGCAAGACCATAAAACCTTCATCCGTTTTTCCCATAGACTTTGTATCTATGTTCGTGGCTTTCAAAGTATTTTATGCTTTACGTAGTTTCCGCCTTAATACAATTCGGTGACTACCGCACAGCCAGGCTGCTCTAAAACAAATCCTTTTCGCAACGGTTTCATGTCCTTGGTTTGCAGGTGGCGAGCGGTCCTTTACGACTGTTGCGCTCCTGCTGGCGATTGGCGAGAACACGGAAAGTCCCTTCCGCTGCAATGACGAGTTTGACGTGTATATGGATGACATCAACCGCCGCGTCGCTACAGAGACGCTCCTGGAGTTCGCCATGGAGCACCCGACGTTCCAGTATATCTTTCTGACGCCGCAGGACATTCACATGGTGGAAGATGCCCGACAAAACATCGTAAAGCGCCGCCAAATCCAACTGCCTGCCACGTTTCTCCGTACGGTGAAGATGCATCCGCCCCGCGAGGGCGCCACACAAGCGTGAAGGCCTCAGCCAGAAGACATGAGGGCTGTGATGCCCGATTCTCGTGACTGTGTAATTGTGACTATCAGGGGTCGCTGCGGGTGGCTTGTGGCATAGTGGCAGTTGCCGCTCGGAAGCTGAGGTCACCCTGTGCCACCTGCATTGCTACCTCAGCAAGGTACAGTGTATTGGACTGTCCGGAAGACACACCAGTTCTATTTCATGTGACAGTGTGCGTGTGGTGACAGACTATAGCTTTACCCGCGGCCCCTTGTATTTCCGTGGACCCCTGCCTTTCCCTTCGTTTGGGGCCGCCTAATCCGTTCACCCTAGCCGGTTTTTGCGAATTCAGTGCCAGATTTGAGTCCGGCGCCCACCACCGGGTTCAACGTCGCAACGACTCCTGTCAGCCTGCAGGCCACTTTAACAGAGATCCTTCAGCGTCCCTGGGGAAATGGGGCGTCACAACTATTACCCTACAGTCTGATGGACCGCGTTCTGTCGAGTAATTGGACAAAGCAGCTTATTTGTGCGCATGCTGCGTCGGGTTTGAACATGTCAAGACTGCGTGAACGTGAACTTCGCTTTGCTGCGTCATGTCCGTATTACATGGGCATGCAGATGCGGCGAAGATACACTTGCGTATGGTTATATATGGTGTCGAATGCACTGATTTTGGACGGACGGTCAGTCGTGTCTGGAGGAGGGCACTACAGACTTGTTATGAGGCTATACGGGGTACGTACATATTCGACTCGTTTGGACCGCACTGAGCGTACAAACGGAGCCTTGCGTTGCTATTTGTTACTCTACCCTGTGGGCGTAATACGTTGAACAGAATGCCATATTGAAGGACGGGTAGATTGAGATATGTATACTGGCTACGTCCATGGTGTCCGGCGCTTACGGACAATACCCCCCACTTGTGCGGAACTTGCAACTTAATAACGACTGCCTTCTGAATCCTGGTGACAAATACGCGCATAATTGTAACACGGCGACTTCTCGAGCTGGCAAGCTACACGAAATTGAACTCGAGGCGAACACGAAAACGGACGACAAGCAAGTGAAATTCCTGGAAATCACAAACTTTTGTATAAACCCAACTGTCCAGCTCGTATTCTTACAGAGGAATATAAACAGGAGGCGCTGACAAGGTTTCCTCTCTTCCACCGCTACAAAAACCAGATCCATTGGAAACCCACTTCACATTAGCAGCAACATTCCAGCAGCAACCGGCACGAACTCACAGGCTCAGCCCCTCCACTTTCGCGCTGCGAGGGTGGCACTCCGGGGTAAGGGTGGCGGGTGAGGAAGTTGGCCAGAAAGTTTGATAGAGTCGTTATACCAATCAATAATTCGCTATCCAAACATGTTAGGCTATTTGGAGTATCAATTTGATTTTTTGAGGGACCGGGGCAGCAGGGTATCTCGAGCTAACACAGGCAAAATGTTACATAATGTTGGCTAGGATTAAGCTTGCTGAATGTTCGGCGTGCCACGGTTGTAACATTGGTATGTTCGGCGTGCCAGTGGTTTGTGCGGTGCGGATGGCCCTGCAAGGTTGTAATGTCTGAACAACAGCCTCTGGCAAATACCATTTATAAGGTAAGCACCTCACGTACCCTGTGCTCGCCACAAGAGCCCCCTGAGATCCTTATTGTATCGGGACACAGGGACAGATGGTGCAACGTGGAGATTGTACAGCGATGCACCGGCCACCACAACTGGCAATACCGTGCATTCAAGATCCATCCAGTGTGCCTCTCATTACACCGTCATGCATATTGGCAAGGCATTCCCTTCATCACAACCTTTGCCCGGCTTCGCTCTTCTTTTCCAGCTTAACAACGGTTCCCGTGGGCTTGTGGGGCCAGTTACCAGGCCCTGCTTCTTCACCCAGGCCCTGCTTCTTCACCCACTCTCTACAAGAGGGTTCCGGAGGCTAAAGGTGCTTAAACGGCAGAAATATTTTCTGCCAAACCAAAACTCCGGACCAAAAACTCCGGTAACGTCTCTAGGACAGGAGCGAGCAAGGGGAGCAAGGCAAGGGGGCTTCATGAGTTGTGTATGGGGTGACGCGTGGCGTCCTGTGTTGAGGCGACACGGCTCCCTCTCCGCACACGGACCGCTGTATGGAGGTCACTGTGTCACATCATGCCCTGTCGAATTGCCAGCAAACGTCCGCTCTTCTCGAAAGCTACCCGTAGTCTGGCAATGAAATTCAGCATCTCACCACGCCCTAGCCCCTTCGCACACGACGTCAGGACGGAGGGCGGCAAGAAGGCAAGGTCCTGTAGTAAGGCACGCTTGAACGCCGTCACGTGGGAGTCACACGCGGAGCTCGAGACGCCCTTGCGCCGTTTGTCCACTTTGGTGAACACCTGCACCGCAACAGCATCACAGACAGGAGCGCGCAGCACCAGAATCCGTGTCAGGATTGTCCTCCACGCCTGGCTGGTTGCACGCTGCAACATGTCGGCCGGTCCGCCTTACCCCCTCCCTTTTGTACCCCGAGGTTACGTTACCCATCCACCTCCTTACCAGCGACAGAGGCCCGCCGATGATATATGAGCGGAGCTTATAGATACAACGTTACAACACATGTTTTTTGGCGGAGACCTCCTGTAGCTGGGGGAACATTACCCTCCGGGCGCCGAATGAGAGGCACTCCAGTGCAGCTCGCCGGCGTTGCTACTCACGCACGAGCACAACAATTAACATTTCGATGACACACATCATACATATCGGCTGTGGCGCTGTTCGTAGCACCTCAGCAGCAGCTTACCAGCGTGAAAGGGACCTCGTTGTCCGTGAGCCAGTTTGCGTACTCCAAATCAATTTTTTGCGGTGGGATAGATGCGTCCACCAGCAAGAACACCATCGCCAGGTTGGGCCGCGTCTTGAAGTACTCCCGCGTGAAGGTGTCAAACTGCTGACGGCCTTGGACCCCCACCTGCAGCCCCAAGGGGAAAGGTGTGGGAAAGGGATGGCTTTGCCGGGAGGGCAAGAGAGCAAACCAAAGTTCGTGAAGAAGCTATTCCCGTATCTCTATTCCGAAGCTTCATTCTATTTATGTTCGGGTGACTGGATGAGGAAGGATTCTAGATGGCAGGATCAAACCCCCTTGGACTTTCAGTTCATAAGGCGTAGTAAAATACAAATATATATTTAGTCCATGGCCCCTGGGCTTTGACGGACACCCCCGCATTCACGCGGAACTTGTAAACCTCTATTCCAAGATCACGGTAGTGGCAGCCCCAGGAGCCAAGTCAATTCACGCCCAACCCAACCACTCCCCATCGCCCCGTCTGTGGTTTGGGTGGGACGCGACACTCCATCAGACCAACACGGTCGGGGTACTTTACAGCGGCCCAATGCCCCTCCTGGGGCCACCGCCCAGGACACGCTGTACCGGCCCCCACACGGCGGGTGATACGCGGGGCCTTACGGCGGGCGCACTGCGGAGCGAGACTGTTGCCACCCAGCTGCAGCTCTGCACGTACTAGCCGCTCGTATGCGGGCGGGGGTGACCGTGCACAGCTTCCACCACAGCAACCCGCAGGCTGCAGCGACGGCCGATGAGGAGGTTCCCACCTAGGCAGCTGACCTTTGCATCACTCCGGACCCTAGCGGTACCGAATCGTTTATCTGGATCCGCACTGCCCTAAGCACCGCCCGGAGCACAGGAAGGGAAGAGTTGGACAGCAAACTCTCCACCGGAGCGCTCTCCCCGGACTACGTAACGCGATCCACGCGGGGACTTTGTATGGACAGGACAAGGACTGAGAAGCAGCGGGCCTCCCAGCTTGGCACATCCTTCCCGCATCAAACCCCGATTGCAGAAAGGCTGCAGTGTGTGCGAGCTATAGTTGTTGTGCTCAGGGCCTGCTGTTCCAACCAGGGAGGATTATGAGACTCGGACACCCCTGGACCCCTGCACGGCTTCATAGCTGAGACATACCTACTATGGCGGTGAAGGACAGGACAGGACAGGGCAGGGCAGGAAGGACCCGGACGAGAAGACGATCAGTCCACGAGGTACTGAGGCTGAGCTCCCCCCTTTTGCCCCCCCCACACACACAGAGCCGCGGAAGATCCGGTAACGACTCCTTCTTGCACATGTCAGGCACGTGCCGCGCCTGAGCTGTGCTTCACCTGCGCTCACCTTAGCAAATCCGTAGCCCGGCAGGTCGACAAAGTACCAGGAGCCGTTGATCAGGAAGTGGTTAATGCACTTGGTCTTACCTGCGACAGGGAGATGTCTTTCGGTATTACTGCTACCTGGTTTGTCCTTACATCCGGCCAATCCGGCTGCTATACAGATGTGTGAGCAGGCTGCACGTGCGGTACCATTTGCCATACAGTGCACATGGACATACCCCATCACAGCACGACGTGCACTTTTCAAAAAAGATGCAGTGGACGTTTCCTTCGGCCAATTTCCAACCGCCATGCACAGGGTGCAGGTTTGATCGCACGTCGCGCGCTTTCCGAATTTGAGAGAAAATCAATGGCAGAGAAAGCCGAACGCTCTCTCTCCCTGCCCTCGCCGGCTGCTTCTCCATGATGGCCAGCCAGCAGCGGCCAGCAGCGGTTCAAGACACCAAAAAGTCCGCATACGAATTGGGGGTCGGTGGGAATCGATCGAGTGACCCACCTGGCTGCTTGGACACAAGCGCCAAGTCCTTTCGTCCGGTGAGCATGTTGATGAGCGATGACTTGCCCACGTTGCTGCGGCCAATGACGGCAAACTCCGGGAAGCGCGGCGTGGGGCAGTCGGAGACGGTGACACAGCTCTGGATCCGCGTAACGGGTGCGGGGAAAAGGACGGGTGCAGGGACGGGTGAGTTGAGATAAGCAGGGCCCGCGGAACCTGGGGTGTGTGAGGCGCTCATGCTCCGCGTGATGCATCAGGGGCATGAAAACAGCTGCCTACGTCTAAGAGGAAGGATGCTTTGCGACAGGCCATCGCAAAAGCACCGGCGGCGCCAGCCGACCCATTGCGTGCTTTGCATTCCCACGTTCCAACGCGGCAGGAAACCTTTCCGTCATGCCCGGACATCATCATGTCATGGCCGCTTATGATTCCAAGGCCGCGCGATGCCCTACCTGCAGGTATTCCGCGGTCTTGACTTTGACGTTCGTTGGGTTGGGCAAGTTGAACTGAATCTCCGGGAAAGCCACCTCATCATCATCCCCATCGGGATCAGCGTGGTCCAAATCCTGACCTCCCTCCTCGTTGACATCACCGGCTTCAATTAGGAAGCCGTCCCCGTCCAAATCGCTGTCGCTGTCCTGCTCTGGGTCGTGCGTTACCGCGTCCGGCGAGGAGGTCACCACCGGCTGGGCCGGCTCTGCATCGCGTTCAAGTGCCATTGTGCTACGCGCACTATCGTAGTTAGGGCCCCTAGTCGCCTGCAAAGCTGCTACTGATAAATTGGTATCAGCTGTGCCGGCACTCTTCACCTGAGCGCCGATTGGAGGGCTTGGCGTGGAGGCTGATGCGTACCCGGCAGGACGGGGTAACCGGGTGGAGGCGGCCGCAGGAGCTGGTGCAGCTGCTGGCTTAATAGAGGCTGGGCAGGGTTTGCTGGGCCGTTGAGGTTGTGGAGGTTGTGATGACGACTTGGTAGCCTGCTTTCCCTTGGCTTTTGGAATTGACTTCCTGCCCTTCTGCGCCTGCGCTCTACCCTGCCCGGACCGCGATGGCAGGGAAGCAGCCATAGCTACGGCGGCAGCACGCTGCCTTAGATCCGTTGAGAAAGTTTGGCGCGGTCGGCGTGCATGCAAGCCAATGAACACATAGCTGCAGCAAGCACTGCGGCCGCTATCGGCCCTTTCCACAATTGCTTGCATGGAGCACAACTCGGAAAAACAATGGGCTAATCCTTGCCTCAGCTTGTAAGCCCTGTTATATTTAACAATTATATGTTTAACAGCGATGAGACATTATAGGAAATCCTTCGCTAGGGATAGGGATGAAAACGTGGATAGCAAGGGACAACACGAACTGTTTATGCCGTGCTATACACACAGCTCGAGAGGACCCAGCCAGTTAGGTTTGCTGGTGGCATTGGTAATGATGGACCCGCAGCGGTTGTACGAAAGGGAGTGACAACTGCCGTTACAAGAGCTGGATCGCTTGTCGGTCGCGGAGGGCGTTTTCTCCTTCCTGTCTCATGAGCATTGGTGCTACTGTATTATGATGCTCTCTATCAAAGTTGTAATGAGCCATGAAGCCCCATGCTTTGACATGATGGAGTTCAACTGCCGATGTCGTTGGTTTCTAGATGGAGCCCAGCTGACACTCTGGGAAGCCTTCGGCGACATCGCACCCGCCAAACAGGATTCGCCATAAGTAACAGCATATATTTAGCTAGGCTGCGAAAGCCTCCAAGGCCTCCAAGGCCCCCGGAGGCCGGGACCGCTCAGCCGCACCAAGGCCCCAAAGCACCTTGCAGCGTTAGATGCTTGAAATGACGAAATGCTTACTGCGGTTCTCCGTCGTGGAAATCCGTGGTTCGTGACTTATCAAGGGCGCCGTGGTCGAGCGGGGCGCCAGTCGCTCCCCACCCGGTGACAGCGCCTGAAAACGATACCCCGCAAGGCTATGCATACATGTCTCGCTGACCCACTTGCGTGCCACGATTAACATAACTGGCACGTGTGATCGGTGCGCATTTCCAATCCGATCTGCTCTGTGCACGGGTCGCTCTCATCCTACTGGCTTACATTGACAAATCGCGCCTCGTGCGATGCAAGGCCAACGCTGGTCCGTCCGGTAAACGCACGCCGTCGCAAGGAATACTGGCCACGCCTGTATCTGCATAACCCACCGCTCGTATGGATGAGGAGGCCTGTAATCAGCATTCTTATGTATCTGTCCTGTTCCTATATTGTTCTAGATATGGAATCACACCCTGCTATGACACCCTGCCTGTCGTCTGCGCGCGCACTTCTGTACATTATCCACTACTCGCGAAGTACACGTCATATAGTCTGACAAAACACAACTGCCGTTGGGATGCCCCCAGGCCCATTTCCATCAGTGCCACTGTGCTAAAGAGAGGCAGAAGTACTGTACAAGACACTGAGCTTGTGAAAGAGAAGAACACAAAAGGGCCGTACAAAACATATAAGGAAAAACGCGGATAGCAGCAAGCGGGAGGAACGAAGCAATTGCTTCGCTCACAAGCCAGCATTTTCAACGATAGGGGCAGGTGGTCCAGGGCGACCTGGTACATTGACGCGTATCGTGGTGAGGGAGGTTCACACATGTCCACCGGGACGGTCCCAGTGGCCCCATTGTGGGCCATTTGTGCCTGGCATGAAGTCCCAGAATCTTAATCTTAATTTTAACCTGGGTTGAAAGTGCACATTGGACATGGCCGCGCTTGAGCAATTCGTGCTAAGGGGGCCGGATTATTCACCCCAATGGTCCTGGTGAAAATAATGCGGTTCGCAATACCCATTTGATCAACATAGAAGCCCAAACATCCCCTCATGCTTGGTGATACGCCATTACGCGCCGCTACAATGGCGTGTATCCATCAGGTGGGATCCAATCGCAGATATTTCCTTCCACCGGTCTGGCCCAAGAGCTCATTCGTTTCATCCTGGGCGAGTGTTAATGGTCGGGCTGGTTGGAAAGTGACCAACAGAATAGTGACAGCAGTAATAGGCCCCGGGGGTTCCGGCGCTTTGCTGTGTTTAACAGGGCGTACATTATTGACGCCTATCGCGCGGAGGAGGGCAGCAATGCCTCCGGACGGCGCTGGTGATAAAAAAATGGACCATGACGATACCCGAAAGGAGTCCGGTCATTCCCGGATATCATCACCATGATAACTTGGCCATTTCTGCGTGACTTTGACGGAGCACGCCTTTAGAGCAGACAATATCCGGGTGTGCTCCAGCCTCATTCGTATATTCCACGAAAGATACAGTCTCCTTTGTGCCTTGCAAGGTCTTGGTTTGCTTGATTGATCATTTGAACTCATACTCCATATCCGATGTTCACGTGTACGACTCTTTCTTAAGTTAGAATGGCACCATCATCTTAAGTTAAAAGAAACAATGACAATGATGTGCCCGAAGAGAGCCAACTATGCTGAAATGTGGTCGTTGCCCCTTCGCAACCGACAAGTGATCCAGCTCTCCGCTCTGGTCCCAACCCATTAGGGAAGATTCAATACTAGGTTACGTCCTCATTCCCAAAGCTGAAAAAATGCTTAGTTCATTTGCCGAACTGGGCAGCCTTCCTGCTAACCCACCAACGGTGACCCTATCCGACATACCAGACGCAGTTCTCCAACGAATCCTCACCCACCTGCTAGAAATGAATGACCTAAGATCCGTGTGCCTTCTGGCATGCACATTTACAGGCATGCGGCGCGCAGCCCTAGCAAGCCTCGCCCTTTGCACGCACCTGCGCCTTCCTGCGACGCTAGGCAAGGCCGACCTGGTCACACAGCTCCCAAGACTCCGCGGGATGACCGACCTCGACCTGAGCAGCTTCTTCCGTGTTGTGAACAATGAGGTGCTTGCAGCGATAGCCGAGGCGAGCGCCCTAACGCGCCTGTCCTTGCAGTGGTGCGACAAGATCACGACGGCCGGCTTAGCAGTGAGCCGGAGGCTGCGTAGCGCTGAACGGGGCGGTGTTGGGGCTGTGAGCGGGGATGGCGGAATCCAGGAGCCCGGGGGAAGGAGGACCGGCGCGATTGAAGCATTCGGCCACGCGCCCAGGATTACACAACGCAGCTGCCGTACATTGGGCTATCGGAAACCATGTAGCCGGCTCAGGCGCGTCCTTGTGGCCGTGTAGAGGTCCTCCTCTGACCCCGCGTCTCAACCCACCCCACCCCACCCTAGGTGTCCTCGAGGTGGCCCCGTGCCCAACCATTCGCAGTGTTGGGGTGCGTTGTCGTACGTTCCCAATTCAATTCCAAGCATTCTTGCTTGTGTAATCCACGACCGCTTTCTGCTTTCCGCCCGGGAGTGTATCTCCCTGGACAAAGATGAAGGGTCGTAATTGGCCTCCCTGGTCTCCTGGTGCATCTATAGCTTCGAATGGCCGCTATTCCTTACGTCTGACCCAGCCCCACCTCACCGCACCTTACACGCCGCGCCCTACTCCTCCTCTTCCATTCCCACCACCCAGGATCTGGGCCGCCTGCGCAATCTGAGGGTAGGTGGCCACAGATCAACACACGTCAGCAGTCGGCCCTATGTGGTGTGTGGCGTGGCGTGGCGGGGTGCGGTTACAGGCCGTTGTCGGTCCGTTGGCGGTGGAGGGTCGCGTCTTGCAAACAGCAAAGAGTGGTTTGCGATGTCCGGCAGGAAGGGCGGAGAGTTGGACAGGTCGGCCCACCAGCCTGCAGGGTCCACCCCATCACGCCCTTCATGCCCATCATGCCAGCCGGAGCCGTGTGGGGCGAGCCGTTGGGTACACGGTTCCTGTCTTGATTCAACCCCGCACCCAACTCTCCGGTTAACATATACTTGCAACAGTAAAGATTAGGAGAACTCCTCCCCACCTGCAATGTTCACATCTCCATCACTATCACCACCACCATTACCATTACCATCACTATCACCATCACAATTACCATCACCATCACATCATGGCGGGACCGCCGTTTGGCCGCAGGTGCTGTCGCTACACAGCGTACATGGCATTGACGACCTGTCGGCCCTGGCCGCACTGCCCGCGCTCCAAGACCTTGACCTGTCCTGGTGCCATCGTGTGCGCTCCCAGTCGGTGGGGACGCGGTGGGGGTGCGGTGGGAGAATAATGATTGGACATTTAGGTAGCTGTAGGCTTTCAAGGTGTTCTGTTCGATGTCTGTCTTAAAAGCTTGCTCTTCAAAAAACTGGTGTGTAAGCGGGCTGGTGATGGGTCCATTGCGCGCGTTTAGGCGGGCGTAAGAGTGTTAGGGGGAGGAGGAGGCTGTTCAGCACCTCCGCGGCCGTGGCCATGGTACCACCAGCGCCTCCCGACCGAATCTGCTGGTGGTTGTTGAGTCCCCGTCTGAGCCCCGTCTGGACCTTCTGGAAGGCAACGGCGGTGTCCCTTTGCCTAGGGGGGCTTGGACAGGGGGCAGGGGGGTGTTGTTACGGCCACATACGTGTTCATTCGATGTGAGGGGCAGGAGCCCTAGGTGGCTGCACGGGGACCCCCCTCACGGCCCATTTTAATAGACGGACCGCGGCTTTCACCATGTCATAGCGACAACCACTAGAACAGCGCCGTGCGGTGAACCTGCTGGCGCCGTTGGTTCCACACGGAGTGAGATACCCGTCTCCACCACTGAATGAGTGAATCCATCCCGTGTGCCAAAGCTTGACATCATGTTGGCCATGTTGGCCATGTTCCTGAGACTGCCACCTCACCCCTGGTCCTGGCCCTGCCCCTGATCTCATCCTCCGACACGCCATATTCCAGCTGCCCAACATGCATCGACTGCGCCGTCTGATGCTGCACGGCTGCGAGCTTGTGGACGACAGCTTATGTACTGGTGGGTATATGTGTGTGTGCGTGTGGTGTTGTGTGGAGAGGGCGGTATGAGGTCGGCGGGTTAAGGATGGAGAAGGCCGGATCTCGGCAAGACCTACCGGCGTACCAAGAGATAGAAGGATAGAGTGGGGGGTAATGGGTGATGGGTTTGGTTGGAAACCAACCAACCAACCAACCAACCAACCGTTCCATGGGTCACCTTACGGCCCATTTGCATCGGTGTAGCAAACACCGCACGTGCTAAGCGTAGTCGCTGGATGGCCCAGGGGTTGATGGCGGCATCGATTTACTTGAGGACGAGCTTCTACTGTACCAACCGCCTCTCCCGCCTCCGTACTGCAGCCTTGTGCACCGGCCCAGGTGTGGCCGAGCTGGAAGAGCTGGACATGGCCTTCACACAGCTCGGCGACCATGGTCTGTTGCTACTGGCGACCCACTGCCCCGAATTGCGGCGCCTAGTGGTGGCGGAGCAAGGGGCCAATATCTGGCGAACGGGCATGTGGACGGAAGAGGGAATGCAGGCGTTTGAGCGGCAGCGCCCCGATGTGCGAGTGCAACGGGTCTGTTGATTAAGGCAGTCTGTACTGCCGTTCCGATGCTGAGCCCAGCGCCGGCCTTCCGGCTGTCCCTGTTTCCGTCCCGGTTTATGCCAACGCGGGGGGCCTATAAAACTGTTCTATAGAACAGTTTTAGAGCATCTAAACACCGTACAGCCGTCCTCTTCATTATGCTGTGTAGTTTTAGGCCTAATCCATTAGGTTCCCTCTTTAGGGGGGCGTAAGCGTTAGAGGGCACGTGGAGGTATTATGTCTGTGATAGTATTTTAATACTGCGCTGCGGTAGCGGCATGGTAGGGCCGCTGGCTGCCGAGTGAAATAGAGGCGACTGGACAGTCTAATGCTGGGTCAGCTTTAGGATGCGATTTGGGAGCACGGGTGGAGGGCTTATGGGGCCGTTGGTAACAATGGGGCGTTGAGCAAGGGGGGAACTTGTCAGGTGCAGTTTGGTGGGGTGTCAGCTCCGGAGGAATTCGCAAAGTGCCTTCTTCCGCCTTTTATGTCTCTGGGACTCTCAAGCACTCCCGTTCGTAATCCGCGCCAGCTGCATGACTTCAACACTGGATGCTAATAACAATGTAGCTTGTGGGCCGCTAGCACGTGCTCTAGCGAGGCCCCGTGTTTTACATTCTTGCTATGCCAGGCGTCGGAAGTGAGATCAGTAAAAGCAAGAAGAACTCGTTCCCACAAGTATTTGGCCTGGTTAAACACACACAAAGAACAGCCGGCGCCCTACCAGCGACCTACAGGCTCCGGCCGCAACCCACGAGGCCCTACACGTAACAAATGTCGAACTCCCAGGTCAGGGGACGACGTCTAAACCTGGGATTTACGATATCAGCACAACGAAACTGACCAGCAAGATATACGACATATTAATAACTAGGCTTGTAAGCAATGCGCCGATGCAGCCTTATCTCCTCGCGCCTGTATTGCATTGTGGATTGTGGGGTGATCCGAGCCCGAACTAATCACGTGCTTCCTCCTGCCATCTGAAGTATGATTGGCGCCAAACCGCTCGGAACACGAACGTGAAATGCAGGCCCTGCAATACGCCCGAAGCTCTTTCCATGCTGCAGTGCCGCAATGCGTGGATTCGAAACTTCGGCCACCTCTCCTCGCAATAAAAAACGCAACAAGCGTTATAGAACCGCAAGCCCGGCTAAACACACCAAAAGGCAAAAAGGTCCAAGTAAAAATTTGAAAAACCACGCGTAAGCGTAAACTGCAAGCAGTTGGATATGAAGTAACACGCGCAGCGCCATGCAGCATTGTCCTGTTAGGGCGACTACCTACACACAGCCTTGCATGCATGAAACATAAATCGTATGGCAAACGGATCCTGCCCTAAAATCTAGGTCTCCTAAACGCTTCGGACAGCAAGAACATGTTCTACAATCAAGCTAAAGCACAGCATAGCCCGTCTACGGCTGAGGCTACAGAGCGCGCCATGACTTTGCCAGGGCGCAGACCATACACTGCGCTTAGATACTACGCCACACGACCTTGGGGTATCTGAACACAATCCTAACTGCATGCAACAAAGGAAGCACCCTCAGTTCAGCTGCAGGTAACCTACGGAAATTGTCCTGGGGACATGCTTTTGCATGTGGGCTTAACTGCACGGAAGCCATGTCAACAGCATCAGCCCCTCCCGTGCAGCCCCAACTAAGCGTTGCAAATATCGCTAAATGTCAAGGTTATGAATTGTCAATCCCCAGCTCTCGGGCATGACGGGCAACAGCTAATAGCGTGCCATTGCCCGTGCTGCCACATCAGCAACGGCGATGATGTCATGACTCCAGGACGTTTTTGAAACCATAAATTTAACGGCACACGCACACCTGGGGAGATGTGTGTGGCAGCAAGGCTAACACCATGGTGGCCGTGGTGGCACAGGGCCAGGGTACTTGTCACCCCCAAAGCGTTGCAAGCAAGGAGGCTGATCCGCGTCAAAAGCCTCCTCCTACCTCAGCACACGTGTCCTTGCCACAAACACGGTTCCCAAACGACATATTTACACAAACGACATGATTTGCGCCTGCTCGGCGCCAGCAGTAAGCCGCGTGGACATGCAGTTGCCACAAAATCCATTAGCCCCAGCGGTTCCCTACAGCACCCCCAAGCCCCAAGCCCTCGATCCTTTTTTAACGTAAAGCACCACACATCAACCGGCGGGCCGCTGACGGCCGACCAAATCAAATGTCCGAAGTCCCGAAACTAAGGGCCGCTACTGTCCCCGCTGCCAAAGGCGTGTCTGCACCGTTGGCACTGGCACTGGCTGGACCAGCGCTCCTTGCAGCCGACGGCGTGCCGCTCCCCATTGACACAAAGCCCGACTTGGCCGACAGCCCCGCCGCCGCCATCATCACCTCCACGGGTGCTGCCGGCACAGACTTCTTCGATGTCTTGCGTGTTTGCACGTTGTCGATTTGTCGCAGCATGGAGTCCAGGTCGATCTCGGTGAGACTGGAGAGCTGCTCCTGGAGTAGAGCCATCATCTCGTCCTTGCGCCGCACCTCATCGCGCAGCTTGGCGTGCTCGGCCTTGAGCGCCTGGTAATCGGTAAGCAGCTTGGTGGTCATCTGGGTATTGGTGTCGGACATCAACCCCTGGGAAAGAACCTCGGTACGCAGCTGCAAGAGGGAGGTAAGGGCGACAGAGAGAAGGGCAAGGAACAGCGTGGGTGCAGGGTTTGGTTCGATGGATGGCCGCTGTCCCTAAAGCAAACGAGTAGCGGGGCCCTGCGAAATGAAAAAGCAGTAACGAAAGTAACGAAACCACAATCAATAGAACCCAGGTAGAGGACAACGTAAGGACTCCAGCCGAGCCCGTTCAACATTCCCCGACCACCATAACTCTCATGCCCTTCGCCTTCCTTCCCTTCTTCTGAGCCCTACACCGATGCCACCAGAGCTTATTCCAACCAACCAGCAGGACAGCTCGTCCATGCGAGTCACGCCTTCGCCTACAGCAGCCCTAGTTGGCAAACTCTTTTCCGCGCCGCATCCATCCCAACCTGGCGGCCCCAGGAGACACTTCTCCTTTTTTGGGTTCCCTTCACCACACCTTGGCCTGCTCCACTTGCAGGTCCGCGTTGGCGCTGACCAGTTCCACCGCCCGCATCTGCGCCTCCTTCAGCTGCTGTTGCAGCTTGGCTACCTCCGCCTGGGCTTCATCCTCACGACTGCGCAACGCAGCGCGTTCCTGGCAGGGGTCAAAAGCGCGAGAGCATAGCGGGTGCGATGAGATGTTAGATGTTGAATTACGATGCCTGGTTGCTACAAGCCCGAACTTCAAGTTAAATGGACCAGACACTGTCTGCATTAGGAAGTGGGATATTGTGCCCACAATATCCCAAGATGCACCGCCTTCTCGTTATACAATTGCGGCCGCTCCGCCTGCTTTCCCTGCAGGCGCTGCTTTCCCCCATAGTACGCTGACGCGCAGACAGGTATATTCCTGTCATGACGGTTACACCTCATTTTAAGTTGCATGCTGACTGAAGTTACGAAAGCCCGCGGATCCGAACCCCAGGCTCCCGGGTCCCACAACTCGCCACCCACCAGCTCCAGCCCCGTGATCTCCAGCTTCAGCTCCTCTACACGGTTGCGAGCCGCCTCCAGATCGTTCTGTGTGGTGCACAGTTGGGCGCTGAGCTTGTCCTTCGACGCCTACGTCCAGAGGGTCCCGTGACAGGGCGGGTGTAACAGTACTATCGTGCAATACACACAACCAGAAGGCCTTGCGGGGCATGCGAACCCACTCCATCCAGGCCAGCACATACACACACAGAATGATGGAACTACAATGTAAGGGACCGCGCGGGGCAAGCCCACCCTCCTCAGCAGCAATGGATTGGGTCTTGCCGGCAGACACTTTCCGATGTACATGTAACGCAATGCAGCAGGTACAGGGTGGTCAGTAACATGTTGTTGAACACCATGGCACAAAACAGCGACCGTGGACTGACAGCCGCGCGCACTAAAGCCCTGCAGCAGAGCTGATTCGTGCCTGCGTGATTTCCAGCTCGCTGATCCTGCTTTCTGCAGCCGCCAGGGCTGCCGTGAGTTCTTCCACCAGGGCCTTGAGCCTCTCGTTATCCGTCTCCACTGCTTCCTCCTCCTCCGCGTGACGCACGATAGTGCGCTCCAGCTCCTTGCGCAGGTCAGAAGCCTCACTACGCGCCGCCGCCAGCTCTTCCGCCAGAACCTTCGCACCCAAAGCCTCCAGCCGAACAAGGTCGTCCTCTCCCCCGCCGCCGGAGCGCCCAGCCGGCCGCAATACATCCTCGATCCTTTCATTGTCCTCCTTTTGCGTCAAGTCAGCGTCTGCTGCCGCCGCCGCCGTCGCGGCTTCGGCCGCAGCCGATGCCGCCATAGTCGCTGCCGTAACGGCTTCCAAAAGGTTCGCCTCCAGCTCCTGTACCTGCGTTTCCAACCGGCTGCGCTCAGCGGCAACTTGCTCCAGCTGCTCTAGTAGCACCTGTCGCTCTGCCGTCATGCTTTGGCGGGCCAGGTTGGCGTCCTCCAGCTCCGCTTTACACTCCGCCAGGCGCTCAGACAGGTCACAGCGCGACTCTTTGACGGAGGCCAGCTCTGCCAGTGCCGTTGCGAGATGGTTCTGCGCTTCCTGCACCTGCTGGCGCAGGGCCGGGAGCTCTGCTGCAGCCTGTTCGGCAGCATCAAGCTTGGCCATCTGGGCTGCGAGCTCGGCTTTGAGGGTCTCGGCCTGCTGTCGGTTGGCGACAGCTGCCTTTTCGGCCATATCAGCGGCAGCGGCGACGGTTGAGGAGGCGGCCTCTTGCGCGATAGCTGCGGCGCGCTCCTCCGCCTCCGCGATGGCCTTGGACTGGTCCGCAAGGACCTTGGCGAGCTGGTCGCGAGCGCTGGCAGCATCCTCCCGTGCATGAGACGCATCGCTGGAAGCCACCGCTGCGTCCTCACGGGCGGCGGCTAACTCCCGGGTGAGGGCCTCCTGGACGGCCTGAATCTCCCGAAGCTGTTTCTCGTATTCTGCTATTTGGGTTTGTGCTGCAGCGGCAGCGGTTTGGGCTTGGTCCGCTGACCGTGCTACAACGCGCCCCTCCTCAAGCTGCCGTTTCGCGTCGATGGCTTCGTCTAGAGCAGTCTGGAGCTTTTTAGATGTCTCTGCAGCTTCTCGTTCCTTTGCTTGCAGCGCCGATGACAGCTCCTGGACCTGCTGCCGTAGCACGTTCGTGCTGCGCACTAAGTCATCGGAAGCTGCCCGTTGGACTTGAGCTTGCCGTGCAGCTGTCTCTTCATGTCGCCTCTTGAGGTCCGCTATCTCTCTGTCCTTCGCAGACAAATGTGCTATCGCCTGATCGAGTTGCACCCTGAGCTGCTTCTCACCTGATGATGGGCCAAAACATCCGAGAGGCATGGTGCTCTTTCCTAGGTGAGGCTCTTCCCAAATATCAACTGTTTCCCGGAGCCTATGCGGCGCCTAGTGCTTATTATAACGTATAGCGACGTGGTCAAGGTTTGGCCCACAGCCTCTTTCGCTCCTATCAACGATATTACATCAAAAGAACAAGGAATAAGCGAAATTGTGCCGTTGACGTGCAGTACGGAGCTCGTACATTATTCGGGCAGTTTGCTGCTTGGGTGCCAAACGCAGAGGTCACTACTGGTATTGTCTACAAGCTATTTGTGTTTCATTTAGGGTAGTAACATCAGAGTTGGAGCTTAGATGTAACTGCGATAGTGTTAAAACAAGCGAAAGTTGAAGTTTTCCTTAAGTGTGCGATACCCTCGGGCATTCCTGCTATACCTTTTGCCATATCTTGCGCATTGCCTTGCGGGCTGAGGCGGGACTTTGATAGCTCTCGAGTTCAGCCGACGCAATGGTGAGTGCAGCCGCCGGGTCAGGCTGGCGGACTGCCTTAACGGAGTGCTGACGGCGGCTCCCCCACTGCATGAAGGCGACATTTGTTCTGTATGAGTCGGCGGTGGGGTATGGCATCTTTGAAATCACTGAGTTCGACGAGATTGGGCAGGCTGTCGACAAGGTGCAGGAGGCGATCAGGTATGCCGAGAGCAGGCCTGCGTTCCTTGTAAACATGTTTGTACTATACATTCACCTGGTCACTTCATGGGGCTTCGCAGCGACTTGGCCCGCTTTGGACGCATCGTCAAGCTTGTCGCGTTTAAGCCTTTCCCTTCCGCAGCGGACTCTCTAGAGCAAATAAATGCCATATCTGAGGCGCAGCTCACCGATGAGCTGAAGGCTTTTCTGGAGCTTAATATGCCCAAGGTGGGGCTCTTGTCGGCACGCCGCCGGCGAGGACGCTACCAGGCAGAAGTGTACTAAGCATTCTATACTTCTTATGAACAGGTGAAAGAGGGTAAGAAGGCAAAATTCAAGCTCGGGGTTTTTGAGCCAAAGCTCGGCAGCGTTATCCAGGAGACAACCAACATCCCGTGCATCAGCAATGATGTTGTCGGCGAGGTCATTCGCGGTATCCGTGCCAATATTTCCCGCTTCATCTCGGTATCGGACGCCGATATGAAGCGCGCGCAACTGGGTCTGGCGCACTCCTACTCGCGTGCGAAGGTCAAGTTCAACGTGAACAAGGTGGACAACATGATCATTCAGGCCATCGCGCTCCTGGACACGCTCGACAAGGACATCAACACCTTCGTCATGCGTGTGCGGGAGTGGTATTCGTGGCATTTCCCAGAGCTCGTAAAAATTATCAACGACAACTACCAGTATGCGCGACTGGCGCTGGTTATTAAGGACAAGTCCACGCTGACTGAGGAGCAGTTGCCTGCTATGAGTGAGATCGTGGGCGAGGAGTCGAAGGCGAAAGAGGTCAGCACTGGAGCCTGGGTGTGGGGGTATGTACGGCAGCAGCGCTGCACTTTACAAGTGATGTATGAGGTGCAAAGAGTGTGGGCAGTTATCGTTATGGCATGGTCTGCCATATCCGCTTGCATGTCCTTTGCCTCACACCTGCGCTATGCATCGGGTTGCGGAGGTTCCTCCCGGGGTCCCGGGGTGTAGTGTGTAATTTGGGCTGTTCTGGCTTCCGTTTGGCCGCCCTCGTTGCCTGTCATCCAATTCTCATCCACCTTCCGTGTTTTTATCTCGCGGTGCAGATACTCGATGCGGCACGATCATCTATGGGGCAGGACATTTCGCCTATCGACCTTCTCAACATTGAGGTGTTTGCGCAGCGGGTCATTAAGCTGGCTGAGTACCGCCAGAAGCTGCACACCTACTTGCTGGATAAGATGCACGCAGTGGCACCGAACTTGTCGGCACTAATTGGTGAGGTGGTGGGTGCGCGCCTCATCAGCCATGCGGGCAGTCTCACGAACCTTGCCAAGTACCCAGCCTCGACGGTGCAAATCCTGGGAGCCGAGAAGGCGCTGTTCAGGTGCGTGCTGGGCCGCGGGAGCGATTGTGGCACGGCCGGGATGGCCGTTGTTTGCAGCTGCTCTGTCCACCACCCCGTACCTGCTGACTTCAGGGTATAGCGAAATGGGCTATGGGAAATATGCCATGACGTGGTGTCCTGGGTCAGCGGCATATAGAGCTTGTTCTAGAAGCATCCATTGTGGCTTTGATGGGCTCGGTGGGGTATAAGAGTCTATTGTTGTGTTTCCTTCACTTCGGCGTCGATTGCTTTTGCAATGTCGTAACAGCCGGCCCAAAGTGCTGAGCAGAGATGGGTTTTCTCGCATGCCACTTAAACCGCACACCGCACTGCCAGTTGTGCGGAGCGGCTGGGCAACTCCCTCAACAGTCCTCTAGTCCTGCACGGCCCTGGCTCGAGGAAGACAATAGTTATCCAACCATTCTGAGAGGACTTTGGTCGGTACCTCTTTCGGATGAATGTCCAATATCATCTTTCGGGACTGAGAGCCAGGGTGTAGACCAGCACGGCAGGGCGCAAATTGTCCTGCGCATGACCCGTACCAGGGGAAGGTTGTCGTCACTTTCAGATGCGGACTTGCACAAAGACTTTCAGTGCGACAGGAACAAATGCCGCGACCTGTATTCCTTTGGTGATTTTCCAGGGCGCTTAAGACGCGAGGCAACACGCCCAAGTACGGCCTCATATTCCACTCTTCCTTCATTGGGCGCGCCAAGCAGCGCAATAAGGGCCGCATTTCCCGCTACCTAGCGAACAAGTGCTCGATCGCCTCGCGCATTGACTGCTTCATGGATGCGGCTACCAATGTGTTCGGCGAGAAAATGCGGGAGCAGGTGCGGAGCTTCAGTATGGGGTATAGCCGAACTGGCTGGGAGCGCGTATAATATAATAGTAAGGCCGGGGTGAAGAAGGGCGTCCATTGGTTGGGAAAGCTTAGGATGGACGACGCGGGGTTTCGCTACGTGCCATGAGCAATCGCCTTTCCGCTCTAACGTTTGTGCTGTGCACGGCAGGTAGAGGAGCGACTGCGCTTCTACGAGGAGGGCGTGGCGCCGCGTAAGAACGCAAACGTCATGGGTGAGGCCATGGAGGTGCTGAAGACGCAGCTGGCGACGGAGGAGGAGGATGGGGCGGAGAAGAAGAAGAAGAAGGACAAGGTGAGCGGCGTTTGGTATCTTTTTGAGGACGGCCGTTTGCCCGTGCCATCGCTTGCCACGTGCGTCTTTTGGAGGTGCTGATCGGTCGATCTCGGTGTGCTTGATGAAGCTCCATCTGCTTGCGCGGGTAGCATGGAACTAAGGGTTTATGTCGGGGCAATTCCGCTCTCAAGACACCTTGCGTGGCCTTGCAGAAGGAGAAGCGGAAACGGGAGGCTTCGGAGCCTGCTGAGGACGTCCCCGCGGAGGACGGGGTGAAGGAGGAGAAAAAGAAGAAGAAAAAGAAGTCGGTAGCCGAGGCGGAGCCCGCAGTGGAGGACAGCGGAAAGAAAAAGAAGAAGAAGGTCAAGGAGTGATGGTGTACCTGCTGCGCTTCACGTGTATCCCTACATACAGTGACATATGAATTAACTGAACGACTTCTTGGACGCACGACGGAGGGGGTTTTCGCGTCAACTCGTTTGGGCGCTGTGAAGGAATCCCCCGCGCACAGCACTTCACCATGCAACGCGCCTCCCAACGTAACTCCTTACTCGCAGTCGTGTGTTGACCCCGGGGTAGAAGGGTAGTTGTGAATCGCGTTTCTTTGTCTTCAGATGTAGGTATGTTTGGGGTAGTGGGTTTCCGTGGCTTTAGGGGGCTGGACGGGGGCTTCGTAGGTTCAGGGGAGGTGTGGACAGTCGCAGGCATGTGCTGGTTCTCAAAGTCGTTTGGGACTGAAGTCTCGGTGGGTGGACCTCAGTTTGCTGACCACGCATGTCCAACTTTCGGCATGCTTTTGCAATATCCACAAATGGTCAGGCTTGGTACGGAGGTTTAGGCGAGGGGAGGCCTATTTCTTTGGCTTTGTTGACCGCTGCCTCTTACCGATGTAACAAGTTGACAACGCTGACGTTAGATGCGGGATCATGGATGTTGAGGGGTTGACCATTAAAAGATGGTACGGTATGTGCTACACTTCGCATGGAACTTATAGTCGCCGATCATCATAAGGATGTGCAAAATAAAGGCAGCAAGTGCCGCGCCCGTTTACTATATCGGCTGGTTTGCAGCGATGTTCGTAGCGACGGCGGCAGGGGGGTGATTAATTTTCTTCTACCCCGTGATTAGAAAGGTCAAGGACAGGGGCCCGGACCAACACCCCCTGCCGTACAGGGCCATGCAGTTGTAAATTTCGTCAAATCGCTTCGGAAGACCACCGTTCGACTTTTTTCCAATGACTACTAAACAGTACATGCTGAATAGCATTCCACAAGGACTCATGGGGGATGCATGGGCTCTCACGTTGCCTGCTCTGAAGAGCATCAATACCTGCCTTGAACAGTTGTTACCTGCACACTTTCTCGCATGCGCTGGGCGCATGGTTACGTTGCTTAGGGAGTCTCAAGTCCATTCGGTACGTCATCCATCGCTTGCCCGTGCATGTAGCACTCCCCCTTTATTTACACCCTTTGCCATGGCCACCTGGCTGCCTCTACCTCGCCAGCTAGTGTGTCGTCCGAACCCGATCTCCTGCTTACACCTTGCTTCCTTCCCCTGCCCCCTCTGCATTTGGTGGCCCTGGCCCCTTTACCTGCTGCACCCTTGCCGCTTTGGCTGCCCCCTGATCCACCTCAGCTATTAAACTGGAGCCTCCATCAGCACGATAACAACGCCAATGCGTAGAGGAGGGAAAATGTTAAAACTTGCATCGAAAACCAACCTTTCTTGCAATATATGATTGCCAAGCGTCCTTGGTTCAGGAGCTGAGTGGTACCTGTTATGACGCGGAAGCGTCTGCGTTTGTGCTTTTCGGAGGCTATCGTAGGTACGTAGCTCTAAGCCTCTTAGGGATGTTGCTATTAATTGTCGGTGTGTCCATCCCCTCCGCCCGCCTTGCATTGCGTATTATTGCCCCGGAAGTTGTACAGCGTGTAAAGGAAAATGGATTCGGAGAATCAAACTCGGGTGGAAAGCACACATCCTCAGCTCCACGTGCACATGAGACGTACATCCATGCCAATACTCGCCATCTTCCATTACTGAAGACTAATCGCTCGTCCACCGTACGCAGTCAAAGTAGCTGGGCGCACGCCAGCAACGAAGGCAGCATCTACGGTAAACTCCCCTGCTCCACTTCCTGTGCCGCCTGCTTCGCCACCCCTAGTTACTACAAGCAACCTCATGCACCACACTACCGGTCTGTTTCCTGCACACGAATATGAAATTGGAGCTTTTCCGGCCTATGAGGGAGCGGGGGGTCCGCCTGACTTTTCTGATTGATGACCATGCTGCGGCTGCGGCGGGCAAGGATCGAACCAAGTTCCTGTGCCGGACGGTAGTCATGATTTTGGTGGCTCTAGGTTTCACATTAAGCTTCAAAAAATGCCGCCTCATCCCGGTGCAGCGCCTGGGAGTTTTTGGGTTAGTGATCAACGCGTCTAGGCAGGCGTTTGAGGTTCCGGCGGACAAAGTGGCAGCACTTGAAGATTTGGTCGCGGAACTTAGAGCTCAACCGCACTGGACCATGCGGCAGGTTGCGCTCTTGGCAGGAAAAAATGTGTCAATGTGTCTGGCGGTGTCGCTAGCACCTCTGCATGGTAGACTGGTTAGCAGGGCGCTACAGGGCAGGTGCTCTTGGGAAGACGCAGTGGGAGAGCCACATCGCGTCCTGGAGGCGGCTGCAACTTTCCTGGAAGTACTTCGAACCAGGAATGGGAGGGTATGGTGGCGGAATGGAGCTGCGACTCAGCTACAGATAGCTGGTGACGCCTCGGAGAAAGCGTATGCAGCTCTCCTACCCAACAGGGAGCTCGGAGACGTGGTCATGCGAGTCCTGTTTCCCAATGAGGAGTTGCAGCAGTTAGAGGAAGGCCTGCTAAGCAGCACGGTGCGTGAACTACGAGCGGTTGCATTAGCACTGGAGTGGCTCCAAGAGCAAGCGCCAGAATTAGTCCGTGGATGCCGGGTCCAGTATCAGACTGATAGTCAACCCGCCCATTTTTGTGTACTGGGTCAGAAAGGCGCAGGCCAGTGCCTTGGAGGTGGCACGACTATACAATATCAGTGCTCGTTCAGACATGCAATTTGACACGGTGTGGTACCCCCGAACGGCGGCGGCACAGCGGGAGGCTGACCAAATCAGCGAGGAGGAGGATGTCACGGAATGGAATTTAAATCCGGAGGTTAAAGACAGCTTTTGCATCGCCCGTCACTGCAAGGCCGGCGTCCTGATATCGTCTGCTTTGCGGGCGCCTCCAACACCAAAGTACCCGGCCGTTTCTTTGTGGCCCGGTGGAATCCCGGATGCCTTGGGGTAGATGCGTTTGCACAATCTTGGGCTCCTCCCAGGGGAACGCAGAGGCCGCTCCTATACATGAACCCCCCTTCTCTCAGGCAGGTAGAGTACTGGCTACGATTCTGATGGACAAGCCGGACTGTGTGGTCATTCTACCAGTATGGCCTAGGTGGTGGGTGGCGCTATTCAGACAGCTCCCGGTACACGAGGTTTGGCAGCTACCTCATTGGAAGGATCTCTTCCTTCCGGGGCCCCTAGTTACTACAAGGCAACCTCATGCACCACACTACCAGGTTTGTGCGTACATCATCATCTGGGAAAATTCTTGCATTTCGTCATGCAAGACTGCTGCCGCGGAAGGCCTCCAATATACGCTGGTGATTCCCTCCGGGCGGCTTCTCGCCGGGTAGTTGGGGGAAAGGAAGAAAGGAAAGGGTGAGTAGGAGGGGTGGGGGTGAGAGGAGAGTGCGCACGGGACGCGGGTAGCTGGGGCGGTGAAGCAGGCGGCACAGGAAGTGGACCAGGGGAGTTTATCCTAGATGCTGCCTTCGTTGCTGGCGTGCGCACAGCTACTTTGACTGCGTACGGTGTATGAGCGATTAGTCTTCAGTAGTGTTTGGCGAGAGGGAAATTGACGACTGACTGCCGGCAACACGGCAGCTCCCATTCCTCGCATAACCCTGCTGCGTGACCTAAGTGCGTTCAGCATGCTGTGGAGCACCTGCATGCGCGGCCACGACTGTGGAGAGCTTCAGGTGGATGATCTTCGTGACCCTGAACATACCAGGACTCCCTTCCGGGGCTTCCCACTTCCTGTGCCTGGCGCCGATGGTCGAGTTCCTGCTAGTTGTCGGCTTCATCTTGCAAAGCTGGACACCAAAACCTACCGGGGAGTCTGCGCGCCCGGTCAACTAGTGGAGAGGTCCCCTGATGCCGCGACCTGCCCGCTCAGTGCCCTCTCTCTATACCTTTCCGCCTGCTCTACGTACAACGTTCCTGTGACTCAGTATCTTTTCCGGCCGTTGGACAGCGATGGACAGCGCTTCAAGGAGGCACCCCTTACAACCGAGGCTCTGGAGTCTCGGCTCAAGCGTCATCTAAACTGATGGCGGAAAGACCATTCACAGCTTTCGACGCGGCGCTTTGCAGCATGCCTTCCGGCAGGTTGAGCCCCGTAGTCAGCTGCTGGTTAAAGCGCAGATGAAGTCACTGTCTACCCTATGGCGGTATCTTCACCTACTCGCCACATTCGGCGGAACAACAATGTGGAATCTGAGAACGACAGCGAGGAGGACTAGGCGCACCGAATCGGGCGGGGAACTGTAGAGTGTCTCCGGGGGGGGGGGACGCGGTGCGCCTACACGCCAACAGTCTCTAAATGAGGACAAGGTTGGCCTGAAATTGGCCACCAATAAAGTTCCCTATATCTCTGTCTAGCACCCTAAATCTCTGTAACAACGCGACAATTTCGCTCTCGCCAAAAAACCTTGCCTCACTTTGGACTCGTACAACCTTAGCAACCACCTTCATAGTATCCGGTACTTCTGAAAATGTTATCTCAATTCCCTTAACTACATGCCAAAACATGCCTTCGTTGCACAACATCTCAGTCGCACAGAAGCAAGCACCTCAAGGCGTTCACAGCATACTGCGTGCCTGGCTTGGAGTTGACCTTTTCCTGGCAACCGCACAGCTTCTGCATGTGAAAATAGGCACCTATCGTTTGGGATAAGCCACCAGGGGAGGTGGCCTCTTGTTAATCCAGCAGCATACGAGTTGCACATTCGCGCTCTTGCTCGCACGCGTTGTCGCGCAACACGCGATTTATTACAATTATGGTATGTTATGTTGCAAGCTCGCGAGAGCTCGTAAGGCTCAGACGAGCCAGGAGGCTCATGGACCGCAATCACAGTGGCGGAACGCCCCGTAAGGAGTATTTCCGTAATAGGCAATGTCCTGAGGTACAGCTCAGGTTTACAATGACTTGAAGGTCAAATCTGCAATCTCCCAATGATAAGCTTTCCTTCTCAGCTAGGGGTCTCATCCGTCATGAAAATGCTTGGCTCATTTAGTCCGTACAAGCTTGTGAACACAGAACTCCAGAATGCCATTACTAAAGCGTCCTATCCAGCAAAATGAAGAGCAGCGAAAACATCTTCTAAAAGTATTGTTTGCGTCGATTTCGACAATCTCTCCGTAAGAATGTTTTCGTGCACCGTTCGTTCGAAAACATTGACGCGAACGACCGAGCGACGACGTGCAAAATGCGCGGTGGTCCCTGAATCTATACTTGCAATGGCATGTGCAGTCAAGTTGGCGTTTCTGCCATGGAACGGGTGCGAGGTTCCTGGATCCTTCTATTCAACAGGCGTCAAAGGTATACCCGGAAAGGACTGCCAAAAAGTATATCAACCAGCTATAGCAGCGGAGGCACAAGCTGTTCAACGGCTGCGGCAGCAGCAGGTGAGGGTACGGCACCTGCTGCAGAGCGTGCGTACATCCAACACGGTATGTGGCAATCCAGGTTGACGGATGAGGTGTGCGCTGCCGTTTGGTCCTTATAGGTTATTATTATGACGTTTGGATATGCCCTGGCCCTACCGTCCGCAGGCGAAGGCAGACCTTACCGCAGGGGCGAGTAGTCCCATTGTTGAAGACGGTCACGAGACCGTTCCTGCCGCTGTAAAGGCGGCTCGTGACGCCTTGAACGAGGAGCTTCGGCAGCGGAACAAGGCCTTAGTCGATAGCGCGTGGCAGTCGCTGGAGTAATGCTCTCGGTGGAGTCATCTAGCCAGAAGCCAGGGACTCTCGATCTCTTGGGACAATGGACTAGGTTTAAGACGCACGTCGGGGGCTATCTGGCCGTTGCACTTCCCGTGCGTTAGCTGTAATGGGACGAACCATTCCGATCGGAGGTGATTTGACATACTGAGTTCGGATGCTCCATTCCAACCCAGCACGGCAAGACGCAGGATAGGATGTCAAGCTGCTTCCATCATAATCCTATCCCTTTGCAAGCGCATTCATAGGCGGTAGTAATGCTACCACTCTGTACGATCTTCTTCGAGCTCGACCCCATGTGTCACCCCAGTCCCAGTAAATTAGTCAGCCTGCACCACATGCTGTAGCCAGCCTTAACAATACCCTCCGCAGGTAAGGTTGCCATGCATCAGTGGCGCCCAGTCATCTCCGCAAGCACGGCACCCAGCGTGCCAGCTGCTGGCCGGCCAAAGTCCAGTCTGTCTGCGAGGTTTTGCAAAGCCTCCAGATCCCACCCGCCCGACTCCGTGGACTCTGCCAATAGCCCGCCGCCCTGCAAGCTGCCGCCGGTGCTGAGTGTCCCCGCCATGGCGGTGTTGCCCGTCATGAGCCCCTCATAATGGTCTCGCACTGCCGCCACCAGGGCCTGGATTTGCCCCGTCGCCTCGCCCATGAGGCGCTGCAAATCATCTAGTGCAGTACCCACCTGAGCAGCACGCTGCTGCTCCGCGGCGATGTCGGCGGCAGACACCTGCACAAGAAAAGCGCCATATGAATAACTAAAAGACGGCTGTAGGAAGGCTTCGCTTAGTTCAACCAGAAACAGCGCCTTGGTGAGTACCCTGGCAAGAGCTCGCCATAGAAGTGCAGGCGCCATGGCTGGTGCTGACCCTATGGCCCCATGAGCCCGGAGTACTCGCACCTGCGTAGCGTTGGACGAGGTCTCTATGCCCGCCTGCAGGCGTTCCCACAGCGCCGAGATGTGGCGTGTGAAGCCCGCGGCACTCTGCTGCAGCGTAATCAGGCAGCGCAGCGCACGCGGCTGGTCCAGCAGCAGGCCCCCGGCGGCCCGGCGCAAGAAGTCGCGATGCATCTCAATAACCTGGTCCACGTCCGCTGCACGCTGCTGCACACCCTCCTCCAGACAATTCCACAATGGCTCCAACACGTCAAGCGTGCCGTAACTGCACGCGGTTTTTATAAGCAATGTCACCTCGCTTATTCGGCAAATTGTTCGCATGCAATGGCACTCCGAACGCCGAGAAAAACAGGACTTACCGCCTTCTCCCTGTATGCTTAAAACAGTTTGTCCTACAACGTGACATCCGCCTTAAATGACGCCAGCTATGCATGCACGCATGGACAAGGAAACAAACAAGACCATGCAACCCACATCGACTGGCCTTGGTGATTCTCAAAGCCAGTCACCTACCGTAGGAGTTCCTGGATGGTGAAGTGTAGCTGATGACACAGCGCATGAGCGACAGCCATTTGTTTCCGCCGCCGACCCGCAGCTTTGGGAGGCAGCACTTGGCCTGTAAACGGCCCGAATATTATTAGGTTCAGTTCGGGCCGTTCGGGCCGTTCGGGAATATTATTAGGTTCGGGCCGTTTACAGGCCCGAATATTATTAGGTTCAGTTAAGTCAGCAAGGCCACCAGAAGGACTGGGTTTTCACGTGGCAAAAGGCATTCATGAAAACATATCTCGTGACCATGGCTAACAGTCAGGACGGAACCCGCTTCGTGTCATGTCCATTCCGGCCGGGTCAAGCCCATAACGTACCCATCCTTTCCACTCGTTTTGTTCCTTGTAGCATCAGCCACGTGGCCTCCAGCTGCCGTTCCGCGCGCTTTAGCCCCCAAAGATGCTTGAACAGCAGTTGGTACTGGAGGAGCTCCTCGCCGCCCACAACCAGCGTAGCAGGCCAGTCCAGCTTGAGTGTCGGCAGGAAGAGCTCCCAGCCCGGCAGGTCCTGGTCGCGTGGGCCCAACAAGCGGCTACCACCCGGGGTGCGCTGCATGGGCAGCGGCCGCCCGCCTGTGCCATGTGGACCTGGCGTGCCGACCGGTGAGCCCACGGCCTGGCAAATGCATACACGGCAAGTCATATCCATATTGCTAGCAATTTGAATGTCGACATCCGAAATACCCATTGCCAAAGTCCAAACAACCACACGACTGGCCGTAGTTCCGGAACCATACCACAAACGTTGCCGACATCAGTTGGGGAGGCTCCAGTTCTATAGCGATAATAGAAGCGCGCGTTCACAGGGGTAGGATCGACGGCACGCCGGCAGCATTTTGCAGTCATGCGCTGTCCATTACGACGCTGGCAGCGAGAACCTTGCCCTTCGTTCTATGCTGCGGGGATATTCAAGGTCCTCTGGGTGCAGGAGCATTGGTAAGGTGCTTACCCCAGCGAACGACGCCGCTCTGCTGGCATCCAAGCCGGCTGTGACCAGTGCTGCTGCCTTTGCCAGAGACTCCAGAGACCGGGGATCCATTTCAAAACCAAGAGTGTCGGCATGCGGATCAGACGCCGCCGAAGACATTTTGACGCCTGAGGAAAGGAGGAGCAGCCAATGTTTGCACATAAAGAGGCAAGTTGACAAGATTCGTTTAAAGCAAATTTATGTTTAACACATGAGACCGTACCAACTTTACAGTGTACACCGAAAAGTGGCCGCACTTGACCAGTCTGTTACCAACGGTTCCCCATCCCCCACTTACCCATTTCCAAAAGCGATTGCAGGCGGGTACGGTTAATGGCCTTGGCGGGCTTGCAAAGCTCCTCATCTGCCACCTCCATAATGCTGACCAACACATCTCCCTGGGGCAAATGAAAGGGGGTGGAAAGGAACGACAGTGGATACGGCAAATTGTAGCTCGCACCGTGCGCCATCCAATTGGTCCCCTCCCATCACTACAATCACTGTCAGTCATGCGCCCATGGCAACTACACACCTGGTCCAAAAGGAAGAAGTGCTTAATTGATCGTAGCACTGCAATCAACCCTGCGCCACCGGCACGACCGCCAGCGCCGCCACCGCGCAGCAGGAACCCTAGCAACGCCGTACTAGCCGCTGCGTGTGCGGCGCGGACATGCAGCTGAAGGCCACCCGGCTGTGCAGGGTCATATGACAACGGCGGCAAAGGGGCTGCTGGTGCCCCAACTGCTGCCGCGTTGTTGGATTGTGGTATGACGGGCTGCGCCACGGGCTGGCCACATTCGCGTAGAACGTTTTGATATTTTCCTGAGAAAGGTAGTTCAGTGCGGAGACAGAAAGCATATTGTTAGTTGGCGAGAACTGCTTGTTCCCGAGCATCTTGCTTAAGCCTTGCATGCGGTCATCCAGCACATCCTTGCCCCAAGAACGCACCACCGCACACACCCGCCTAGCTATACTACACGCATCCTGACATAGTCGCGTTGTAACGCGAGTCGGCTGTTCAAGCACCATACCACCTACCCGTTCGGAGGATCAGCTCTCGATATGGGAACATGAAGGTGGGTACATCCAAGGAGGGGGGCACAGACGCGGGGCCCGACGCATTAGCCGCTGCGGCGTTGGGCCCCGGCGTCGACATGCCCAACTCCATGGCGGTGCGGGTCTCTGACTGCAGCACGTACCGCAGCGTGTAGCGGCCCCTCCAATAGGAGGACGCCCGACTCGCTGCACCCGAGTGGCTGGATCCTGCCGCAGGCGAATCACAACGCAGCGCCTGTACAGCAACATGAGCATGGCTGAGGGATGAAACTTTTTCCGTCTTGATATCATTCGACAGCATTTGAATGAACACGCCATTTAATGCAGGGACTCTAACAAGGGTATCCATAGCCGCGCCGCCAGCTCCACGACCAAAGACAGAGGAGTCACCATTGGTCTTAGTTCGTCATTCTTGTAAGCGGAAGCCGCACTAAGGCATATGGTCCGCTGCTTACATTGTTTGTTCCGTAATGCGGAGCAGTGCCTTCCATGTATGGCCGATGCGCTGCCAGGAGCCAGCGATGATATCAACAAGCCCAGACAGTACGCCCCTGCCCTTCCTTAAAAGCCCTCACCGGATCTTCCTGCACCATGAACTCATGGTAAGGGTCGTCCAACACACCGTGCCGTAGCCAGCGCTCAAGACAGGCGCAGTACGGCGCTGCCGCGGCGGTGAGCAGGTGATGCAGCAGCGAACGGCCAGGACCGTTACCCGCACATACACTGTATCGTGCGTGGAGCAGGTTGAGCAAGCCTAAGCGGGCGGGCAGCGGACGAGGTTGACAGGAAATGTCAGCCTCCACCTTGGACTTCCGAGTCAGCATCCGTAAAGCTACGCCGCATTTGACCGCATGCTACACGCTGACTCGCCAGCGGGAAAGCCCATCTCGCAAACATGGTGTGCATTGCCCTTCGAAGAGACGTGGTATCAAATTTCAATATGTATAGTCCATGGCCTCCCGAGTTTGGCAGACAACCCTGCACTCGTGCGAAACTTGTAACTTGTATCGCCCCGACTGCAAGCCCTGCCAACCCCAAAGCGCTTGCATTGACAAACTACATCACAGTCCCGCCGAATACAACCCTAAATCTCCCTACGGAACACAGGCCAAGCCTGAATCCTTGCCCATGCCTAGAAGGCTGGGTTTCCGGACCGACCTGCGGATGTCCGCTCAACGTTGGCGGCCTGTGCAGCAACGTCGGCCAGCACAGCTAGCGCTGCGGTGGGCTGCTGACAATAGAAAGTCAGCCGTGTCAAGTCCAGTGCGCCGTGCAGCAACTGATTCTCCATCATAGCCACCATGACCTAAAGCACGGAGACGTGCAAGGGGCCCCCATGTTGACGACACCGTTCAAAGCAGCTGCACACAGGCGCACGCTACAGTGAACCGACATGACGACAATGTGCCGCAACTGATGCGCCTTTTAACATCAGAGCACGCAATTTGTACCACCGGATAACCTGAGAGCAGCGATGCAGAGGCTGCAATCATAGCCCAACGACAATTGCGAGCGGTCGGGACCGATTGAAAGGACGAGCGGAAACGACCACACATCGTAAAGAATGACAAACTCCCAAGCCCGAGACAAGCTCCATAAGTCTTATTCCTGGTTACTAACTGTTCCTTACCTGCCAGTCCTCGAGGTAGCCCCGCAATGCCGCAGCCAGGGCATGGGTAACCATCCTGCACGCAAACGAATAAAGAGCCGTCAAGACGTGTCCTCCGGGCGGAATAGAAGGCGACGGTTAACGCACAATCCTGCCCCTCCTCGGCTCCATTACAGCACCTTACCCGTAGCAGTGCGCTGACCGTGTCTCTACGAATCGCTGCAACGCCGCTACGTAGTCGCTGCGGGGCAAACCATGCATAAGCGAACATGGCAACACAGACGATGAAATTAAAATGCTGACGCACACAGTCTGTCGCCGTGGCATTAGAGAACGTGGGGACATGTTTGCAAGGAATAGGTGGTAGATGTGTACGCCGAAGTTGACCCACCAAATGGGCAGCAGTGGCGCTACTCTCTCCCTCAGCGTCTCATGCACGAGGTCCTCCCGCACTACGAACGTCAGGCATGGCCCCGTGGCCGCCGTCGCGGCTGCGCCGACGGGCGGCACCAGCCGCGGTCGTATGAGCTGGCTATTAAATCCTAAGAAAGCTTGGAGTAGATCCGAGACCACTGCAGGTAAGAAGGTTGAGGCAACACGGCGAATACATTAAGGACAAGACAAGAAGCTTGCACACATAGCATATCGAGGGAAGTATTGTTCGGCATCCTGAAAAGTTTGTCGTGTTCTGATACATTGATCTGTCGACAATGGGAGGTGCCGACTCTATGGTAATGGTCGTAGGGAGCCCAATAAGTCGAGCTGCAGCGGCGCCACGCGAAGATCACCCCTCCATTTTATAAGCATGGTCCCAAGACAAGCGGCTGAATGTGCGCGCCAAGTACAATTGTCCACCAAGCTACCCACAAGCGCGCTCCGACAGCATCAGCTCCTGCGGTGTGACGTCTGCTGGATCGGGCACGGCAACTCCACCAGACATCGTTGGGGCCCCCGACCCTGCGGCCTGTTGGTCCATATACAAAGTGAAGCGGTTGGCGGAAGAGGGCGTGGGCGTTCGATAGCCGTATAAATGACTGCTCTTTCCTGCATAGGGCACCCTCCCCTTGCCGGGCTTGGAAAGTATTATATGCTAGACGCCATATGGATTTGAAGTGCAGTAGTGTCACGGACTCTCCGTGAGAAGCTTGGGTGTTTGAAGCTATAGACTAGAGTACACGTCGCCTCCCTCGATTCGTCCATGGCTCAGTTGAACACCCCTCACGCAGCAATGAGCAGCCCACGCACCACTATCAAATCCAGTCCTGAAAGACTGGGCCTCTGGTAAGTCCATTGGGGCATGTCACATAGGTAAACGAGTTCCGTCGGCCGCCGCGCCAATGCAACTGCTACTGCGTTGGGGCTGAACAAGTCACCCGGCTGCGCAACAGCTGGCGTAGGGTGGCCATAGGAGCTGGTGCCTGCGCTGCCAATAGAGGTGGCTGTTCCCCTAGGACCCGAGGTTGTCATCCCAGAGACACGTTGGTGGCTTTGCGGCTGCTGCTGTTTGAGGCGAGCAGCGGCAGCCATGGTGTCCGTCATGGCGGCCGTGTAGGATTCCCTCTTCGCCAGAGCCAAGGGAGATAGGCTAATTTCCTGGCGCGGTGCGGAAAAAAGGGCAGACAGGCTCATGCACCTGGCACTTTCATCTGTTACCGTGGTCATCAGGCGCCCCACCCCTGGGGGCCAGGCTTAATCCACGGACGGGCTCAAGAAGCGTACCTGCGTGCCAAAGAATGGATTGGCTGTGGCTGTCGTGTAATTAGCCGGTGGAGGTGTCTGCACTTGAGCGGTATTCCATGGCTGGCTGGACGCAGGCGGCTGCCCCGGCTGTGAAGAAGCCGCCTGCCTGGGCTGCTGCGCAGAGGGCTGAGGCGGTGCAGCCCCGGGACCTGATTGTCGAAAAGCCGAGGGACCAGCCGCACCCAGCCGTGTCGTTCCTGTACTCTGTGTTGAACCCGGTCCCTGTCCAGCAACGCCTGTCCCTGCAGCGGCCCGTTGTGCACTTTGGGAGGCTGCACCGACTTGACTGCCGGTCCCGAGCTTCGACACGATGGAACCATGCCCGTCGCGAGCGGTAGATGCTGTGATGGCAGAGGTCCCACCTCCTTTTGCCAATGCAACGGCTGAGACTGTGCCTGGGCCGCTGGACCCTGCGTTCCAGGGAGCCGAGGCAGGAAGGGTGCCAGGTGTGGACGTGGGTAGCCCGGGCGGCGTACTGCTGGTGCTGATACCACCACGGGGCGTGGTGCTTCCAGATGACGGCTGACCCGCTGCACGAGGGGGTACGATGATGGAGGGTGGTGCGCGCTGCGCGTTTGCTGGGGGTGCTGAGAAGTTTTGTGGCACGGCTCCTGTTTTCATCACACCAGACGACTGCTGAACTGCGCCTGAGGACGCAGCAGAGGCCTGCGTCTTACTCCCTATGCCAGGCGTCCCTTGGCTTAGCATGCGTAGTCCCGCAACGAGTTCCTTATGCTTGCCTCTGCATAGCCGTCCAAAGGGGCAATTATAGAGGACGGGTTGACAGAGGGCTTTTCAATCAATGCAGCGTAACACCAGCCCGCAAGAGCACTTGCCGCGCAACCCACCCAGTCTGGTGTCCACCGTCCTGGTCCGCCGCAGGAGCATTTGCACTTGTGCTAACATCTTGAGGTATCTGATCTCGCATCTGTGAAGTAGGATTGATGAAGCTGTACGTGCTTAAGAGTATTCCAAATTTAAAAATGCAAAAGGGCCAAGCACGTGTGTTTGCCCACCCTTACAACGCTATCCATAACATCCGATTGCATGGGGTCAGGCTGCGTTGCCGCAGCCTCTCGTTCCTGCTTTGCACCCCGCAAGCTGGAAATTGCGCCTAGTCCCAGAAGATCATCCTTCCAATCAGGGCAGTACATGACCATGGAATTGCCATTTAAGGGATTAGCTCAATAACTAAAACTAATTCGCGTAGAGTTCTACCTCGAACTAGATTCTTGTTCCCAGTTCGTGCACAGGTTTATGAAAGTGCTGTCGAGCAAAATGACTCGTCAAAGAAAATCTGATATGAATATAGCTGCGCCATTTTCCGCATGTTACATGTACGGCGAAAATTGACCGTCCGTTGACTGTCTACCGCCATAATTTGCCATGCCTTGGCTACTTTACCATGCACCAGAGTTGCCGTATGACTTGGATTGCTTTGGGATTTGGCCTACCATAACCATATATGGGCTTGCAAAAAAATACTAGTCTGGTGAATGTAAAATTAATCTGAGAACCTGAGATCACAAACTCAGATTCAGGATTGAAATGTTAAGGATCATCATTTGAACCTGATATCGACAAGAGCTACGGAAATGTGGCTGCCCTAAAGTCTGCGCTCGAGGCCGACCTGTTCGATGCGGGGCTTCCGATGGCTCTGATTCGCATCCTCCAAAGAAGTGGAATCTTGATTGAGGATTGTGGTATTAATCTTTGCGCGTATCGGCGTTTGCTTTAACCCAGACGGTTGTGCTGTCCATGTCATATGCGAATGCCACGATAACGCAATATTGTCAACCAGCATGCTGCCCTCCTCTGTCCTTACCGAACCGCCAGGGGTCGCTGGGTTTCGCGATAATGTGATCAGTGGTGCCACAGTGCATAGTGCCTGCCCATGTATTCCCCGCATTGCGCATGCATTCCCCGCATGCGTTTCGTTAATGAGCTTCAGCACTTATAACCCATGCACATAGCTGCAGGCTCCATACTTTTGTAAATGGGCAATTGACCTCTGTCAAGTTCCTGTCAGTAAATGCGTTAGGTCTTCGCACGAACCTGCAACCCTGTGCCATCAGACGATCTCTACCAGATGACCGCTCGCGGAGTTATGACGCGGTCTCTGCCGCCTATTGAACCGCGCAGGAGCCCCGCTGCTCTTCCAGAAAGACACGAACTACATGGCTGTGCACCTAATCGGCTGTAAAACCGTGGTACGACTTCATGGACAATTCGGAGACCCTAAAAGCGCAGCTCGATGGCCTTCTGCGAAGATTCGATCAGTCAACAAAGCAGGAGTTTCAGGCAGCTGCAGACAAGTCCGAGTTGCGTGCCCCAATCCAGGCATCGGCTGAGTTGGTCAACTTGGTGGCCGCATCCATGCACATCCGAGCGGTGCTCAAGGGTGGAGGCAGCGGCCACAGCACCTCAGCAACAGACTACCTTGTCTGGCTGCGGTGTGGGGACACAGGACAGCACCAGCAGCAGCAACGCACCGATCTCTCGCGTCATGTTTATGCATGCATTTAGATCAAGGGCGACTGGCAGTTTCCTTTGGAGAGTCATCGCAATGTATGCATCCCACTTGATTGAATCAACCACCTGGGGCTGGGCCAAGCACTATAAAGCAGTGCTATGATAACATGGTAATGAGGAAGGCCTGCATAGCTTTGCTGTGCACAGGTTACTCCTGGCGGCTTCGGCCCAAACATGCTCACGCCCCTACCCTTTATAACCATTCAGGTGGGTTTCACCTTACAGATGCGTCATATGGCTGCACCGGGAGGGTGGTAGGCAGTACACTTCTGGGCTGAGGCATCGAGGGCCTAGTCAGGGTTGCATGGCCGATATTGAATTGAATTGTTACAGAGTGGGAGGCTTCTGGGCCATTTGAACACATTGTCATTTCTACGATTTATTATACCATACAGCACCATCCACCATTACCACACTGTACTACGCCATACGAACTGGAAGTCCAAGGCGGTTGATCCTGCCTTCTAGGAGCTCCCCCATCCATTCCCCCGAACATTCTCTGAGACAGGGGGTTCAGCAATCGCCACCAACCCAGCGTGCGATTCTCGATCCATCAATTGTGACCTCAACTCCACATCTCAGAAGCTAGCCATAATCTCACGCTCCCGACACTGTCGGGGGTCTCCCCAAGAATCGATCTCGGGACCTTCAACTGTATAAGACAGTAGTGTCGATCAAACCAGACCATGGCCACTATGGTTGGAGAGGGGCAGCTACCCAACGCCAGCAGTGGCAGCAGGTTCAAATCAGCTGGTCTACCTGGGTGCTGGGGACAGCTGCTGGACCTGCATAGGTGACTGCTTCGGTGCTGAGGAGCTGAGGCCCTATCACATGGACCGAAGCTGAGAGTGAAGTGGAGTGGTAAGCGGCTCTGTAGCAGGAAAGCTAGGGGGCGCATGAGCTACACGTGCCCCATGTAGAGCTTCACATGGAGGTTTTCATGGACCTGCAGTGTCTGTGTGGCAGACACTTTGCGCTAATTGCGTGCTTTAGGCCTTTGGCATGGAGTGGCGAGGTGACCTGGACTGTGCTTTGGGGCTTTGGCATGGAGTGGCGAGGTGACCTGGACTGGGTGGCCAACCCTAGGAATACACAGTCCTCCTCACTCAGCTGGAAGGTTGTTCTTGGCTTACATGGCATGCACGCTGTTATTGATGCCATCTATGTTGCCTAACTAAGGGTTTTAGGCCTTGTGTTCTTTGAGCGTATACACACTGAGATGAATGGTGATCAGTGAAGTATACGGAAAAAGATGTTTTGGTGACATGTCATCAGGGTTCACCATTGCTGTTTTCCATGTTCCGGGATTTCCAAGGGAAGGAGTTGCCGAGTGACATGCCATTTTGTCCAACGATGTCATGAAGTTCAATTTAAAAGGGCCCAGTATTATTTAAGAATTCAAAGCAAAAAGATCTAATGACTTGAAAATATGCCCGAGGAGGGGACTGTCAGTAGGGCCCTTCCTGGCTTCTCGACGGCTTCCTCGGGTCTTACACCAGTAGAGCAAATCGTACAGGCGGCGGACGAAGGTCGGGCACCTAACCATGTCCGGGGACAAGGCTTGCGAGGTACTCATCTGCATATGTTCAGTACCATCCGAAGGAATAAAGTCGATACCAGCGACTTACATTTCTGCGAAGGAAGTACATTAGCTTTGACCATTTCACGGTAGGTGTGCATCAGGGTAGCACGAGCTCTATATTCCCTTGCACAGATGAAAACATCGGGATAGCTGCGCGGATCAACTTGTCAATCACAATATGCTGAGCGAGATAAATATGTAAGTGCTTTATATTTACATGCTTTATTGGTGTAACACAGATAAGATCATTTCCTGATGTTCATTGAGAAAACGGCAACCGCAAGCGAGTTTGAAGTATTTCAAAATACGTTCAAAGGGAGTTACATCTGCATGTTACAATGTATAATATGCACCTGAAGGTTGAGCCAACAAGAGTGTTTGTGGGAAAGTATTTGCAATCATTATATGTACGGCTCCTTTCGTACAGTTTGTCCCTTCCCCCAAAAACTCACTCGCGAATGATCTTTCACCTAGATAATGAGGTACAGGTGCAGAAGTATGTCGTGATTGTTCTTTCTGCTGCCGATTCATGCAGGTCTCTATAAGGACCACGGTACTGAGTGGAATGAGGCGTTTCGCATCTATAACTTCGATAAAAGCTGCTTAGTACAATGCAGATTACAGGTATTAGATTCTTGGACTATTCGACAACGGCGGGTTGACTGGGCCCCCCAGGATTGAATGGCCCGTGGCCAGTATTCAGCGGAGCTGCCATTCGCTCATCCGTTTAGTGTGCTGGGCGCGCAGCACATGCTAAAGCCTCGGACATCCATACCACATCGCGTCCCGCTGACCCTCTTCGTTGGCATCACCTGCCCTTCCAGCAGCCGGTCCTCAACACGAGCATTGTGGCTGCTTGGACTGCCTCTCGTGTTCCTGATATTTCTGCAACTTTTTTCTTGCGGGCCAGTCTGCGAGCTTTTGCCCGTTAACGGTGCCTCGTACAAGGACTTGCTCGAGTTGTTTACGGAGTTTAGGTTTTTTAATCCGTCTCAGGGTGGCTTAAGGAATCCTGCTAAGCTTGCGGACCCGACTCCTATGTTGATTCCCAGGTACGCCCTTTGAATCGGAGCTCAAGGATTTCATGACCTTCTATTTGCTGCGAAGTCCTCAAAAGGAGTACTTGGTGTTTGCCAGCAAGCATGTAGTTCAGGTGGCGATGTGTTTTCCGTGACCGTAAACGACTGAAGGGTGTGGGTGTGCTTTTTTCGCAGAATTATCCACCAAACATACCGAACGCGTCAACTTCCTTCAGCACTGCGCGTCGTCAGGGAAAGCTGGACTCGGGTGAATGGCCCAGGTTGGCAAAGCAGGTTCTATGATGATGAAGGCTGCATTGCATTCGTTCGGAGGGAGTTCCCCGAGTATTTGGACGCATACTTATCACTCCCTAAGGATGTGGAGCGCTCGGACTTTTTCAGGTTGGTGGAGGCAGCACCGCACAGTATTTTTTGCATGATACCCACGGGGATGCGGACAATACGGTGCTTGTGAAACTGATGCCTAGAATCGGACTAGCGGGTATTAGGGAGCCGTCACGTTGTGCTTGCCACTGAAGCTAGGTACTCGCGCCTCTGAACCCACGCCTCGCTAGGTACATGGTGATCCTGCGTCTTGGGGGCGTCTATGCGGACATTGATGTTGAGCTACGTCAACCACTCGACACCGTTTTGCTGCCCACGGATACACTGGTGGTGGGGTGGGAGGCGGAGGTGGCGACCGACGCGGAGGCATTCAAGCGGCATTTCGTGCGCAGGCGCCAGGTATGCGGAGCTTGCACGTGATGCAGCACCTCGTGCATACAGACTGCACATTCTGGGTTCACGTGGGCTCAGGTTCGCTGTTAACCGTTTGCGTCGTTGCATGGCAAATTGCCTGTGTGCGCATCTTTGGGATATCCGCAACTTGCAATTTGGCTTCGTTTTACTTCAGCCATCTGTCTTCGACTGGTGTCGCAGGTGCTGCAATGGTTCTTCGCGGCGGCACCGGGGCACCCAGTCCTCCGTGCAGCGTGCGATCACATAGCTCGGTACGCTAGGCACACTTTTTCCAACAACACGAACAGGGACACGCTTGAGCGAACCGGTCCGGGAATGTGGACCGACGCGGTGCTCCGGCACGCCGCGGCACATCCGCCCACGAAGGTACGGCACCAGCGGTACACGTTTGGACCGATGCCTCAAGTAGATTGAGGAGTGTTTGGAATACAGCGAGCTCATGTGAACACATTTACAAGTCTTTATCTAAGATTGTTATCTAAGTTATTAATTTCGATATATTGATCATTCAATATTGGCATCTGACGTCATCCTGCCCTCCTGCTCTGCACCGTTTAGGCGGGTGACCCGTGGAAGGTGCGCATCCTACCGCGGGTTGCCTTTGGCGTGCACCCTGCCGGGATCGACGGGCTTACACCAGATGCCAAGGAGATCGTGGTGCTGCACCACTTCCTGGGCAGCTGGAAGAAGCGCGGTGGTTGGCATAAGCGCCGCAGCGTGCTGCAAATCCTGGCGGGTGTCATCATGGCGGCGTTGCAGCGCCGAAATGAGGCGGCTAAGGCAGAGGAGCCAATAACACCATCTGTGCTGCATCTCTTTCCAGTATCCGCGGCCTTTAATCCGCCTTTTACCATCATGACTCACCTTATCGGCCAGGGCGACATGCAGGTAAGGCAGTGAGCTGACATGGTCAGCTGGTTGGGAGCCGCGAAGTTTGAACGAAGAGCCATGTTGCCTGAAACGAGACGGTACGAAGCGCCATCGGTCAAGAGCACCGAAAGCATTACCCCCTTATCACATGCTCCCTCGTCCTTACCACATCTTTTGTACTCATTTTCCTTCCTACCCCTTCTCGCAGTCGGGTTCGGACGTCTCGGCGCACCTGACCAGCTGGGGCACCTGGCAGGCGGCAATGTCGAGACCCAGTCGGCGGCCGCAGGTTGTCGAAGCGCTGGTGGGTGCGCTCGGCCCACCTTCCCAAGGCACGGTCTTGGTGGATGTGTCGGCAGGGACGGGCTTTTTCAGCCTTGCAGCAGCCGCCCGCGGCCACAAGGTAGTTTCGTTTGAGACCAGCCCCCGCAGCATAGAGGCGTTCAGTTTTTCGATTGTGTACAATGGCTTTGAAGACCGCATCCGGCTCTATAACGTCAGCCTCGGCGCTGCACCGTCGACACTCTGTCTGGGAGAGCGGAGCGGGGACGATGTGGTACAGATGGGCGGTTCAGACCTCGGAAGTGAGGCAAGGCAAAGTGTGCCGTCTGAACCAAACGACGCTACCGCGGCGGCCACACGGCGGGGTTATGGGGATCCCTTGCTGCACGCGCTGCCGCCGGCGGAGTGTGCGCTCATGACGGTCCGCCAGACCCTCGCACATATGCTCATGGGCAGTATGGAGGCACCCAAATCAACGGCATCGTTGGCCGGACCGCAAATGGCCCAAGCAGAAGCTCACCCGGCGGGCGCTGCTGCAGGCGCAAGCTCTCAAGCCCGGAACAATGGCTCGGGGCTCCTGTGGGATGATGCATTGTTGCCGTACCAGGTCGGCGCCCTGCGCCTCTCCGCACACGGCTGGGAGGGCTGGATCTTGGACGGGGCAGAGTCGTGGCTTCAACGCCATCGCCCGGGCGTGGTGCTGCTGGAGTATGCGCCCGCACTGGTGGAACGCTCTGGCTACCCGGGGGGCGGCATGCGGCTGTTGCATCGCCTGCATGACCTTGGATACATCTATGCCGCCCATACCGGATACGTGTGCGACGAGCGGTGGCTGAATATCACCAGGGCGCTGCGAGTGGGAGGGACGCCGCTGGGCCAGCTGCCCGGCGTTGCCAACATCGGTTCCAACGACGACAAAGGCGCCGGCCAGAAGGCTGACGGGACGATGTTGGGAGCGGGATCCGGTTCGGGGGCCGGTCCGTCCTTGACGGCTACTGGCTCTTCACAGCTTGCACGGCCGCCTACATGGTGCAAGCTGAAGCCGGACGTTTTCCAGCATCTGACGGATCGGGTTCATCCAGAAGGGGCAGAGAACGTATTGGTGAGTGGGCATGGCTGGGGAATGACGTGGGCTTATCCAAATGGGGTGAGGCCTGCAGTCCGGCATTGTGCAACTTATAGGGCCTGTTCCCTGTCTGTTGTGGCATTTCCGCCATCCTAGATTGGTCATGCTAAGTGGCTGCAACCTGTTGAGGCCAGCAGGTATGGGCATGTAGTGCGCAGGGGGAAACTGACAAGAACCCTTTTGCCCGTGGCACGTTGCTTCCTCCCGGTGCAGTTTATCCACCAAACGCACTACATTGTGCGTGGTGAGCTGCCTCCGGATCAAGGGGCTGCAGAGGCACAGGCCCAGTCATCAAATTCGGGAGCTTCTGTCATATCTAGTGATTCGCAGCGTGTAGTCTCCGAGACGCAAGGCACAGTTCCTGTGCCCGGCTCCCATGCCGATGGTGCGGCTGCAGGCAGACGGGGCACAGCGATTGATACTTCACGGTTGGGGGCAACGGGTGACGCGGCTGCTGCGGTGGGGGCGCGGGCCGAGGCTGACGGATCTCATGTATTTAGTGAAACGAATGTCCTGGGTCGCAGGTCGGGTGCTGTCGGGGCGCAGCGCATAAGGGGGCAATCAAGCTAACTCGGTGATAACGCGATGTTGGTTATATACAGGGAGCTGAGGTACTCGTGCTCAAGGATAGTATTGCTTAATTATTAAAAACTGAGCAGACATGACGAGGCAGGGAAGGGGGGAAGGGGGCTCGCAAATCTTGAAACATCGGCGAATTGCTGGACTCAATTATTTGGGGGTTGGAACGGAATTATGCCACATTTGGCACGTATTAATGGTACAAGCATAATGTCGTTGGCTGGTGAACCAAGGAACCGGGCGCCTATCTTGGCAGTCGATGTGTTTACAGATGAGCTTGAGATATCGATGACATGCACCAACAAAGCCTATTAGTGTATTCGGATTCGGACACGGACGCTCGTGCCCTCCACCTACCCAAACCGAGTCTGTCGCCGCTCGGGGCCGCAACGAGTGGAGGCCGTTCCTTGCCGCTGAAAAACCTGATGTAAGTATGTGTAGTGCACAATGTTTTATTGCTTGGTGCTTGGCCGCATGTTGAACGGCTGAGCGTGAGTCTGGGGCCAGAGGTGGGTACCTGTTCGCTGAAATCTTTCGGTTCAATCCGTTGCCCTTCACGGGATCGTGGTGTATGGTTTACAAGGCGGCGGCGGCAGCATTTGCATGACATGACGCCTGCATATCCTGAACGACATGTCCCCTCGACACGCTGAATGCTTGAATGTCGTTATCCGCACCCCAGTCCCCGACGTCCTGGTGGAGTGTATGGTGTCGTACTTAAATTTCTGACGCAGGTTTACCAACCAACACAGAATGAATGTTTTGAGTGGTACATGTCGACGTTCGACGTAACGACGAAAAAGGACAGGATGCAGCCATTTTGCGCGCGTCGAACTATTCAGTCCTGGCGTTGTAATGTAACAGAATGTGTCTGTGATACGTGTTAACAGGGCATATGTCGTATGGGTGGTGGGTGACACCTCCATCATTGCGAAGCCGTGTGCAGTCCCGGTCGAACACATCTGATCCACCTTTTGCCCACACATTGCGTCCACGCACGACGCAGCCCGGCAAGGCGTATGTGCAATTGGCAGGTTTTCACCATCTCAACTTTGATTGCTACACTCTGCTCAAGGACCCAGTACCCAGCAAAGCCTTTAATTGCACAATGGTAAAACATTCCTCTAACCTTCTGTATAATTAGAGTGCTAAAGCTTGGACAAAGGACCGATACAAAAATGGCTGATCCCGTCTGAATCCAAACAACCGCCGCGACCAACTTCCCTACCTCATCGTACAGCTTCTCACAGGTCAGATGTAGTTTGGACTTAAAACAGGATAAGTGCGAATATTTTTATCATTGCATCCGCCATTGGCGTTTCCGTTGAAAGTGTCTGAAGCGGCTGCTGACTGACAGCTTTATCGGAGTTGCAGACTCGCTGTCCCGTCTCATCTGCGTCATGTCTATTCACGCGCCGAACATCTCCGAGTCCACTGATGGGGTTTTACAGGACAGTCACGATTGGCAGGCAGTCCTCGCGCGACACGTCCTGGTAAATGCTGCCAGTCCTGGTTCGCTTACTAACGATACTGCTGCGAGCTTTTTAATTTGCACCGCTACAGTCGCGCTCACGCAATCCTTTCCTAAACCTCTATTAAGATGATTGCCTGTTCACGACTGTCCGGATGCCACCGTCCTGCTCTTCGTTTCTCCACCGCGACCGCGCCTTCTGCAAGGATCTGCGCCCTGCGCTCACCACCCAAGAAGTGCTGCGCTTGCGCATGGTCAGCCGCTCCCTTCGCGGCGCTTTCCTTCACTTGGTGCACCTCGTACACGTCCCCTGGCCGACGCCAGCACTACCATCACCGCCATCCCAAACCCCAACCGCCACCCCAGCGCTGACCGGCCTCCGTCCCGGCATACCTCCCTTGGAGTCTGCCCGTGTCGCCTTCCCCCATGCAACCAAGATCCACCTACATCTGGATTTGCTGGCCTTGGTTTCGGAGTGGCCGTGCCTGGAAACCCCCTGGAGCCATCTAACCGCCGCCACCACCGTCGCCGCCGCAGTGGCAACACCACCAGCACCAGCACCAGCACCAGCACCAGCGGAAGATGCGGGGGCAGCAGGCGGCCCGTCTCGCGTCTCACAGAGCGGTGTAGGGGGCGCTGACGGGAGAGGGGCTGGCAGTCATGGCGGTGACGGTGGGACTGTAGGTGATGACCTCTGGCGAACCGTGGAGGCCGTCCGGATATCGGCCCGACTGCCACTGCGGCTGGTGTGGGGTGGGCGGGTGCTATCCGCAGCGGAACAGCAGCGACTGGAGCAGCTCTTCAAGGCGTGAGTAAGGGGGTTGTGAGGAAGGGGTTCATGCAGTGGGAAATGGAGCGGGTGATGGAGCGCGGCCCAACATCAATGCCCTGCTGACGTGTGCTACAGCGATAAAAGGGCCCAATGCGGGGCCAAGGGTTGTCGTGCCCTGCGGGTGCTGTTCCTGGGGCCGGAAGGGAGGGGAGGGAGTCCCTACCGTCCCACCATAGGGACGGAAACTCCTGAACGGCTCCCTGACGGAAGAAGTGCTAAGAAGAGGAGTGGTGGCCCGTGGGGCCGTCCCAGAGGCCACTTACCACCCATAGGACCCTCACGCCGATGGCAGGGGCCGGCCGCAGTCTAAGGGTTGTCCACGCTTTGTGTAGCTCATCTAGCCTGTAGCCTGCATTCCAACACTCGGGCGGAGCATTCAGGCGCCTCTCTGGCTTCATTGGAAACGGTGCTCGAATGGTATTCGACAAAACAACACGGGCTTCTCAGCCTGCTAGACCCAGGCAGGCAGGCAGGCAGCTAGTGCCCATCACAGAGAGGGCCCCAGCACCAGATCCCCCCACCCTCCCAGCAAGCGCTGCCCGCTCTCCGAAACCGGTATATCCCGGGGAGCGTCTCCGAAACCGTCATCGGCAGCGAAGCGGGAACTCTGACACGTGGCTTCGGGGCTGCCTGCCTGACTGGCTAACTACTGTACACAGGCTCACCATGCGACTGCTACAACCGCTACAGCCGCAACAGCTGCCAACGATACCGGGCCCTAACCACTCAAGTTCAGGAGCTCTAGGACCCCTCCTGGCGGAAGTGACAACGCACAGCACCTCGAACAGCACACATTTGGGGCCAGTTACCCAAGCCCCGGGCCCGGGCCCGCCTGCAGCGCCGCAGTGTGCCTTCCTGACCGCACCGCTTTCCTTGCCGCCGCGCCTTACCCGGCTACAGCTGGAGCTGGGCGCAGGCGAGGGCGGGCAGGGTGAGCTGTACGGTCGCCTGGTGCCGCCGCCCGGTCCCCTGACGGCGGCACTGCTGCGCCTGCCCCTGCTGCAGGAGCTATCGCTTTCTTGGCACAGAATTGAGGGGGGCCATCTGGCTGCGGTGGTGGCGATGTCCGGGCTCAGGTGCGGGGCTGGGAAAGGATGACGGTTCTATGTAGAGGGTTGGGGAGCTGAGGAAAACACACACGAACCCGAACGTCAGCCGGCAGGCGAGTGGAGGAGAGTGACCTTGAGGGCCTTTTGAAGCTTGATCGGCTGATTTGGCCGCTATAGGTGACATGACGGGTCGTTTTTTAGAAGCTTCTCGTGGCTTCCAACCCCCCGGGCCCATCCACTTGCCTCGGTTCCCCACCCCGGGCTGCTGCCACGCCGCAGGGCCTTATCCCTAGCTGACGCCTACGATGGGCCCGACGGCTGGCTGGGCGCCTGCCGTGCTGCCGTATCGCTGGCGCTGACGTCTTCGACTGGAGCCGCCTTAGATGAGGTTTCATCGGCCGATGCACTCGGCGCCTCTGGCCCGGCGGCGGCGGCGGCGGCGGCGAGGGAAGCATCCAGGTCTGCCGCCAGGTTCGCTGCGTCCTTCTCATTACCCCCCCGGGAGCTCCTGCCCGTGGACTGGCACCCCGGTCTGCTCGTCTGGCCAGTCTGGCTACCAACAGTACGGCAGCTGCGGCTCCGGAGCCCGTCCCTGGCGATACACGGCCAGCCGCCGCCTTGGCTGGTCGAGCTGCGACCAGAATCACCGCCGTTGCAGCGGGGACTGGCCCCGCCGCCGCCGCAGTTGCAGGAGTACTTCCATGAACAACTAGGCTGCGGCAGCACCTCTACTTGCGTCCCCTGCCCGTCCTCCCGTCCGTACTTCCCTCTCCTCCTCTTCCCTCCTTCCCATGCTGCGGCTGCTAGTGCCCTTCCATGCCCTGCCCCCTCGCTTCCAGCAACCCCATTGGCAAGCCTCACCCGCCTGGAGGTTGGCGGCGCCCGTCCCCCTAGGTGGGGACATTGGCACCAGAGGGGGCCCCGATCATCGGGGCACGTGCGGGAGGAAGTGGGAGTGGGCAGCCTGCTCACCAGCCTGGCGGAACACGCCCAACGGGCAGAGGCCGCCGCCGCGGCTGCGGCGGCGACGGCGACGGCAGTCCGTGTGCCCCACGGGCTGGACCCGCTATCCCCGCGGTTATCGCCACAAATAGCGGTGGCTTCCCTCCCCTTGCTGCCGCCGCCGTCCTCGCTGTCAGGGCCCACTGGGTTTCGCTCCCTGACGGTGCTGTCCTTCCAGTCTGAGCGGCTCACCGGGGCGGACTGGGAGGCGCTGAGGGTGTTGGGGGGTTTGGAGGAGCTCCGTATCAACGGCTGGACCCCGGGGGAGGGGCTGTCGCCTTGCGTCCTGCAGGAGGTGGAGGAGGTGGATCTGGAGGCGAGGGCAGGCGAGGTTAGGGACGGCGTGACGGTGGCTGAGCGGCAGTGGCGTGCAGCTGGGGAGGAGGAGGAGAGCGGCGTTGTTCAGGGCATGGAGCTCGGTTGTGGGGTGGCAAGCGCGGGTGGCAGCAGTGGTGGCGGTAGGCGGCTGGGGCTGCTTAGTTTGCCGCGGCTGCGAGTGCTGATGTTGTCGTTACGCAGCGCTGCGCAGCTGCGGCGTTTGGTGGGCGGCCTGCCGCAGCTGGAGGTCCTGCACCTGGCAATCAAGGGCGGGGCCGAGGAGGGCGCCCCTTGCCAGGACGAGGACACGCAGGCAGTCCAGGCTGCCGCCGCTGCCGTCACCAACAAGGAGGCGGCCTTACGCGCCTGGCGGCCGCTGCTAGATTGTCGACGGCTTGTGGAGGTCAATGTATTGTCCCAACGGGCCGTCGAGATGCCGTTGAGGGGCGACATGGTGGCGGCGCACCTCACTTCCGCCTGGCCCCGCCTTGTCGTACTGCAGTACAGCGCCGGCGGCTGGTCTGGTCTGGACCGGACTGGCGTCGAGGCCCTCGGACGGGTTCCGGTGGGCAGCGGACGGACAGCTCGAGGAACAGTGCATGGAGCAGCAGCCGTGACAGCAGGCTTACGAGAAGCAGCAGCGCCCTTGGAACGTAGCAGCGATGGCGGCAGGCACAAGGGCACCACCGCCGGAGATATATCCTCAGCCATCGCAGCCCATTCTCCTGCTACTGCTGCTGTAGCGGCGGCGGCGGCGTCACCCGCGCAGAAAGCAACTACAGCGCCCCCATTCACATCCTTGGTTCAACCAGGACAAGGTGCTGGTGCTGCTGCCGCTAGTGCCATTGGTGGCGCCATCGGTGGCGGTGACGAGGGGTTGCAAGGGCTCCAAATGGCGACGGGGCCTGAGGCCCCTATTTCCTCCCGTTGGCGGTGCCTGCAGGTGCTGTCCCTCGGCAGTGGGCCCCCCAGTCGCACGGGGGGTTGGACTGCACCACAGCCGCTGTTCTTGGATGAACTTCCCGGGGGACTGAGGGCGCTATCGCTGAACGGGCTACAGCTCAGGTGGGGGCCCCGCCGCTGCATTAGCAGTAGCAGTAGGAGTGGGATGTGGAACGCTGCGAGGAGCAGGCGGGAGATTGGCGCTGAGTCCCCGCAGCCCCTGCAGCTTCGTCGAGGCCTTCCAAGTGCGGCTCCGTATGCGGGTCCGGGGCTCGCTGCGGGTGGTGGTCAACAGGCTGCAACCGGCTGCAAGCTGTTTCCACAGAGTCTGAAGCTGCTGAGCCTCAAGTTCTGTCGCTGGCAGGTGCTAGGCGTGAGGTGAGGTGAGGTGAGGTGAGGTGAGGTGAGGTGAGGTGAGGTGAGGTGAGGTGAGGTGAGGTGAGGTGAGGTGAGGTGAGGTGAGGTGAGGTGAGGTGAGGTGAGGTGAGGTGAGGTGAGGTGAGGTGAGGTGAGGTGAGGTGAGGTGAGGTGAGGTGAGGTAGAGCTAGCTGCGTGCTGGTGGTGAAGAGCTCTATCATGGGCGCAAGAGGGTTGTGTGGGGATGGGAACTTGAGAGACGCCGGAGGGACGACGGATTGAGCGCTTCGGTGAAGCGGCTTGTAGAAAACCTGAACGAAAAGGCCAGCAACCCAGATATTGCAAATCGCATCTCGCCTGTGTCCACGACAGCGGTTTGCGACTTGCGCGAATGCGCCTTCCGGGCACATGCTTTTCTGGCCTCCGGAGGGTCTCTGTCTTACGCAACCGCTATGCGTGTGTCTCTTGTGACCCGCCCTCTCCCCCTAATTCCCCCCCACCCCTACCACGGGGGACAGCCTCCTCGGCGCCGTGAGCCGCTGCACCAGTCTGCTGGAGCTGAAGCTAACGTGGCCCGAAGATGACCCGCCGTACATTGTACGACGATCCCGACACCGCTCCGCCAGCATCAGCGCTGAACACCAACGCAGCTGCCAGGTAGCGGGGGCCGGCCGCGGTGGCGGTGATTTTCCTTACCCGAGTCCGGCCCCCAACACCAGTCTGCTCCACTCCGGACCACCAGGAGCCTCCGACTGTGGAGAGGAGTATGATGGCGATGGAGATGAGGAGGATAAAAGTGATGACCATGATGATGATGAGGAGGAGGAGGAGGAGGAGGAGCGGGAAGTAGAGGGGGATGGGGATGAGGCGGAGGGGCAGCAGTGGGCAAAACTGGCGGAGGAACTGATTTGGCTGGAGCGACTGGAGCTTAACCGCTGGGCTACCGAGCTGCCACTGGGAAGGCGCGGGGGGGGGCAGGTCGGGGAAGAGGGGGATGAGGGACTGCTGGTTGGGGCCGCAGAAGGGGCCAGACAGCAGCAGATGCCGGAAGGGGAGGGAAGGGGGGAAGGGGAGGTATCAGCAGGCGCTGCGGCGGTCAGGGCGGTGGCTGCGGATGGCCCCATGGGGATGGCGCAGCTGGTCCGCGGGGTGGCCAGGATGCGGCGGCTGCATTCGCTGAAGTTGGAGGACCGCGCATCGGGGCCCTGGGGCGACGAGGTGCGCTTGCTGGGGTTGCTGGGTAGATTTGTGTTAAGGATGCTGAGGAAAAAGAGGAAGAAGAAGCTGTAGGTGTGTATGCGTGTGTTTCTATGTATGGTTCATGGGGTAATGGAGGAGACCGGCGGTCCCCGTGGTGGGGGTGAGGAGGTGGGAGCTGCGAAGATTGGAGACCGGACGCCACCCAGCCTATGCAGCCGAGTAGGCTAAGAAGGCTGTTGCCGGGTGGATCGCCCTGCCCTGCCCTGCCTTGACAGCGCAGCTTCAGTTCTTTGTCTCAGCCAGGGCGTCCTTGTACTCTTGGTCCAAGTCCGGTATCACCTCCCTCCCTGGCCCCTCTGCCTCATGTCGCTGCCCGTGGTCTGTCCCTGTGTTCCTCTGGGCTGTCGACCTCAGGTGGACTGGTCGGCGCTGTCTCAGATGACAGCGCTGGTGCAGCTCGAGCTGTCTGGAGTGACCCGTGGGACTGCATCCCGGGTACTGCAGCTGGCGCGGTCAAGTTTACCCTCATGCAGGTCAGACCACGTAAGGCCAGGTCAGGTAAACTAAGGATGTGCGTGTGGCACGGCCGCTGGGCCTATTAGATGCATGAGGGATAACAGACAAATTCCTAGTGCGTAGAAGACACAAGACCGGGCCCTGGAGGCCCTGACAGTGCCCTTCGCGCTGTCGTCACATGCCAAGCTCGCTCCTTCTCCGGAGTTGTCTGCGCGGCAGTAGGGCAGGACTCCGTCCTCCCTGGCCCGTCAGCACACCGCCTGCCTGCCTGCCTGCCCGCCCGCATTGATGTCTGCACGCCCCAGGCCGCTGGTCCATGTGGACAATGAAGGCGACATGCGGGCGGAGATGCGTCGCATAGACCTCCTGTTGGGGACGGTTGCACCAGCAGCCGCCTCCGTAGAGTCAGGGCCATCATCGACATCAGCATCGTCCCTGTCCCCGCCAGGTGCAGGTGGCAGTGGCCACCCTGGCCTGCCAGCGGGACCGGGCGACGCCGCACCCAGTGCGGGATTCTCAGTTAGCGATGATGGGATGGGGTCTGTTGATCTAAGTGAGGATGTTGAGGCTGAGCTTCTTGAGGAGCTGCAGAGGCTGGAACTGCAGTTGGAGGCCGAGGGGCAGGCGGGCTAGAGAGTGAGGTGCGGGTTGGAAATCTGGTTTCTTCAGGGCGTGTCGGATGTAAAGGCTTTTATTAGAGGAGATATGCAATGGGGTGTGGTCTGGGAGGCTCACTGGAGGGTTTTGATAATCTCGGCTCTTCCTAGTTATAGGACCTGGCTTGTAACATGGCCGTACACTTGTACAGCAGCCTTCAATTTCAAGAACGAGTGTTGGGTAATGAGGAAGACATAATTATTCATATTTCGTCACAACCTGTTTCGTTATCAAGGGAAGACGTAATGACAAACCTCCTTGGCTCTTCCTCTGTTCACCTTTCGGGGCGTTTCTCGGTATGATTGCATCCCTTGACGTTGTAAAGTGCGGCGCTGGAAAATTACTTTCTCAATGATTACAAATATCTAAATACAGGCACAAGGTGGGCTGGGGGGCACTCAGAACCGACAGAGTGCAAGGTGAGCATGCTTTACCGTTTGGCTGCTTATGAATTTTGGTTCTGTCTGCCCGATTTCAGTAAAGGGGGTACCTGTCGGTGACTTCCTGCTGTGCTTTCTCAACTGCAGATGTCAGCGTTGTCTTCAAATAGGTCATTGGACTTACGAGTGCAAAAACGAGCCGGCATATGCAGCACGCCCTTCCCGTACACAGCAGCTCAAACAGCCTAAGGTATGCCATGGCCACCCTTTCGTTTGAACACGCCTATCCTGTGGGGTGGCGTCACACCGTCTGCACGCTGGCTGCGTGGCGCCGGCGTATTGTCAACCTATCGGTCTGGAAGGAGTGGGATGTTGTTGCGAAAGCGAGAGTTGATTGAAGACAGCTCCTTGCAGAGCGCCACGGGTTAACGGCTGGGCGGCGGGGCCTGGCTTGAATTAAACGACCACGTCGCAACTGCACTGCGACTATTTCAGGGTCATTTCACACCATGTCGTGCATAAAGCGGTGTGCTATTTAATTAGCGGAGTGTAGCGCTGCATGGACGCTGTTTGACTAGACGTTGACTTGCGCATGCGTATTGCCTACCTAGGCACTCTCGCGGATGTTGGACACGTGCTTCTGGTGTTGGGCTAACGCTTGCTGTAGGCCAAACAGCGCTTTCTGTCACCAGATGAGCTTCCGCCGGAATTTCGACTGAGGGAAGAGGATGGCAAGCAGCAAGCGGCAGGTGGCAGGTTGAAAGGGAAGGGCCGCCATGGCGACGAGCGTAAGAAGAAACGGCGCCGACGTTCGCCTTCTTCTTCTTCTTCCTCTTCTTCATCTGATGACACCTCTTCAGACACTAGCAGCGACACTAGCTCCGACTCATCGAGCTCGAGCTCGGATCACAGTACAAGCAGCGGCACGAGCAGAGACAGTACAAGCAGCGGTAGCAGCACCAGCTCTGACTCGTCAGATTCACGGTCCAGCGGCAGCAGCAGTAGCAGTAGCGACGAGTCGAGCAGCAGCAGCGACGACTCGAGCAGTAGTAGCAGCAGCGATGACTCGAGTAGCAGCAGCAGCGACGATTCAGACAGTGACTCGGATGGTGGCGGGAGGCGGAGGAGCAAAAACACAAAGCATGGCAAGAAGCGGCGGCGGTAGATGAGGACAAGCATTTGTGGGTGCCAGGAATTTAGTTTGCCGTGGCTGTCCTAGTGTACAGAAGGGCTTGCCTTGAGCATCAACCGCTTTCTCCTGACTTGTACAGCAATGGTACATGATAGCCATTATATCCATTAATAGTTACAATTTTGTGAGGAGTGGTGAGCCATGCGTGCTGGTGAGACCCATTTGCTTAACATGTGTGGTATATATGTGGCATGAGACACAAGCCCTGCACCTGGTTGTATCCTGGGCTGTGCATGCAAGTCTAGCTCCTCAGCTCCTCATTACGAGTACATCCTTGCACATTCAACCATATAAGACATTTAATCAATTGTAGCACACGAGTAATCGCGACGCTGATAAATTGCCGGTACATCAGAGTGCTGCAAAAATGTCCTTCGATAGGGTCGCTTGAGTTGTAACGAAAGGCCCGGGCCGCCGTCACCTCGGCACTGCACCGCTATCGTACGCGCGTCTCCGCGCCAAGAGAGCGAGAGATGTAGGCCGGGAACAAACCTTTTACCTGCCAGGGGTGGAACGTTATGAAAGGGCCCATGGGGGTTACTTAGGGTCGCATCATGTCCAGTGGATTGGTACCCATCCACATCAAGGAGCCCCACACCCCGGCAGCTCACCTATTATCCTTTAAATCGCACCACCACGCAGCTGATATTGTCATTGCTCCCGCGTTGGTATGCCTCCTGGAAATTTGGCAGAGTTGCAGGGCACGTGTTGCCGAAAGCATAGTGACGCACATTGCCAAAGAACACCGGACGCAGCAGGAACCAGCGGGAGATTAGCCATCCATCGCATGATAAGTACTAGCTGTATCAATGCTTACCCCTTGCAGTTTGCCTAACGCCCCCACGAGCGTTTGCGCACTTAATGGAGCTGAGTATCGCATGGAGCTAACTATCGCCATGGTGAGAAGCCGAATTTTATCAGTGCCGGCCTTTCACTGGGCACAGCTGACCGTAAGAACCCTCGTGCACCAACCTCGGTTACTCGTTTGGCAGCTTGCTCAGCGTCTGAGATGTCCCGAATCAGGGTGACGGCTTCCTGCGGGGAACGCCAGTTCTAGACTGTAATGCCATGCCATAGTCCCCAACAGCGATCTGCGCCCCGAACCCCCATCAACAAACAACGTACATCTTATCCGTTGTCGTGCGACCTCCACAGCAAAGCCCGGTGTGCTCATCATTATCCCCACTTGCTGCGCATTCTTTTAGTGGATTGCAAGGCCAACCAGAATACCTGACCCGGCGAAGCAAGCGCCACAGTTCCTGTTCTCCAACATGCACGTGGAAACCCGTCACACCACTGCCCTTGGGCCTTCGGCTCGTATGGGTAGTTTTACAGGTATGGGGTCACGCACCCCCAACCATGTAACACACACACTCACCCCTATGACACGGCCGTCATTAAGGAAATTTACCCGCTCGAGCTCACAAGGATGAGCCCCGCTGGACATCTAAGAATCTCCCTTCGCCAGTACCCTTCCGGAACAATATAAATACCTCAGCGCAGAACAATGAAACGTCTGTCTCGCTGTGTCAACTGCTTACCTGCTCTTTGCACACCATCGCCCTCCAGCCCTCACCCACCACCCAAACGCCTTCCTTCCACCCTGGCATGCACACCTGGTTCGTCATGACGTCCCACAGCCCGTCACTGGCCAGCATGAGGAACTCGTCCTCGCCGGTTAGACTCTCCTCAGCCACGGAGGGCGTCGGGATGACGTAGCGCTTGAGCGGCCTGTCCCCGAATGCGCGGGACACAGCCAGCACCCCGCCCACCCGCCAAGTGCCCGCCCACACCACCACGCCGCCCGCGCTCTCGATCCGTGACCGCTCCTCTTTGACGTTGGGTTTGTGGTCTACTGACAGCGCGATGGCTGTGCAGGGCGGGGACATGCAGGGGATGATTAAGTCTGAGCATGCCCTGGTCGTTACCTTCCTTATTAGTCTGGTTCGCTGGAGATTCCTTCACTGCAAAGAATGTGGGCACGAGACGTGCTTACCGCCACCCGTGGTGAGGGAACATGGTGTGGCAAGGTCATACATGGTTTGATGGCGACCCCAAACAAATGACAAGCAATGCGACTTAGGCGGGTTCCTTGGGACCCATATCATTTCCCGTGCACCCACATTCTCCTAAACGGCTCTTTTTGCATTTGGTCAAGAGTCACTGCATTCCCCCATCCTGCCTTCCGTCCACTGCCCGACGTGTCATGAGACGGCTGACATCCCGGCCACCTCCAGGGTGCACCTCCGTGGTGAAACCGCCGCCGCAACGCACCTTTCCCGCCACGGCAAAGCACTGCGCGGGAGTCCCCAACATTCGCCACCAGCAGCCGCTGGCCTGCCACGACCGCTGTAACCGCCGTACAACCATCCTCTCGACCGTTTGAGCTCTCGTGACGCAGGTACTGGTTATCCGTGGTCTCGTAAGCCTCAGCTGTGAAGAAAAGCCAGACACACACGTGGCGCGCGCGGGGCAAGTCAAGAGCCGGGGTGCTGTGTATGATGCTTCCACGCACAACCCACTGCCCATACCTCTCTGCCCGGCATATTCACTTGAGAGAACATTCATTTCCCGGGGTTCGTAGCACGGGGATATGGGAAACAGGGCCCCCGGCGCGTCTGTATATGAATGGGTGATCTTTAGCTGGGTCCCTGTCGCAGCTCCCACTCCGTACCATCTCACCTACGCACGCGGGTAGGTCGCTGACGAACTTGTTGCTGCAATAATCGTACACCGAAAGCGAATCACGGAGGGAAGGCAACATCAGGTGGGGAATCCTCAGTGGAAACTGCACTGCATACGCGAGGGAAGTGCGAGGCCTCACTGGGTGCAGAACCTTACGGAACGCGGCGAACCGGCGCTGTCGTCTTGCCTCGGCCTGGGTGGTGGCGCCATCATCCAGGTCCGAGGGGTTCTCAGAGAGATGACCTGAGAGAAGGCCTTCTGTTGTTCCGTATTACGCACGCGCTGATGCTGGGTGATCGCTGACACGCTGCTACTGGGTGGGTTTGCGAGTTTTGGCCTCGTGTCGTGTTGGGTGCCCGTAAGGGTTTGCTCCTTTTGGACAATGTGCTATCAGTGGCGGGGCCGCCGTGCAGTGCAGGGCTGTCACTTACCCATCAGCTTCTGCCCTCTGTGGCATGGCTTGTGTTGAGATCTCAATCAATACAACAGAATTGCAAATTTTGAGGCTAACCCGCACCCAAACAATTTAATGACACACCTCTGCATCATGTTTATGAACAGGTTACTCCGGACGTAGTCAGCGGCATGGGGACCGCCATGCCCTGCGCAGTGCAGCAAACCACATGTTCCCAGGTGCTCGGCATTTGAGTAGTGGGAGCAGCGAACGGGTGTTCGACAGCTAAGTGGATATTCGTTTTTACGTGTAGATGCGCCGTTAGTCTCCTTTATCACTTGCTTGTCTGGAGTGCGAGGTAGGATGGTGCTTATAGGCGATCTGGCAGCCCTTGAGCCTCGGCTCGTGTTGGGCGGTTTGCAGTTACGGGGCACGCACCATGTAACATACACACACATACATACATACATACATACATACATACATACATACATACATACATACATACATACATACATACATACATACATACATACATACATACATACATACATACATACATACACATGCAGATGCATCACGCACTTCCACAAAGGTCCGAATGCCATCAAAGTACTTGCAGTTCGTCAGCAGTAGGGGTCCTTACCATCAAAGATACCAAACAATCCGTACAACTGCCCAGTCCGTGGATCCTTCTTGTACTGCAAAACACAGCATGTGACATAATGGATAGCGTGTGCAAGCACAATTCTTGACTGTTTACATGCCATTGCCATGGAATGAGTCTCCGTACCTGTGCAGCATGGAAGTCCTCCATGCTGGTTCGTTTGCCCCGCAGCAGCGAAAAACCGTAACTCCCCTTCCCATCCTCCCTGCAGAAAGGAACGATGTGACATTGAGACGATCCCGTTGCGGCGCAAGCGCCGGGTGACATGTCTCGGTTTCTCACCGGCTGCATCCACCCGAAAGCGACGTCAGGTTACCCAGGGCGAACGCCGTAGCTGCATCCCTCGATGGTGATAATACTGAGGATACGAAGTCCATTTGCTCTTCCGTAGTAAGGCCCTGGGTCCGCTGCGCCTATGCCATATTCATTCGCGTGTAAATGAAATGCACATTATCCTATATAAGGCTTCGTCCACTTAGAGCATTTGCTTGGAGAAGAAGTACCAGGACCGGGCCCACCGAAATGGGCAAGACGAGAAGGTGTCAGCAAGGATTTGATGTGTGTTACTCGTCAAATAATCTCTGTTAAAAACAATGGAAACACGTAAAATTCTTCGCGAGTCCGCGTCCTACCCAAGAGTTCAAACAGTTGCTGTCACCCTGGTATTTCTGACTTCGTTGCCATCAGTAATGAGTCCATACTTGTGACCGTGCATCACAGGTTCCGTCGGCAAAACTTTTGGGATACGGCAGCGGTTAATAGTTTCGGAGGCGCCTCACGACCTTGCAATTTACCTTTACCCAATTACCAAGTCATGTGGAAGCTGTTGCAATATTTAAAAGAGCGGCTCATCGGTTCGGGCCCATTATTATCTAGTCAACGTGCTTCCCTGATGAGGCTGCATGCCCTTGCTCTCGCAGCTCTCACGGCAAGATATCCTTTCACAGCGCAAAGATTCAGCACATGCGTTTTTAGCATGAATGACTCAGTCTTGCAGCCTTACAGCAGAATAACTTAGACACTCCACTGTCCACGTGGCGGCCCCTGCTTTTGGATACTCGCCAGACATCTCCCTCCCCTAGATCCCCTGCCTCCCGTATTAGTAACATGCATTCTTTCCCGAGCGACAATGCACGCCACACTGCTGCCTTGGCAAGTTGCACCCCCTCGAAACTGCCCATGCCAGCACGAACCAGCCAGACATCCGTTAAAGCCAAAATATAACCCAACTTCCCTGCCCAGCCCGACGCATAAATCGCAGGCTCGGTGACGAAGTTCACGGAGCCGATACAACAGCACAAACACTGGTCCACGCAACCCCAGCACAGAACTGACAAAACTGAAGTACACTGTACATGAGGCCAGGCTGCATACCCTGCCGTGCTACGCGTCTTCGCTCCATTTGACTCCTCCCGACATGATGATGCCAATAATAACGCCGAACAACCCCAGGGCGCTGCCAAAAATTTCAACCACTAGAATCTTCACAAAAAGGGAGCTATTTTGAGCATCCGAAAGCGCACAGCTGCTCCCCACGATGCCCACGCACATCCTGCAGCAACACGGCATGGGCTTGGTGACGGAAAGAGACCAGGTGAAAACCGTCGCCCCACGCACATCCAGAAGCAATAACCCCACCCCCACCCCCATACACGCCGATACCGCTAAACAAACTGTATATTATCGTGGAGGTGTGCGAAACCCGAGCCAGGGGCTTACCCGCAAACAAGGTTGGCAAAGCCGCACGTGACGCCTGAACCAAAGATAGCGTATCCAGATGCCATAGCCCATTTGCTATATGTCACGCTGTCCTTCAAAGGCTCCACCATCTCAATTTTGGTTTGGAGAATGATGGCCACAATCACCCCGTAAATGGCCACCGCCTCACAGAAGATGACGCTGTAAGCAGGAGGAACAAGGAGCTCAAGACAATATCCGTCCGAGACCGCAAACTGGCAACAGCACGACAGCCTGGGTACCTGATCAGGTTCTTTGATGTAATCCTCGGCACCCTGATTGCCGCGCCGACCAGAGATGACCCAGTTATGAAAATTCCCCTGTAAATCAGGACATGGCTTACTACCTTTGCCGAAAAGATTAGATACAAAAATAGCATACACCTGATGCAGGTGTACATGTTAGCCACCAGCCTTACGCACTCCTTTGCTCCCTTACCAAGCAGCGCCAAGGATGGACATTCCCACCGCTAGTGCCACGCCCATAGCGGACCAGAAGTAGGGAGACATATTTCGGAATAAGAGCCACAACCAGTCATAGTCAATGAACCGGTCAGGGGAGCCGACGCTAATCACAAAGCAAATCCAGGTTATTGCACATGGTATGTAGAACCACACAGCTGGATGCGTAAGGTCTGTCATTGTTCAATAAAGTGGTCCACAAGCTTGGACAGGCTCAAGTGTTCGTGTTAGACTTGGCAGCTGCACTTGACAACCAGTGGTTCCTGCGCCAAACCCACGCACAGACGGAGATTCTACGGAAGGCCTTTCATATTGCGCCTAATCACAATTGATGTCCATGCCCAAGCTATTTCTGTTCCGTAGCCGTACTTCTGGTCGTCCAGCAAATGGCTGTACCACAGACGCATTTCTATGGGCCGTTAACGTAAGGGACCTGCAACCGTCAGTAACTTTTCTGGGCGGATGTTTCCATCCAGTGTTCACTGCAGGCCGTGTAGGAGCTGTGTGTGCTATCCGCTGTGTGTGCTGTCCGTTGTGTGTGGTATCCGCTGGTTCCTTGAAGGGCCTGGACTCTGGCCTCAGACTGCGTCTCAACATTACATCGCTCCCTCAAAACCCGGCATCCTGTCGCGCTGCCGTATAGAATATTAAAGGATAAACTACAGCAGATGCTTCTCGATACGGCTTCCCGGAAGCAGCTGTACGGTGCACAAGGTACAGTTGATCTCAGGTATCGGAGAGCGCAGCTGTGTAGGTATTACCTTAGGGCATGTAGGTGGCTTGCTATACGCTTTCCTTTTGGTGTACGACGAACCCCAACTCGGCTATACATGTAGGCTGTGTAGGGCTTTAAAACGTAACCCTGTACGGCTTAGCCGCGTGCGGCGGCATCTACTGGTGTTTGGCTTTTGTTAGGGTCGTGGGATCTGACTCCATTGCTTCTTCTTTTCTCACACTTGCAACGCTGTGCCATTTAGCTGACCCTGGTTGTACTTGGCTGCCTGGAATCTCAGGGACGGTCACCCAGATAATTCATCTCATAGGGTCTGGTTTTTCGTGCTTCCGTTTCGCGAACCATTCGTGTGTGTTGCGGCACTGCGGCACATTCGCTCACGTTGGTGTGTCATGTCAAGACCTGGTGCGGAGCACCCGGGGGCCGAGGGGAGGGCGATATGTATTTTGCCATGGCCACATCGCCTCGTTTCGCATAATTGTAACCTGCTAGGTACTTGGGGTAATTACAGGATGCTTCGACACCAAGATGCTCCTGATCAGGACCCACAGGCAAGCAGCATGTAACCATTCACAGCCGCCGGCATCGTTAAATTCGCACTTCGCGGACCTCTGAATCATGCTCCTGGAAATGTCGGCATGCGCTGCTCGAGGGTTTTGGTGTTGATGGCATGGTATTGGCGTGATACGCAACCATCGAGATGAATAAAAGGCCTCGCGAGATGAGTCGCAGCTGGCCAAGAGGCGGCGGCATCCTTTCCACCAGCAATCCGGCCCATCACGACGGCTGTCTGCTGTACATAATAACACGCGCCTTGCAGCAACATTTTAGGCGGGAGCTCCCACCGGGAGGACACCCGCTAGAGTCCGCAATGTTAACCAAATGACTCCCTGAACGACAACAGGCTCCCATAGAATGAAGACCCCACAAACAAAGCGCTGCAAATGTCAAGGCAGGTAGGTGCGCTGCGCGCAGCAGACACCGCACCGTGCAGCACTACATGAACGCAGTCTCGTATGTAAGAGCGCGGCCTATATATGGAGCGGTGGATTCATCATGCACCATACAAAGGAAGCGCTCGTTGACATATATACACATTCAAAAGACATCAGATGACACCACTTCCTCTACCTCCGGCGCCTGACTGCCTAATCAGGATCGCTCCGACAGCTAAAGCAACGGAACCCAACAAAAAGGCCACTTATGGTACCGCACCACCGCACAATGACCCGCATGCAAACAGGCCAACTACCCCAGTGCAACAAAATGGACGGTTACAACCTAAGCAAGGAATACCACCACGTTGCAGTCCAACCTGCATGGATCGCAGTCTAATCATATGCAGCGATGAAACGCGTCGGATGAACCCAGGACGCATGAAACTGTGTACACGTTGCCGTTGCTGAAGGCTATGTGATTGTATGGCAGTCTAGGGCCAACTGCAAATCTAGAAAGCGCGCGCGTTGTATGGACAAACGAAACCTAGATACATCCGAAACTGCGGAAACGTAATGATCCTCAACAGGTTCCCGCAAATGCACAAGAAATCGACGCTCATATGCGGTGTTATAATATTCAAGAACCCCGCGCACCGTTACGATCGAATCCTACTACCTTATTACCAAGGGTGATGAGTGATGTTTCAACTCAGATACTGCATACAAATGCACAAGGCCGCGGCCCAGTTCTCAGCCGTTGGTTCATGGTAATCAGTAGGCGTTCCAAAAGCGTATGCCCGCTCAGACCTCTTTCCCTATGATGGCCCAAGACCGGCCCCCAGCATGTTAACCCACGGGTCGGATAGCACGGTCTCGCATGATGTGTTCCCGATCGGTCCTCACGTGTCCCCAATCAAACCCGCGTCACGGTGTAGACCCTCTAAGAGGTCCTCCGGTGTCGCCTCCATGGGGGAAAACGGCAAGCCGACAGCCAGGAACCGCTTGAAGGAATCGCTCTCGCAGCGCTTTAGCTCCCGACTGGACTGGTTGAGCATCACATTGCCGGAGTCCATGTGCTGAAGCGACCGGCTGCCGACCGAACCCCCCGCGCCTCCACCTGCAGCGCCCATGCCCACGCCGTACCCGGAGTGTTGCTGCTGCTGGGACTGGTGGCTGTGGTTGTGTACTACCTGCTGCTGTTGGGCGTCCAGGCCCAGCATGCTGGAGCAGCCCGAGCCCGCGATGCCCATGCGGGAGGACGGGTCATTCAGGATGAGCGTGTGCTGCATTTGCCCTGTCAGCTGATCAGAATGTTGCATGCTCATCTGCATGAGGGGCGCGGAAATGCCGGTGGGGCTGGCCGCGCCCAGCCCTAGGCTGCTGTTGCTTGCGGCCGCCATACCTGCCATCCCGCGCTGGTCGGCACCGGCCCCAATGATGCCGCCGGAGTAAGTGGGCTCAGCACCGGTGGTGACGAATGTGAAGTTTTGCGCGAGGTACGCCTCGATGTCGGACGCATCCAGCACCCCGCTAAGAGCCGCTGCGGCCACCGTGTCGCTGATCTCCTGGCTCAACCGGCTGCGCGGCGTGTGGCGGCCCCGGCCTGCAAACATATCACACAAAACAAGCAAGCACTCTTCCATTGCACCTCCTTGGGCGTCCACCAAGGAACTAGTAACGGGACTTGTGTGGTACTCCAAATCAGTATTCGCCAGAACTCTCGTCCAAGACAGCACACCTGTTTCGGAAGCTGCTACACGCTTCGTCGATGACGTTCCGCAATCACAGCAGATCTCATCACATCATCGGGAAAGCCCACACGTGCAGAAAAGGCTACTGCCAAAGGTTACTGTAACGCTGTCATCCTTTCTCTCTCTCTCGCACACACACACGCCCCTCCAGAACAATCATGGAACCCCCGTCCATGCACCATCGCAAACTTACTCTCAAAGTGATACAACGCATGCCGGTTGTTGGACGTGACCTGCATCTCGGCGTTCATGCCCAGCTGCTGCTGCTGCAGCTGCAACTCCTCCAGCATCTGATGCCCAGGCGCCGAGTTGCGGGACCGTTTCCCCGTCTAAGGAACGCATGGCACGCCGGCAGGATGCATATGCGCGACAGGACCGCACGGAGAGGAAGCAGGCAGTAGTTTGAGGGTTAGATTGCTGGAGCAAGCAGTCCCCGCCACGCAAAGGCGGATGCACAATCGTCGGTGCACGATCATGAGCAGAGAATTGACGGAACGAGTGAATTGTATGGGTATTACCTTCACAACGCATGCATGATGTGCAGGACAGGCAACCAGACGGCCACATTTCAACATTAGCCGCTTCCTTACCAACTACCATCCAATTATGTCACCTCCGTCCTGCAATATCACAGCTGTTTAAAACCCACACCACTCTGACACCCACCAGGTCAAGGTGCAACTCGACAGAGGACTGCTGCATTCCAGCTGCCTGCATCATAGCAAGCTGCCGCACCGATGCTCCCGCGTCCGCTGACAGCCGCCGGTAACGGGTGGAACGCGCGGGCGGGGGCGGCAAGGTCAGGTCTGGCGGCCCACCAAGGCCGCCCATTCCCCCACCCGCGCCGCCAGCAACCCCCATTAAGCAGCTGCCTCCACCGCCAGGGCTATCAGCGCTGTTATGCGTAAACATTGGTGAGGAGGTCGCTGCCGGGATTGTCAAGAAGGGATCCAAGATGGGTTGAGTTAGTACGGCAGTTAAAGCACCCAGATGGCGACGGGCGGCGCAGACGGCACGGCAGATGATACCCCGAGATGGCAGCGAGGCAGCTTCCCTAACCTAGCAAGCAAGCAGCTCGTCTCCCTTGTATTTATTCCACGACGTCTAATTAACAACACGCACTGTTGGGCTTGACGTTGAGTTGTTATAGCATGTTGCATGTCATGGCCCTTAAGTGAAGGCAGCCCGAACCTCCTGTTCCATGCGAGGTTTTTCTTACCGAAACCAGCCGCCAGCGGCTCGCACGATACCAGGCATCGCGGAGCCCCAGCATGGCCCCACTGTTCAGAACTGGCATAACGACACACACCCATGCTTGAAGCACGTCTGTCCGGTACACGTCTGGAACCAGTTCCGAGACCGCCAGACCCGCACTAAACATGTTGAGTGCAGCCACGGACTGCGCACCTGTGAACTGGAACGGTGCCTGTTGCTGCTGCGACTGCTGCGCCCCCACCGCCTGGAGCTGCTGCTGCTGCTGCATGCCGCTATCCGCGTAACCGCTGGTGGCCTGCTGGAACATGGCCTGAGGTGTGCACTCCGGGGAGCCGGGCCCTTGGTGGTAGCTCACGGCCGAGGACCGGCGGCTCCGGGCCGAGTCCGGATGCATTAGGGGAGTCATTCCCACACTTCCGCGTCGGCCAAGCATCTGCAAGTCCAGCGTTGGAAACTCTTTAATCGCACTGGGGTTCTGATGGGCAAGCCGACTGATCGCTGGACAGCAGAGTGAGCGGCGTCCGACCACCAGTCAGTCACAAGGAGTATCGCGCACACACCGGTACACGGATTCCCACCATCGCAAAGGGCTAAAGGCCATGCGGCACTACCTGGGCGTCAACTGCTTACCCCCTGCTGGTCCCTACCTGAGTGTCCATTCCGTCAGCCATGGAGATGCTGGGGCCAGGCGCTATGCTCATGCTGGGGCCCGCCCCAATCAGGATGGACGTGCCACCGGTACCCGCGTTAGCCATCTCCTGCGGTCACACAGATGACTATTAGATGGACCCGGGAGTCCGAGGAGCAGCCCAACGTAGGGCCCAAAGCGAATGCAGCGAAACGATGCGTTAAGCAAAAGCGTCAAGGCTCCCTATAAAACATATCCGCCAAATCCAGTTTTGTAACGTGAGGCCAGGTGGTTTTTCCGTCCGCTGCAATCCCGCGGCTGCAGTCCCACTGCTCCACCCTCACCACCCGCAGAGCTGATATGCGCTGTGGTACCCTGCCGACTACTACTTCCCGTCAGCAGGCTCCCGGACAGTATTGATACCGTATCCACCACAATGCGCAGCACCCATCCTTGCGGCCACCTGCATTCCCCCTTCTTACCAGCTGCTCCTGCACCATGACCCATCCACGGTGTCCCGGCGTGTGCCACGCACTCTCAGCCAGGCCGCGCCATTGCTTCAGTGTCTCCGCGTCCTGCCCTGTAGGGCCGCTGGAAACCACCAGCCGGCCAGTGGCCGCACGCTGCACGAGACCTATGGGGCACGTAACGGCCGGCATGTCATGTTGTCGCCAGGCTCGAGTAACAGCGCATCATGACAAGGCTGGCGTGAATCGAGCAGTGGCACAGAAACGGCGGCAGAGACGACGGTTCACCTAATTCTGGCTCTCAAGGGATTACGACACCACGTAAACCTAATGAATGGCGTTGCAAAGGTACCATGTCGTGCCTCAGACACATGCGACCAGTAAAATTCCTTCCCTGCCGAGCCCCTAACCAGCATTAGCGTCGAGTCCGTAGTCGCTGGGCTCAGAAACTGAACGTGCTTCAGTCAGACCCTGCTGACTGCTGAGGCCTAATGCGCGGTCCACCTGCTTAACCCCTGCGACGTACCAATTGGTCGGTCCATGTTGACTTGGCCTTGTTTGCATGCGAAGATGACGCCCTGTACCATGTTGTCATCAGTGTACCACAGACGGTGCATCATGTCATCGTACACCACTCGCTCCGCCAGCACCTCCCGCAAGTAGTCCCACTTATGCTTGTGCTTGCCCTTCATGTTGAGCAGCTCGAGCATCTGCCGGCTCCGGAGGAAATCCAGAGAATCAGAGCAGGTGGGGTTTAGGCGACATCGGCGACACTGATATGCCACTTGGAAAAGAGCCCACTGCTGTGCCCAGACATTTATGGTACAGGATACCAGAGCATAAAGCGCGATGTCGCGAACGGACTGGTGAGAACCAGAACAATTATGTGCGATGCGGAGATGAGCAATGACAGCGAGCCCTAATACGACAAAAAAACTCGTACCGAAGCAGATTACTAAGCAGCTGACCGTTGTACATGGCCTGCTGCATGTTAAAACAAGGCGCTAGTCTCGAATAAGGACCTTAGAAGTCACCTAAGCTTGCCGCAAAACACGTGCGCTGTACATGTCGCCACTCACCTTGTTCTCCACTTGCCGGTTCTGGTCCGCATACAGCATTAACTGCTTCAGCTGTTCCACTGCAGTAACGAACAACAACGGGGAATGGGGCACATAACTAAACACGCCTTGTCAGGGACGACACGGCGCCATGTCAATTTTACACTGCGTCCTCTTAATATAGCTCGTTACATTTTTAACGGCGATCCATCTCAGGGTGTAAGACACACACACACACACACATACATACTTCGATAAAGTTGTTCCTGTGCCACCATCGCCATTTCCCTCATCGCATCTCAGACCTTAATAAAACACATAACCCGTACAATCAGCTTTATCTTGTGTTCCAACATTTCCCCGCTCACCCGTCTCAATGGAGCTGTACGGGCAGTCCAGGTGCTGGTGGATCTCCCGCAGGCGCTGTGCGGTAATGCTGCCGATGAATTTGAGCTTCGTGAGCTCGTCTTTGAAGTGCGGGTACTCGGACTTGCGGTAGTCATTCAGTGCACGCTGCGTCTTGACCTATCGTGCAGCCAGCGTCACGGTCCAGGGCACACAGGGGAACATAGGCGACTCAAGACAGCCTCTCTCTGGGCGCACGTTGCGTGGTGCACCACATTCTGGTCCGTCGTGGCACGTGGGTACAACAAGGCCCCAATCGGGCAGCCGGACACCTAAATCTCCAAAGAGGGAAAGAGCTTGAACAGCTTGAACTGCCGTCTACATATTCAGCTGAGCATTCGCGCATGCATGCCCTCGCCCGCAGTGCAGTTAGCAAAATGTGCAGCAGCCCAAATTGTTGGGAGACACACTCGCCCTCAGCACTCACGATAAAGCGGCCCGACACCGCCGGCCGAATGTTCTCCACCAGAGTCAGAACGCCGTAGCCCTCTCGGCGCACGGCACGCGCCGTGAGGCGGAAGGTGCCGAAAGTCTCATTATTGAGGTGGAAGGTGTCGTTCTTGTCCGTCACGCACAAGTCAGGCAGCTTCACCTGCCCTTCATTCATGCGCAGGTAGACACGACCGTCAGACTCGGCCTTCACGCCAGCCTGGTACGCCCCCAGCAAAATGCTTTCCTGTGTGGGCCCGGAGCGGTACGAACCATACTTAGCACAAACAGATCAGGGCAAGTCAGGTCAGCCCAAGTCAGGTCACGCACGGAACGGTGGAAAACGACAAAATTTTTAAACTCCGGAATTACTCTGAAAATGCCCTGAAAGCATTTTCGTGGGAAGCTTAAGCGTTGAGGCTGCGGCTGCGGCCTATGTATGCATCGCGCTCTCCCGTACCCTGTAACTGCGTCGGCCGCGCACATCCCGCCAACGGACACATGGTGCGCAGATTACCCAGGAGTGTATTGCAAGCCGATACCCTGACGAACGGGCACCGTGTACAACGCACGCTTGCAGTGCCCCAGAATGTCGCAACAGTGTCGGCGATGGTCACATGTGCACATGCTATGTACCATCGACGTCATTCTTGCCCGGGAGGTATTTCCATAGCCACAGGCAATCGTCTATTGTGACTTTGTTTCCGGCACGCTAAGGTGAAAGCGTGGAGAGGAGAGGTATGCATGCTCACGAATCCGCTGGCTTATGAATTTTTGTACGCAATACATGTCTGTGACGCCAGGTGGGCCCAACAACAACCCCTAGGCTGGATTTGCGCCGTGTGTCTGTCGAAGCTGGCGGCGAGATGTCCCTGTGGAATTGGCACCCATCAAATCCATTGAACACCATGCCAACGTCTCCATGCCCCTCACATCATCGTTCTTCAGGAGCTCCTTTATGTGGTTGTAATTCCCGGCAGTATTCTCGTTGTACGACTCGCCATCGATTACGGATACCTGCGACACACAGACAGCATGGGCCTCACAAGTGTCTACAAGCGCAGGTATCCCATTAGTCATCCTCGTAACCCAAATCCACATACCGCGATTTCCACCCCCGGCAAAGCCTCCGGGGCACCTGTGCGGAGATTCACCAGCTCCAAATACACGTCTGCCTCGCATTTCGATTTGAGCACCTGCCCGTCGGCATAGCACTCGTCAAAGTTGTCATCTTCACGACATTTCTTGTTCGGATTGTTTTTACAAAGCGGACACTCCTTCCGCATGCATCCGAGGAACCTGCATGATGACGCAATGGCATGCTTTGGCTAACGGGCCGACGCGCACGGACTCCTGCATGCGGAGCTAAACTCGCCGGCATCGATGAGTAAAGCGCAACGCATATGAATCCGTTATTTGCGTCTCTTGTCCTGAACTGCCCAGAAGCTGGAGTGTGCGCGCGTAAGCGAAATCATACGCTTGTTCTGTTACTCCGGGCAGAAGCACGCCAGCAAAGACCCTGCTGAACTGCTTCACCCGAGCCCCAACGTACTCCTGCGTTGCAAGGCATTGTTTAGTTCGGTTGCTAAAAAGATTTGGCCAAAATTGCTTCCAAACGCCCGACCTCAAGGACCGCACGGGAAACCCCCCGCAGCTCATCTCGAAGCGGCACTGTATGCATTTGCGTCTTCGTAGATATGTAAAAGTGCTACATAGCCGTCTTAATAAGCATGCGCAGAAAATGTCATTTCTGTGCCTAACCAGATTTGAGGGCTTTACCCTGTGAACAACGTAACAAATATTCACGTCGCACTATCTTTGTGCTCGCGGGAAGTTGACAATCGATACCCGGCGATACTATGTGCGTACGACGGCAAAAATTGGGTTGTTTTGGCCAGCCCGCCTACTTGGAACATGACTTTTATAAGGGATTTACACCTTAGGGCTCCATTGCAATCTATCTGAAAACCTATCGTTTTGTCGGCGCGATCTTATGTTAGCTTGCCGGCTCGCGACTTCCTCGCAGCGGGCAAGCGGCAGTTCCAGCACTGAGCCCCATGCCGACCAGACGATTCTCCCCACGTATGCGACTTACACGCTTAACTTCTCCTCAGGAGGTCAGAGGCAGCAGTGGATCACGTGCCGCTGACTAGAGCTAGTACACGCCAGCACCGGCTCACCCCAACATTGTTTCCTCTGCAACAAGGGGTCACAACCGAGGACATGCGTGTCATTGACAATAGTTTTGTTGTATGAGTTTTCATGCTTGGTGACAGAGCACCCAAAAGGCAAAATGCTGTCCGATGCCGTACGTGCTGTATGCAGCACTTTCGGCATGACGCTCACGGCTCATTGGCTCCCGTAATTGCATACAATGAGTTTCCCCTAGCTGTGCCACATACACACACACAGAGCCTGTGAACTGCCAGTTACCAGGGTGACCTGCTGTTGGCACTGAAGCTGTATATGTTACGCCTGTGTGGGGGATAGGAGCGCGGTTCAGGCACTTGGCTTGTGGAATACGATGGCAACCATCGTGCATGTTTGTGTGTGAGGTGTGTGTGTGTGTGTGTGAGGGGTGTGTGTGTGTGTTACACCTTGAGTTGCGTTAATCTCTTAAGGTGTAGCGGGCCAATACGAGTCAATATGGGGCCGAAGGGCAGGCCAGTCCGTATGTTGTATCTCGACTGCGCCACACGTGAACCCACTTATTCCATGGACCAAGGGAAGAGGCGGTTGCCTTCCTTATGGTGACGGAGGTAAACAAGTCCCGTACCCTCTGCTGCTGCTAAAGCGGTGGTTGCTACTTCCGCTGACCAGGACCTGTACCCGACCCAGCGCCATTGGTACGCTAACGTGGCCCAGGCGTTTCCCAGGCGCCGCCAAAACACGAGTCCGCAAAGTTGCACGGCATTGCGTGTCCAGCAATCCAGGCCTTAGCTTCATGCTGGTTGGCGGCAGCCTTCTCAAAAGTGAAGGCTCTCCGGCTACATACTTCTCCGGCTCCAGTATATCGATGGGCTGATTCATAATCGGTTTAGAAACCTGGTAGCCCCGACATAATCGCCAGCATCTCCATGATGTTGCCACCGGGTTTCGTGGCGATGTTGACATCCTTAGAGCCAACGCAGCGCGTCTGCCAATTGTCCATAACACGTACATGAGCTTCAGCCCACAGCTACTGGCTTGCACGCGTCACGGCCGTTACTCCTCTCTTGAACGCCATAGGTGGATGGTGACGGCCCCACATAAAAGCTGGATGACCCGCGCCGCACCCCAAGTGGGAGCCAAAACCCCCGGCCATTTTGCGTACTATTTCATTCTCTTAAGCTCGAACCCGACACACTCTTGCAAAGTTTGTCTTTACATTCTCATCGTCTCATTACCTCTGGAGCGCACCCGGCTCTGACCCTCAATCTCAGCCAGACTGCGCGTCGCGGGTCTCAACGTGTGGATAGGAATATATTCATGACTGCTTATTTCCAGGAAGGGTGGGGCAGGGAACGCAAACTTACATGTTTCAAAGCATCCGCTGCGGACCTTCCGCTGCGGTCAAATGCCGCGAAGTACTCACAGTTGGCCCACGGTAATCTTACCTTTTATTACCCCCATCACCACCCATACAACTTCTTTGCCATAACGGCATTCCAGTCGGCTTACGGACAGCATGATATGACAAGTACTATGCCGGCCACTGCCCTAGTCGATAAGACAAGTAACGTATGTACGTCAGGAACGAGATACGGTTTATGTCACATGATTAAGACAACCTCCCTAAGCCACGACGAAGGCTTGCAAAGTGCAGCAGACAAGCTTGACACTTGTCACAGATACACGCGTCACAGATACCGGCGTGCCAAGCCGACAGGTAGCCCCTGCCTACAACAAGACACGGTTTGGTTTAAGTCTACAACGATAACCCTCCGAAGACCCTCCCAAGGTATTCGCACAGACCTGAGGCCTAGCCTTGTAACGCTCAAACCTGCCCCTTAAACTTCCGCACTACACTTACATGGATTAACCTGGCTGCCTGCGGTGATGGCCCAAAGCCCTCACGGGTGAGCACGTCCGCGCCACTGTCAAATAGCAATCATACGAGGCCGGGGTTCCCCACAGGCTGACCAACAACAGTGCCGGATTCTTCTAGCCCAGGCGCGTATGCGCCAGCGCCCAGCACGCTCTCAGTGGCCAAAAGAGGGGTTCAACAGAACTCCAGTTTGGTCTCATCTTCACAATGGAGTTCCACAGTGGCAACCCCACGTCCCCCCAGAGAACTGGACACCGGGGTTCTCGCGAGGCCTTGCTAACGACAACACCAGGCGGCAGGACAGCCCCGTCACCGAAAGTCTACGGCGCCTGTAGCTGGACTGGACATGCGACAGTGGTTTTTGGGCGAGGCCCCGGGCGCGAAGCGCCATTCGGGGGGCCGAGCCCCCCGGGTTCACTGCTTGTCAGCCAGTCAGTCAGTCAGTGGCTTACATATCTCGCCCCGCAAAAAATAGCGTTTGAATGCTATATCCATTCTATATCGAAATGCCAAAGGAGACCTTCCAGATAAATCGGAGCGCGACAAAGATAGCTTTCCTGTAAGTGGCTGCACCGGGGCCGAGCCCCTTTTCGGCTTTGAAACGCCGCCCCCCTAGCCCGCCCCGGGGTTAACATATCTCGCTCCTTAATGTCCCTCTCCTCTCCAAACCTCACACTTGACCAACTGGATGACTAACCAGCCAACTCCCCGTCTTCACTACCAAGCTCTCAAGCAGGTCCCCCGTGTCCATGTCCGAAAGCCGAGCTGTTAGAGGCACCCCTTCCCAATGTGTGACCCTCCTACTCCGAGCTCCACGAAGCAGTAACAGTGGAGTGGAGGGTGGAGGCCTTACGTGGATAGCACATCACCGCCTGTAAGGTATGACGAAATCAAACGCCTTGCCCGGCTTCCCACATTCGTATGCGCAGTTCCGTGTGCAGCTACGCGCCATGCGGGCCTTATCACTGGCCAGCAGCGCAAAGCCGCTCTCCTGGGTCACCTGCTGCCCGTAGCTGTCCAGCGCCTCAGTGCAGGCGGCCTCACACGCTGATCGACACGTCTCTTTGAGATCCTGTCCCTCTGACTTCCTGCTCGTGGACAAGCAGGGAGGGCGGAGGAGCGGTTGCAGAGGCCACTTGGCAGGCGCGTTGGGGCACGTTGGGTGCGCACACAACCGAACTTTTGCCTGCTGGGCGATTTTCATGTGGCTCAGGTACTCGGTTAAAAACGGCACTTAGCTGAGCGTTATTCCCGCGTAGCAGATCCCGATGCTGAAAACCCTTCTAGGTGCTTTTGGTGTATTATTGCGGAGCCTGCCGTTGATTTAAATCTGACCACATGTGCGCGTCAGCCATTGCTGCTAGACTCAGCGTACGTTTTGGTGCAAAAGCAGTGCTTACCGCGTGAGGAACGTACGAAGGCGGCGAATTTGCGGTGTTGGGCATCGCGGCCCCAGCCATGCTCAGTACCCCCAACCCCCCCAAGGCTCCACACTCACCTACATATCCGATTCTTGGCATACAGGGCCTGCAAAGCAAATCATGTGTGTCCCAGGGGCCGGGAGTCGGTGGAAAGTGGGCTCAATGGCGTCATGCACGCTTACATGACTACCAGGACCCAGCTCAAGCGAGAATCCTGAACTTAGCTTCGAGCGAGCCTTTGCCCATGCACCCCACGGCCCAGAGGATGCCGAAGGACCCCTTATCCAGGGGCATGAGCTAAAAGTCCCATAGTCCAGCTGTGGCTTGTACACGACCCATATTGCATTAGTGTCCAAACGCGCTTGCAACCGGGGGTGAGAACTCAGGACCGTCATAAGGACTTCCCGGTACCCGTCCCTTCCCACCTTGTCCCCCGTTGGTAGCCCCTGGAACTGAGGAGTCTCTTGGGTCACCTCCACCGGCCCCACGCAGGCGTCCACCGTGAAGCCCTTTTTCCGGGAGATAATCTTCTCTCCCTGGAGCTGTTCAATCAGGTACTTCTTCTGCAGCCAAGGAAGTGGATAGCTATCCTTGGCGCGGTGGATTCCAGAAACGGAGAACCGCTGGAATGATTTGGTTGAGCTTATGAGCGTGGTCCCCAATGCCGGGCCTCCCGCTGACCCAGTAGTATCGCAAGTAATAACATTATAAATTTTCACCTACAAAGCTTGTTCCATAGAGAGTGAAGGGTGTGATCGGGTCCCGCTCCTCAGGAACATCGTCCCCACCGCCGAAAAAACCGGCACTCAGGTCGGCCAGCGGGTTTCGTGGAGAGACCGATGTCGCTACTCCACATGCCTGACGGGGGCCCGAAGAGGGCATCAGACCGAAGTTATCTCCTATCTACGCAGCTACTCGTTGCAGTTGACTCGCCTGGCGCTGCACAACCTCGGCGGTTGGATGTTTACTTGCATCAATCGGGTCGCCAAATGCGTGTGCATATGGGGTAATCGAGAGAACTGCAACTGCAATTATTGCAGTCGAAGCATCTGCTAGTTGCTTTACTGGCCTCCAGCTGCCTTGGTCGATAGGATGCAACGCAAACGGGATACGCCCTGAGGATGAGAAAGACCGCGCGCGCTTTCCATGCGCCGCGACCGATGAGGAGTGGCTTTTGTGTGGCAGCATTGCGTGACTCGCTGTTCGTTCGTGGACGGCAATGGTTGCAGTAATGCCTTCAAACCAAACGGCCGTGCATCGCCGTACAGGCTTTTACCTATAAAATTGCATATACACAGGAAAAGGATGTGAAGATAACGTGTTTTCGATGTCTCAATGCTTGAATTGTCCATAACGAATTCCGGCTTGACTACGCCGGCATACGTTTCAGGACGCTATGGCTAAAGATACAAAGTCTGCACAACCGGCGAAAGCAGCGAAAGCGGCTAAGCCTTTTCTCAAGTCTGGCACCAAGCGGAAAGGTGAAGGCCAATCGTCGGCAGCGCCGCCTGCGAAGCGTGCACGGGACGAAAATGGTAAAAGTCCCGATGGCGAAAGGCAGAAGAAACTTCACACGTAAGTTAATTTCGAGACTGGTTGCGGTGTCGCATGCTTTCGACCACGATGCCGTGCTGTCTTACAGGAAGGACAAGCGAGCCGTCATTCGTGAGAAGAAGCTCCAACACAAGAAGAACTGGAATGTAATCCAGGTACGGGCTTTGGCCGCCAGTCTTGCCCCCAGGTCCGCCGCCTTCTGCGGCTGGACAAGTTGTTCCCGGATCCCTGGAGCTGCAGAGGAATCCACTTTTGCCTTGGGTTTTATACGTCCCTTGTACCGATAGCCGTCAAATGCCCTAGTCGTGCGTCATGCGTACCGAGCCTATCTATACGCTGCAGTGCGCGGATGCACGCTGCAGTGCGCGGTGTGGATCACCTTGGTTATTATGCACTTACAGCCCAGGGCTTTTCGGAAGATCCGTTGTGGTGCATTTTTGGCTCGACACAACAAAACCATGATGCGACTGTGTTGTCGGCACCCTTCAGGACTCGGTGTACTTATGGGAGAAGCTACGTCCAAAGGATACGTCGGATATCGAACGCAGGGAGCTGGTGTCGAACATTTTGAAGAAGGTGCGTGTTGGTTTCGAGGATGTTGCTGGTTCCTGTCCTTAAGGGGGTTAAGATTGCCAGTTAGTCATACCAATTGTTCGGTGACACGTATTTTCTGACCTTGCAACAGGTGAAGGGCAAGCTATTGGAGCTATCCAACCACCACACCGCCAGCCGTGTCATCCAGTTTTGCGTCAAGTACGGTGGTGACGTTGAGCGTCGTACGGTTATGGACGAAGTGCGTGCCAACGTGGTGGAGCTCTCAAAGAGCAAGTACGGTCACTTCCTTGTTCGCAAGCTGATCAACACGGCAAAGAAGGACGAGGTGCCTGGTGAGTGGAGAGGCGGAAGGGTTTTTAAGCCCCAGGCGGCGCGGGCTAGGTGACGCCCAAGTTTGATAACACTCGCAATCGCACGCAGAAGATGTGGCGAGGATTAAGCGTATGCCCAGCAAACCGTTGGTCTGAACGCCCCGAGCGCATAACGCAGGTCGTGAAAACCACAGCGGTGTCTAATACCGTGCCGTTGTGGTTCATGAACTTGCGGACATAAAGGGCCTGGAGTGCCCGAGCTGTGTCACACTGACGGATGTCTCGGTGGTCCGTACGGTCCTCTTTATGCTCGACATAGACTTCCATAATTCACGACGGGCAGACATTGTTTTGCTTAACTGGCGGTTCGCAACTATACCACAGTCATGGATGACGTACCATGCAGACAGCTGATATGTTAAAGTCAACGCAGGACATGTGTCACGTGCGTTTCTCGTCCGGAAATATCGCATGTTTAAGCCGACAAACTTCAACATCCATCACAGGTCTCGTCCGGTTATTCCGAGGTCACGTCGCCCAACTTCTGCGTCAGCCTTACGGTGCCGACGTGATTACCGATCTATACGACGTGGCGAGTACGGCGGACCGTAATGCTCTATGTTCAGAGTTTTACGGCAAGGAGTTCGTGTTGTTCGATGGCATCTCGGGCGAGGCGGGCCGCTTGTATAGCCTAAAGCAGCTCATGACGAACTCTCCGGCGGCGAAGCAGCGCGCCATCATCCAGCACATGACAAAGGCGCTTACTCCTATTGTGGAAAAGGCGCTCTTGGATCCTCCAATCACGCACAGGTAGGCAAACTGGATTTGTTATACTATCACGTCGGCATCTATCGATGTCACAACAGCCCTGCATATGTACGAACTTGGGTACAATGGGCCTGCAGTGTACTGGTATGTCACTACTGCAGGATTTGGGTATCATTGACGCATATGGTCTTGTCTATGTGGGTTGCATGGCAAATGTTCTTCTGCGCGCAGCTCTCTGTGATGACAACTTTGTGTCCCAACAGTCTGAGGGGACTTTGGTCGGTACCCAATTCTGCTGAACTCCGAATATCATCTTTCGGGGCTGAGAGACTGCTGCTCGCGTTCGCATATCTCACGCTATCATATTAACTACATTTAAAACCTCTTGAAGAGGTTTTGGATTCGGTGATGACAACTTTGTGTCCCAACAGTCTGAGGGGACTTTGGTCGGTACCCAATTCTGCTGAACTCCGAATATCATCTTTCGGGACTGAGAATCCAAATTTTTAAAGTGGACCGCACCTCATGGCCACTCCCAAATGCATTCTTTGAGCTTCGTCTCGTCTCTTTCCCGCGTTAGCGCTCGTGGCTTAGCCTTTGCCTCTTGCACTCGATGTTCAATGATGACAACTTTGTGTCCCAACAGTCTGAGGGGACTTTGGTCGGTACCCAATTCTGCTGAACTCCGAATATCATCTTTCGGGGCTGAGAACATCGGCGTAAAAGAAGAAGCTTTGCACCAGAATTGTCAAGTCCGTTGCCTGAATCCTTAGTAGCCTATGGTTATCGTATTACGTGCGCAAGCTGCAGAATCGATGTGTTTCGTTTAGCACGCCGCGCATGCTTGGGCGCTTGCCTTTGAGTTTCTCCACTTTTGCTTGTATGACTCATCGGGCACCTTGCTGTTTGTGTATATACCAGGCTGGTGAAGGAGTACCTGGAGTGTGCTACGGGGCTGTCGGTAGAGGAGGCGGTGGAGACCCTTTCACAAACCGGCGAGGCAGTTCTGCGTATGGTGCATACCCACGAGGGTGCGGCGGCAGCGTGCATGGTACTTGCATACGGCATGCCCCGTGATCGGAAGCGCGTGGTTCGCGCCATGAAAGGTCATGTGGCGGCGATGGCGGCAGACGAGTGGGGCCATACGGTGCTGTGTATGGCGCTGGCGTGCGTGGATGATACTTCACTTACAAGCAAAGTCGTTGTTTCGGAGCTCAAGGTAGGAGGGAAGCCAAAGTTGGAGGGTGACCTCTCGTATGCGGTTGGCTGCGTGGCAATCTACAGGTGGGGGGAAGCCGTCAAGGTGGGGATTCTCATTGATGACATCCTATGTCGACGGGCGGTCTGATTGCCTGATGAATGTCGACACGGAGCGCTCACAAGGCGTGTCTGAGAGAATAAGCTACTTTCCCATGAATGTATTCAGTGGCGTTGGTTCGAACTAACATAGCAATCCTTTATTGAGCATACTAAACAGCACTTCAGTACCAGAGACGCACTTCAGTGCCAGGCGGAGGCGTGGGAAGTATACAGTAACGTCCGGTTGCAGTTGCAGGAAGTGGCCATGGTCGTTGATGAAACCATTTGTCGACGGGCGGTCTGACCCTCTTGATGAATGTCGACATAGAGCGCTCTCAAGGGCGTGTCTGAGACCTGGGCGTGATAGTGCTGTCCCCATGCATGTGCTAACATCTGCGTGGAGGCCGCGTGTATGTTGTAAACATTTGTCGTCCGACATAGTCTAACACAACTCTTCACCTTGACATGTGCTGTTGCTGCCACAGGAGTTGCTGCAAGAGGGCGTGCATCAGCCTAATGCCGTGCGGGTGCTGCATCAGCTGCTTTCACCAGACTGCCGCCGGCATTTTCCGCCTGCCATTTACGAGATGCTTCATCCACCCCAACGTGTAGTCAGGGGCTCCACTGGCAAATCCGTTACGGATTTGGAGGGCGAGGAGGTGAGCAACTGACGTGGGCTGACTGTTCTGCTATGGTTTTGGCCTCCCATGTCCTATCTTGCCGCGATGGGAGGTGTAGGATCTCAGGATGGTCCTCTGCCCCCAAACATCAGTTGATGGTGCGTTTCTGAGGTGTGGTGCGTTGCTGTTTTGTGTACGACAGGACGAGGAAATGGACTTCGGTGGGGCCGTACCCGAAGATGACGCGGACGAGGACGGTGGCGAGCTCTTCTCAAAGGAGGCTAAAGGGAAAAGTTCAAACAAGCCGAAAGCGCGTGGCAAGGTCTTAGCTACCGGTGCTGACGAGGACATGGAGGATCCGGCGGACAAGACTGGTGAGTGCATAATGATGATATCCAAGAAGCTGCTGGATTTTTCCACAAAAGTCCCCAGTAGAGGCCAACGACCAGGCCACGACACCATTGTGACATTTATAGCTGTCTTGTGGCAGCGCATGCTTTCTGTTTGCTCGTGTGACACCTGGTTGCCCGGTGCACACAGGAAATGGTGGTACCGCCGAGGTCGAGGGGGTTCCCAACGAGACCGACGATGCTGCAGCTGAACGAGTGTTGGGTGCCAGCAAGAAGGACCCCCGGTTACGTCGCCGGGAACTGCTGGGAAGTGGACCTAAGAGCCTGTCCGTCAAGCTGACACAGGTAGTGGCGGCAGAGGCGCCGGCACTGTTGCGATCGCCACACAGTTGCGAGCTGGTAGTCGAGGTGGCGAGAGGCGGGGAATCAGGTGGGCGAGGAACCGGCTTGACTTCCAAGCCGTAGATGCTGTGGATCGCGTGGGACCCTGACCTGACTGTCGCCATGGTATTTAAGATGGCTGTATGTCCCATGCAAGTCGGTGTGCTGACTGTTTAACATCGTTTATGACCACCAACATACAGGTCTGCTGTTCGAGCTGGAACCTGATGGGGTGCGTTCCGTTCACGCGGCCATTATAGAGGATGCGGCAAGGTCCCCCGAGGATGTAGCAGCGGAGGCTGGTGTTGAAGAGGACGCCCCGGAAGCGCCGTCAACATCTGGGCGTGAACACGTGTTGCTATCTTACTATTCGAGTCGCGCTCTGCGACGATTGCTGCTGCTGGCAGCGGACGAGCAGCCTGCCGGTGCTGCCGGTGCCTTCGCATCCGAGATATGGGCCAATGCCCTCAAGGGGCGTTGCAAGCAGTGGGTCGGAACGCATGCTGAGAAGGTCCTGGTGGCACTATTGCAATGTGGAGTGCAACCTGTTGTGACAGCAGCGACAAAGGAGCTGAAACCGCTGGTAAAGCAGCCACTCGAGGAGTGGGCTGGCAGGTTCCTGGGCCAGAAGGGCAAGGAAGGCGACAAGCAAGTGGAGTCTCGGTTGGAGCAAGGGGCAGAGCAGGCGACCCAGGGGAAGGTTGAGGGACGGAATGGGAAGTCGGATGGAAAGCAGTCTGGGGCAGCGGAGGCGGGGAAACAGCGAGGGGGCCTGAAGGAACCGAAGATGAAGTCCGGTGGTAAGGACAAGCGTGTTGGTGCGGGGCTAGACAAGGGAAAGGTTATAAAGGTGAAACGGTAATTACGAGAGCAGGCAGGTGTAACTAATTTGCAGGTAAGTAAGTGCCGAATTAGGCACATCGCACTTCAAAAACTTATCCTGGAATAATAGATGGAATTCATCCGACTCGGTTGACGAGACGTGGTCTCAACATGGAAAAACGGCGGACAAAAGGCGATAGGGTTAAGAACTGACAATGTCATGCACCCCGCTGCCAACACGATCATTTTACCGGCAAAAGCACATGGGCGGTTACTGTTAGGGTTTGGTTGTACGTGCTATGTGAACGGAACTGTGGTCAGTGCAGTATGGTTTATGATGTGACTTGGGTGGTGCAGTGACACGTAAGGAGCGTGTACATATCTACAAACTAATGTAAATGTTGGGCTAGACGTGTCCTGACCCATCCAGGTATGCAATATGCGGCTTGCCGCGTACGTGGTGAAACATTCCATTCACCGGCTTGAGGCATTCAGCTGTTTGTGTTCGATAGTTAAGGTGTAGAAGTTTTAGCGCCAAATGACTCTGGTTTCGAAATCTGTTCTTCTGCCAGCTGCTTCAGGAGGTACTGTGCCAGTATGGCACACGCCAGGTCTTCTTATCCAACACTAATGTCAGCCACCATACATGTACATGTCGCCTTTGGGCGGGGCCTCAGGATTCGTGGGGCTCCTGCTCCTGCTCCGTAACGACAAAACATATCGCACACAGCAATATATCTCGCCAAACTGTTCAGCATTAATGGTAGCCTTCGTCATCCTCTTTACAATAAAGACTTTTTCTTTTGGCGGAAAAAAATCGTTTGCGTTTGACCAAATATCACGGGCTCCATGGAACAACCTAGAACAACACAACACGTTTCGTGCTGGTTGGGCATGCCGTGACCATGTTCCCGCAACCACTGTACCGAGCTAAGGACCCTTTTGGTTTTGCAAAGGATGAACGTTTAATTGAGCTGTGCTTTCATGCAACAAATAGCCAAGAATCAGGAAGTTTGAGGAGGCGCACTCAACTGCAATGCTGCTGTCTGCTGTGCGGCGGCCAGTTACGTCAGCCGGCATGTGAGGTAAAATGACAGCAGTAATATCCGCTCCTTTTCGCGATGGGCTCTCCCTTTTTCTCCTCCTTCCCTCTCGTGCGGGGAAGGGTTAGGGGGGCCGGGGTTGGGTTGAAGCGACCAGCAGCAATTCTCGTTCGTGCAGCTAATCAACCGGCCTGTAGGGATTGAGGGAGACCGCCCTTTTTCCGCTTCGAGGAAGCCAACAACCCACTTGTCCTTTGCGCACTTTGTGATACCAATTGCTTCGGACAGCCATCCACTAGCCGATGGGGCCCCGGATCATTTAATCCGTTACACTTTTGGTGTAACGCACAAGGGTAACACATTATTAGAGTCTGGAAAGCAGTTGCGTAATCACTAACCTGGTCAGTTTAGTTAACAATCATTGCATGACACATTGAAGGTTTCTACGGGTTGAAAACGTGCCAGATCGCATTATAATCGATGCGCAAGGCTGCTATCTCCTAAGAGGGCAACCGGTGTACATATCCAAGATCCAGTCTGCATCCTGCCGAATGCATCGAGCTACCGCCCGCAAGCTACACCCCGTCTCGTCGCCAAACAGCCGCATCCCAGAGACCTCTCTTGACCAGATGCCTCACAACTCGTCCTCGGCGCGAAGGAACTCGCCTGCGGATGGATACGCGACACCGACAACATTGCAGCGTCATTAACCTCAGGGGCAAGCTTAGCACCTACGAACTGGCGAGGAATGCCCTCTTGATGTGTGCCGTCCTAACAAACCACCGCTAGCCCCTGACCCTTTCTGAACTAAAATGCAGGCGTAGCACTCATCCATGGACAGGAATGACTAGGACAGAAGGTTGGACGCTGATGCTCTGCCCTGCCCACTTGCGACTATCAGAATGCAGGTGCTAGCTAGCACTAAACCAGCGCCCATCCACGGCCTACACATTACAGGCCTAAACTAGCTGAGTGAGCCATTCACCTATCGAACCAGCCCAGTCCATACGAAACCAGGTTCCCTCCTCACCGCAGTCAGCCTGGTGGAAAGCCACCACCGAGTTCGGATCTAGGTTGCGACACTCGTTGGTGGACTTGGCCGTGACACCAAAGCCCAGAGGAATGTCGGCCATGTTATAGATTACCACACCCGTGTAGGTGGGCGTGTTCTCTGTGATGCGGGCCAGGCCGCTCTTCAGGACATTGTTCCCGTACAAGAACTGCATCTCAGCGGATGGCTTCACCCAGATCTGTGGGCAGGGAGCGAATGGCGTAGTGAATTGCCACAGTATCAGGAGTGTCAAGCTGGCCACATCAGCATCGGATGTGTAAACATGAAACAGCACAGACGGCGGCCCCATTCCAAGTCGACAGAGGGCATTGCGCGACTCGTCGCTTCCATGGCCGCAGTGTTACATAGCCAGGCTGCATTTCCGATGTACGCTGGATGTCCCATAATCGGATTTGATGCCTCAGACAGTGGAAACAAGTGCGAACTGCATTGGACAACATCTGCGCTAAGCGGTAACCCACCTTGTATTTGGCATATTGTGAAATGATGTCGAGCGCCCCAATGGTCAGGCGGAATTTCCCTGTGTGCGTCAGCTTCCCTACGCATGTCCCGAGGGCGATGAGCTTGTCCCGAGCTACCTGTGTACGACGTGTGTATGAACGAATGTCAGCGAGCGTGCTCCCATGATCAATTGATAGATATCCCGTATCGGCATACACTGCACTATGCTCCAAAGCTCTGGGTATTGAGCCTTTCCGGTAGCCCCACAAAAGTGGATTCTGACGGCAAGGCCAAGCTACACCCGCCTGATAGTCCCCTATCCGTACTTACATTTGTGGCCTTTTTCATGAGTTTTTCCTTGACGTAGTAAATCCTGCTTTTGTGCAATCGAAAACAGTACGGCTCGTTGGGGCGGTCGATTAAATTTTTGATGTTCTTTCCAATAAATTTATAAAGCTTCTCGAACACTGCTTTTGTCTCCTGCAAGTATTGTACTCAAGCAACGTAAAGTGAGTACTGGGGAAGCCATGGGCCCATGGTCCCAACTGCCGGCGGCGTCTCCAACACCACTAGCTGCTACGTGGCCCGCACATTCCCACCTCTTCCGTTAGCGGTCGCATCGTAAATTTTGACTTAAGGTTGAACTGACTGCACAGCGTGGAAGGCCCCTACAAGATGATGAATTACAATCTATGCAATAATTGCTCCAAAGTGTTCACGTGCTGGTAAAAGTTAATTGAAGGCAAGGGGTCAAGAACTGGCGAACACCGTGTACGAGCCCAGAGTACGGATTGTCAAATAATGGAAAAGACATGTGCACCGGAAAGGTATCATAAAACCTTGCTAATAGACCGCTGTTTAAAACGTGAACCCTGATGCTACTTACATTTAGAAGGGCGCTTACTCTTGACTGAGGTTCAACTCCACGGAAATGACTGCACTGCTTCCACCTGTACAATATCACATCGAAACGGATGCAGAACTTGAATCCAAGCTGGCTAGCAAGGGATTGAAAGGTTGGCAAGCATGTCAGCATGGCCCATCGAAGGTTCGCATAACAATCGGCTTACGAATATCCTCATCATGGCAGTTGTGGAGATCTTCTCTGAGTGGTGCGGGCCATGCAAAAGTGTTTTGCCTACCTTCCGTCGCATTCGGCTCGACAGAGACGATGAGAACGCGCTGCTGTTCCTTACGGTACGCTGTCTTCAGGAATAAGCACTTTCTGCACCTTGCAGATATCACATTGGCTCCCCTTTTCTAGGTCTGCGCGGAGAAATGCAATTTCCTCGAGGCGGCCAAGGAGCACCGGGGGAAATCTGAACCCCTGTTCTTACTATACCGGGTAGGACCTTGCACAGTCAGAGTTTGTAACTTTTCGCCATACTTGAATCGAGGGTTGGATAGTAGCGGAGGGAGAGTGGGTGCACCCTCTTCCAGATATTTTACGTGTGGAGGAAGAGGTGTATCATAGGGTCACGTCACGCTTCCTGGGTTAGGTTGGCTATGCCACCTAAATCCCCGGTGGCCGCTCACCCACGGGTGTAACTCTGGCCCCGCCCTTCCGTATGTAAATCCTTGACAATCGCAATTGCTATGGTTCGAATGCTGCTATGAGACGTAGTGAGTTGCCGTGTGGTTGCACCCCTCTCCCGCGTGCCGGCTCCCACGGTTGATGACCTTCACAGAATGGGCAACTGAAAGCAAAAATTGAAGGGGCAAACACACCTGCCCTAAACCAGCAAGTGTTAACACTCACACCGGCAAACGCGGACGTGGATGACCTCGAGGTAAGGGCGAAGAGGGTTTCCCCTGGCTTTTACCATGTTGCGACTGAATGCAGCCCCGATGGTAGGCGGCAAGGCGTCTGTGGTAAGCCTAGGAGCAACTCTTCTGGGGGGCATACACAGATGCCGTTCGTTGTGTTCACGGTCCCTTCAAGGGCCTGAACACAAATTGTTGGGGACATTATGCACACATGGCTTGCCAGGTATCCCTTAGACGAGCCCAATCTTACAAGGCGTTGTTCTATTGCAGGAAAAAAAGTCGTCCTGACAGTTGTGCACCTTTTACCATCTGCTGCTGCCCCTCAGGAGAACCCAATATACCTTGCAAAGATGGAACGGGAGCGTATTGCACGCGGCGAAACGGTGAAAGACTCTAAGGGCGGCAAGAAGGGCAAGAAATGAGAGCGAGTGTTGACAGCGCGTGAAGCTGCGTTGTGCTTACGTCACTTGTTAGGGGCACGGGGTTTGACCGACCGGACACATGACTAATACGTACGCTTCAATGTAGCGATGCAAGGCTTGCACTTAGGAGTTGCGGGCTGGCATTACCCTGAGCTAGGTGCCTTCGCAAGAGGCACGACAAGGTCATTGAGACCTTGCGTTAACTTTTCTGATTCAGATTTTTCGGCTGTGATTAATAACCCAGTATCACGACTATCCCGTAGATTATTTCCTTGTTGCATGGTATATGAATACCGGGCCGTATCTGATCGTGCTGGATGTGTTTAAGCACGGGACGAGGAAAAGCCGAACGCCAGGGCCCAGGCGCCACGTTCCCAGCCGATCACAGGCGCGGTGCTGCTGCATTATAAGCCGATGCACCCGAACTCTGTCAGACCGATGTGGATGTTGGATCTGCGTTGTGTTTGCCCCCTGGAGCGCGGGCTGGCTCTGCGCGCATCCTTCCGGTCTTAATGTCAGTTGAATCGTACTTGTTTCTTAACCAGGCAAAAGCTGAACCTAGTTTCGCTGTAAAGCGCTTGCTACTCTAACACGCACGCACTGCAAAGGACATGATACCCGCAAGGATGAGAAGATTGCCAGCTGCACTAGGTGGAACTAGGATCATCGTGTGAAAAGGTACTGCTTGAGGCACCAACGACAATGGGACCAGGATGATGGCCTCCCCGCCCCAAAGCGAAGCCAGCTAATGCTGCCCTCCCAACAAGCCAGAGGACAGGAGTAATATCTATAGGATAGTACCGCATTGGAGACCAGATGGCCTCATGGTACAAAAAACGCCTGTGCCAGCAAGGCATATACGTTGTGGCGTTTCGAGCCACGGCGCACACGTTACGCAACTAGATCCGGAAATTGCCCTAGTGCGCCCTAGACGTCGCCGCAACGGCAGGTGGCTTGCCTCAGTGGGGTTTTAAATGTATGGGACCAAGGATGGAAATCAAAAAGCTTATGGAGAGGCTCGGCTTCAGGAGATCGATGTCCTTGATTACCCTGTATGCTGCCACCTGCATGAATATAAGATACATATCATGCAAAATGATTACGTAACCATTTTTAAGAGCTATCACGGGATTTCCTTTCTCTCCAATGTCTTGAGTTCTACTGCTGTACCTTAACTTCTCTGGATAAGGGAATTTCTGGCTTGGAAAGGTACTCACAGTCTCTTGGGTGTTCCTGGTTATTGTACGGCAATGCTAACGGAAAGCTGCCCAGCAAAACGCCATCAACGACACAAATTGCTGTCCTCAGAAGTTCGATTGACATATAAATAAAATATTAGCTCAAAATAAAACCAGCATTTATTGAAAATAAGCATTGGTCATCGGACTGACTTGCAAATGTGTTTTACCTTGCTATAGGGGAAGCGTTTGCAACCAATTTACACACAGGCATTATACACCAAGCAATTCAGCTATATTCCTGCCTAATATATCCTTTGGATCGGAAGAAAGCTTACATCACATCCTCGTGACTGTCCGCATTCCAGCCGCGTCCATTCAGCCATTCGACAAGCCTAAACTTGGTTGAATTCAACACGACTGATTCCTTGAAAGGTGTGATGCATACTTTTGGTGCTCATCACTCACCTTCCGGGCGACTTGCTGTCCACCTCTTACGTAAGTGGTGGCTTTTCCCATCCCTTTCCGCCACAGGTTCTCCCAAGAAGATGGGTCAGCCCAAAGAAGAGCGAGAGATTCAACCGTTATACATGGAACTACGCCGTAGGCCGCTGAGGCGGCAACTGCCGGCACCGCAAGGGCACAAGGGTGCGTGAGTCTGCCTGCATATCCCTACCATAGCTTTCGCAACATGCAGAAGCTCTTTGCCACGACAAGATAAGATATTAATGCAGGCAAGCCTGTTCGAAAAGGAGTGGGCGTACCTCCGGCCGATTCGAAGGAATGGACGTATCACCCTGCCAAAGTGTTCGTGCCAGGCAGGAGCTTTGTGTCGACCATGTAAGTGCCTCAGTTAAGCATTTCACGACTTAAAAGCACGTTTACGAAGGTCATACTCTGCCTGCCCACATGAACTTCAAGTCGAACGTACCTTGCAAATCTATCCGTTCGGATCTTCTGTAATAGAGTCTCGAGGTACCGCCTTGGCACACATATACGTTCCAGCATCCTTGCCAGACGTTCAGGTTCCCACTTCATAGCGTCCTTCATATGCTCAAAACGTGGGAAATCCATATCAGATCTGATTTCGCCGTACACCGGACAGTACAGCAAGGCGCGCCTCTCATCGCCAGTTCTGTGCGGTGTACCATTTTCATCTTCAGGAGGCCAATTATACAACAATGCCCAACGACCGAGGTGGCGCCGCTGCACACATCGCTGCGGATGCATAACCGCTCCCATGTGTCTCATCTGTACGGAGGCGGCGTTTCTGTTGCGGCTGAGGTAAGTTTGGTAATCAATCTACCCGACTGTTGGACTCTCTTCCGGTTGGATGGAGGCAACCACCATGCCAATCTTGGCATGCAGGACTCGGATTACAGGCCCACAAGGCGGCTGGGTGGCGCCGGACCCCAAACCGGTCGCGTGTTAAATTTGCAAACGGATGAAGCGGAATCGTCGGTGCCGCCCGATTGCGGGCTTTTGACTACAGCACTCCGAGGTATGTACGGTGCGGCAATCGTTTTACAGATTTTCATCTTCAGGCTGTTTCCTTTCGCACGCCATCGTATTTGATGCTAATCATTTAGTTGAATACTGCCGTATGCCATGTCCGCGGGCGCAGATGTGTTGAGAACATCAAGGCCGACGTCCGCACCTTCGTGTTTGCACGTCGTGAAGAAGGGGTTGACCGCAGAGTACAAGAAAGCCCGTGGCGCGCACGAGGATGCAGCACACGGTGGACAGTTCAGTGGCACTTCCCAGCAGGTACGCAACAAGTTTCAAGGATGCATTTTTAAGGCTGCATTGGAACACCACATGGCTCTTAACTAGGCCATGGTGTGTTATCATATGAACATCTTCAAGGTATGTCTAGGTGCCTGCAAAAATACCAATGTACAAAGGGCTGGCAGAAGGCCTGGCTTCTGTCAAGGCCTAACTTCTGTTCCCGGAAAGACCTGGGTTCAAATTCACCTGCCAATGTCATGGGTGTTTTAGTGGTGTTGAAGTGGGAGATGGCCCCCCATGTAGTGGACGGTATGGGATGTGATTATATCAACGCTGTTTCTCCGCTAGATTTGGTTGGACGCTGGTGTGAGTTGCTGAACCCAACGAATACATTCTGAAATCGGATGGGGTGAATGGATTAGAGGGTGCCGCTCTCGCAGGGGAGAGCAGGGACTGCCTCGGGAAAGCTTAACCACACCGTAACAACATCGTACAAATTCCCTGATCGTTGTTTTCTCATGTCGTACGGCCACAGGCAACTGCGAAGCGTCCCGGTACCGCGCAGCCGGCGTGCTTTGGCGAGGTCCTGGTGCAACAAAACAGCTTCGTCGACCGCCAGATCTGCTATCATATGAACAAGGTCCGGAATCAGATGTCGGACATTATGTGACTCCGAGGTCTCCAGCTGCAGCAATAATGTTCCCTGTGACATACGGCCTTCTTATATATAGCTTGTATAACCTTCTTGTGCATAGCACCACAACAGCTACCAACGCAAGGATGAGTTCCAGGGATGGGATATTGGGCCGGGCGGTTATTCTGTTAATTGTCAGGGTGCTGTGATGAACGTCAACGTAGTTCTCTTCTAAGATAATGTCATTCTTTTCATTCTTTTTGAGGTAACTAGCCAGCGACGTGGCCTTTGCAGTGATGGATTGAAACTATTTGCGCACAGGACTTTTAATTGGACTTTGTATAGTCGACTCCTGACGATGCAAATCATATGCACACATGTTGCAATGCTCGTTAATGATCCGTTGATGTGTATGGCTGAAACAAGGTGTGGAGTCCATCTCCAGCCCAAGTCCGGCCTCTTTTTAAAGCCCCTGCTATCAAGCCCCTAATTAGCGAACGACACATCAGGGCCACGAAATTTACGTAGTGGTCGGGATTTGAAGCAGGTTGCTATACGCACCGCCGAGGCCATAACAGTATCCCTATGGGCGATGCCAGGGAGGCAAAGCATCTTGCACCCTGTGTCCATTTTTCCTCTGCAAAGCTTCGGTGTTTCCCTCCTTGCTGCCGTTCCTGTAGTTACAGCTCATAGTTCCCATAATCCCCCATCGCCACGCGTTGGGATGTAGGCGATTGCAGTCTGCGCGCCGCCAGATGGGCCAGCAGAAGCAAAATAACCCCATGAGCATGAGGGCCCCATGCCATCCTATAGCGCGGGCCTGGTGGAAGGGCGGCTTGCCGTTTCCGTTGCGGACGCCGGCTGCATGCCGGGAGCCGCGAATGGTGATGGGGCGCCCAACGCTGCACTTAGGCACCTAGTAGCATGGAGAAGTTCTGTTATAAATCCACTCTTCCTTACGAACAGCCCATGTGCAATCATGCGCGGCGAGGAGACGTGAAGTCACCATTGACAATTTCCGTCCACACGTTACAATTGCGGCTCCCCCTCAAAAGCGCAAGCAGCTGGTCGCTTAGGCGTCTGGGACCTCCAGACTGCCGTCATTGATCTGCAGGAAATTAGGGTGCAAAAGCGGATATGAACAAAACAGGGAACGGGTTTGATAAGATCTAGTCCAGCAACTGAATTCACTAAGGTTGGGTAAGCCCGTGGAATCCATTGCCTATGCATAAAAGCCTGCCTTAAAAGGTGGCACTGGTAACGTCTGAGAGGTGCAACTATCCACGCTGTTCGCATAGACCCTGCAAAACTTGGGGACAAAAAACTTGTTTGGGTTTGGGGATGGAGCCAATTGTAAGACCCGCTCGCACCATTTGGGGCTTGCCATCCCGAACCAGGCACAAGACTCCACTATACACTCACAAACCGCGCGGTCGTGCAACCCCTACAAACACACAGCACTTCCCGCTACGCAGCGCTACAGTTAGAAGAACCAGACTTTCTCGTCTCCGGATGCGGGCTGTGAGCTAGCCGTAAGTGCCAATCGCAACTTACGATGTCTCCGGGAAGAGGACTGTGGTGCCTTAAACTAAGGAGCGATCCCGACAGCGAATGCCGCCTAAATGACCCCCCCACCCGACCGAGGCAACACCTTATTTCACCAGCCAGGACATCAGAGTCGATGAATTGCAAACAATCCTGAGCGCAGACATCTTGCAACAAACACTGAACGTGATCTTATCCTTTGCTAGCCCAGCTGTTTCCACTCCCGGCCTAGTCCCAGCAGCGAAAGCTGTAAACCCATCTACAAGTTGGTCCACAATGCTCGCCGTATTCAGGCAATGCGCCGGGTAGCTTAGGTTTACACCCAGCATGCCATAACATTCTCGCGGTGTCCGCGAATCATGCATAATACACAGCTCAATACCCTGGACGGCAGACGTCAAAAATACATGAGCACCGTTCAGTGACTGAACGGCCACCGCGCATGTCTGTTCCCCGCAATTCTGAACCCCATACCCTTATCCCAGGGGCCCCCCACACCCCATCCCGGAGTGCCCGACCCTGCACCCACCGCGGCAATGACATCGCGCGGGTCCTTGCCGTCCACCTTGCAGCCCACGGACACTGCTGTCCCAAGAATCTCCTTGCAGCCGTTCGCCAAGTCCTTTGCACAGCTGCGAGGCCGCATCACGCGAGCAATCTCGATGATGTCCGACATCGTAACGCTGCCAGAGTGCTTGATGTTCTTCTCCTGCGCGGCGCAAAAGACCAGTAACTGTTGGCATTTCCTCCCATCGACACCATCTGGGTTCGAATGGAGGGAACTTCCGCAAGAACTCTGCTACAAATCATCCTCTCCCTCCTTATTATAGAAGTAATGCTCGTATTTGCTGAAAGCAGAGCTGCTGTACATGCAGGCGGTCAGGCTTTCCTCATGCGCCGGCGGCTGCGGAGCAGTAGATAGCTTGTCTGAAAAGTGCTCCAGCGGCTAAGCCCACCTTCTTGCGATCCCGCGGTGGCTCCTTAAGAGCCTTGATGACCAGCGCGGCCGCCGAGGGAATGACCGAAATCTTCGCCTGACGGTTCTGGACCGTCAGCTTGACGGTAATGCGAAGGCCCTTCCAGTCCTTGGCTGTCTCCTTGGCGATATCCTCACCAATCTTCTTGGGCGACAGACCCAGAGGACCAATTTTAGGAGCCAGCGAGGAGGCGGCACCAACCTCGCCACCCGTCACACGCACGCACACCTCCACCACATCATTGGGGTCAAATTTTGGCGGCATGGTGCTGAGACTACCCCTAAGGTGAGGAAAGAGAGAAACAATGTCGCGTCGAGGCACAAGTCGACCGTTCCTGACGCATCCCCTGGAGCGGACCCCAGCCAAAGCAGAGTTTTAACTTGGACTAAGATATGTGTATACCTTACATAGCAATACTCAATTGCATAACAGTTATGTATGGTGCGAGCTTGCTTATCCTAATCAAAGATGTCTTGCTGAGAAAGTTACCAAAAGCTTGTCCGATATCCCACATTCTCTTCATCTTTACAAATCTGTAATCATTCTGCATCAGTGCATCAGGTTGCGTCAAATGGCGCTTGGGGTGTCGCGCCCTTTGAGTACGATAGCGCTTCGTGCAACCGTCTACAGTTCAGGCAGTGTTTTCGAGGGACCCATGCATGGCGCTGGCCCAGCTGCTCAACCGGTTTAAGTGCCCTCGCAAAGAAACGCTTACTAGGGACGGCCTCCTGCGTCGCACGTGCCATCAAATCGTGTCATCCTGCGCCCCTCTGCTAGCTTGCTGCAGACATTGGTAACTGCCTCGTGATCTTTATTGGTTATGATTGGGTGTGCCCCGGTACTCCGGGTGTTCTTCCCTTGACACGCCGTCAGAGATTAGCTGGCTTGCGGCGGTTCAAACAGGGTCTTAGTGAGGTGCGGCTGAGGTTTCGCTTGTGGCGACTCAGGCAGGTTACAAGGTTGCTGTTTCCACGTCTTGCTTACGCGGGATAGCAATTCTGGGGGTTCACCATGGGGAGGCCCAATGCGTTACGTGTTCCAGCGTAGGCCTCTCCCCGGGGCAATCATAAAGATGCCGCGAATCGGCTGATGATCAGTTGGACGCCCTGCAGGATCGTCCTGCTGGGTTTTCTTACTTGGGCAAGCGATCTGGAAAGGACGATAATACAGACTGCAAAGACCTCTATTTGAGCGACAGCTTCCCAAGTTAGGTGGTTGCCTAATTCCATGGCATCTCGTGGACCCCATCACTTCCAACATTGGTTAACATGCATCAGTTGTGGGGCCGGGTCTGCTCAAGGCAGCCCTGCGTGAACAGCGGACGTGCATTGAAATAAAAACAGAGGAGACGCGTCTGCAGTACACGGCGTACGGAAATGTGCCAGGCAAGGGCACACGAGGCAAGGGTTGTCCAGGAGAGCAATGTGCACAGCGTGTAAACAGAGGGGGCCTTGCTCGGACTGGTCCCCTTTACAGCACAATCAGTTTAGGACGTTGTTGTGCACTAGCTTGGGTACATGAACCTGTCATACGACTTGTTTGGGCAGTGCGTGGCACACATTGGACAAGAACTTTGCCAGTTGAACGAATTCATATTTACACGAGGAGAAGTCTGTTGGGCACGGGAATTGGAGCATCCCCGCTCTGCACTTGCATTCACTTCCGCATGCCGAGTCCGTTCCTTTTAATTTTGTTCCTCTTCGAATGCCTCCACCAGCCTCACTGCCACCTGGCTACCCCGCCGAGTGAAATGTCCTCGTCCTCGGTCACCCCGCCAGCATGCGCAGTACTCCCAGCCATTTCTTTTGCGGTGAGACTGGAAGATGCACGATGCGTGCCGTACGCTTCGACCCGAGGGGCATGCCGCTGTCCCTTCGCACCAGCACAGGCTGAGTTCGGTGTACGGCACAGGCCAATAGCCTATAACTATGAAGAGCTTGCCCGAATAGTCACTATTGGTGCACCATGTAATCATGTACACGCACAAGCACATATACAGCGTGTACTGGAGTGCTTTCCGGCCAACCTCATCAGATGGATCACCGCCGTAAATCCCAGGCCCTTCAAGCCGTAACAACAGACACACAGGTAGAAGGCACCGCAGCCTCAAAGCACACGCACAAAAATACTAACTTCCTGGCCAATTTTCCCCCTAACTCCGAACACAAACCGTCCCAATACACAAGTCTTCGCTCTCAAAAGTCTCTGGTACACTAAAACGCGCCGCTGCCAGTTCATGGAATAGCAGCGCGCAAACTCCGCGCAAGGTCCTCCATGGCTTGGAGACCCTCCGCCTGTTGAGATCGGGAGGGTTGGCGTCTCATCGTCACAGAATGAGAGGCGTGCTTGCAGTGGGATTGAGGAAGGCACAGCATCCTCGCGAGTCATCCTGCCTGGTGCACACCCGCCTCGGAAGATTGGGCACAAAAGTATCGTGCAGGAACGTGTCAATCGAACTAAGTGACAAGGGTTTCAGTGTTCCTTAGAGGGCGTCAAGTAGCTGCTACCGCTAAGAAAAGCTGAAACGAGGCCTTCAATAGAACGTTCTAAAGCAAAAAGTGCCTAGGCTAGTGGCGCTGCCCAAACGGTCGCCAGCGCACGACAATCAAACCGCTACACACAGACGCCGTGGAGAGTCTTGAGACTTGAGAAGGCAGATACGGACGAGGCTAACGCACGGCCATCTGCGGGTGGATGCTTACCGGGGACTTGGCTTCACCCAATGCCTTCACAAGGGCGCTTCCGCAAATGACGCCGTTGGCACCCCATGACACAATCTGCTTCGCCTGGTCCGGGCGCGACACACCGAAGCCCACGCAAATCTGCAGTGAAATACACCATGAAGGGCAAGTGCAAGGCTGGGACGGGAATACCATGCGCCAAGGATCTGTAATGTAATGTTGGTACAGAGCGGGAGGCTTCTGGGCCACTTGAACACATTGTCATTTCTATGATTTATCACCATACAGCACCATCCAAGGATCTGCAGCCAGGATAGCAACACCCTGAAGGATAACGCTCTGAAATGCCATCCTTGCCCTGCGTCTCCCGCATTAACGCCTCAATCCAAGAACCTTGGCTACAGTCTCCCACTCCTGCGTTTCCTCGCCCCGGAACCCCCGCCGGTACCGCACAGTGTACCCCAACGGCTCACCGGCTTGTCCGTGACGTCCTGCAGCGTGCGCACCAGCCCCTCCACACGCGACTCCACCTGGTCCTTCATGCCCGTCACCCCCGTCAGTGAGACCAGGTACACGAAGCCCTGGCTCGCCTGCGCAATCGCGCTCATGCGGGCTTGTGGTGTGGTAGGCGTTGTCAGCAAGACCAGCTCAATTCCCGCAGCCTCACATGCCGCCCGTACAGCCACCGTCTCCTCCAAAGGAAGGTCTGGAACCAGGAGGCCTGTGCGGTCGAGATGGAAGGAGAAGAAGAGAAGGCAGGGCATATGCCCACGAGGAAGGGGGAATAAACGGCAGTCGAACGGACCGTGGTTGATACCGTCGTGTGAGACAGTTACGTTCGGCACTCTCTTGTTTAAATTTCGTAATTTTGTGGCCTCTGGGGTAATCGCCAGAAAGAAGGCCAGGCCTGGCCTGGCCCAACGAAGGGCACAGGCATAAAGCCTTTGGGACGCCTGTGCAATTCCCAGGACAGTCTTGGGTCATCGCCAAGTCACATGCGCTAGAACGCCCCTGTAGGTGTTGACCTTGGGAACACTGTAAGTGAGAAACGTGGAGCGGCGCAGACCTCGTGTCCACTTGACACAACCGGCAGCGCCATTCAATTCATGGCAGCGCCCCGCAGCAGCACCGACCGCACCTGATGCGCCCGCCTCCTTGATCGTCTTGCAGAACTTGTCGAGGCCCTTCCGCATGATTGGGTTGAAGTAAGTGAACATGACCAGGGGCGCCTTCATGGCCGGCGCCGTCCTGCGAACCATCTCAATGACGCGATCGAGAGTCGTGTGCTTTTCCAGCGCACGAGTGGCTGCGCCTTGGATGACGGGACCATCTGCCAGCGGATCCTACATAACGCAGAGGAGCAGTGTACACACAGCGGAAAGCCCATGCGACCAGCTTTGTGCAACTTGCGTGCAAATGATGCTTGGACAGCAGGTGTTGCGAGCTTCTGTAGTGTGTGCGCATGTGTGTGCTACATCCGCTGCTTGTACACACAATTACCGGTCCCGCCTTAACCAAGAGGTTCCAACGCGAAAAAGACTACACATGAAGCCGGTGCAGTAGCGACAGAAGTACGACAGACGTGCAAATACACACGTGAGGTAAAGGAGGAGAAAAACACCACCAGAACGAAATCGACACAATAGCACAAAAAACACTGCTAACAGAAACAAGCCGGGCTGGAAGGGTTTACGGACCGACGGATAATCGCTACCCCATCCTCCGCGTGGATGCACGTGGTGGTGAGTTCTAATACCCAACACCAGAGAGCCGCCGCCTGGCCTGGGCTTTCATCATATGATGAATCAGGGGACCGACATCTTCCCCATATCTCAAATGGCTTTGATAATGGCTTTGATAATGGGCTGTTAGCAAGGACTGCCCAGAAGGTCTAGCGTTCCGCGTGTAAATCCCGAATCCCAGGGCAAACCCCTGGATGATCTTTGACTTCAACAAGTCTACAGGAGGCCCCTTCGCACGACAGCCATGCAGCGGTCGAGACGTGTCATCGCCCTACGCCCACACCAACCTTCCCAGCGTACCGAGTACGGCACTCCAAGTTCAATGACATCTGCGCCAATCTCATCCAGCTTGCGGAGAGCTGCAGAAGTCGTGTCGAGATCTGGGTCCCCCGCGCAGATAAAAGGAATGAACGCGACCCTGCAATTGGCAGGCGACGCCGCCAGGCAGAATGCTAAATATTCTGTTGTTTGCCTGCTACCTTTGTGGCTACACAAGCATAATACCTACTTTCCCTTGGATTTGAGTTCATTCAAGGTTCCTGACACTGATTTCGTGTGGACCGTCGCAGCTGAGCACACTGCTATGGGTCGGCGTAGGCGTCCAGCAGACCTAGACGAGAAAACTTGGCCGCTCTTCAGGCAGCGCTGCATGATCATTATACCAAGGCGGCCGCAAGTATACAAAGAAGATGTTTGTTTACGCAAGATTCAACCAAGGCGCCTGACCCAATCTGTCAATTATGAAGGATATATCCAGGATTAACTTATGTTATCACGCTGCTGTAAAAACGGTGCCGATCCGTACGACGAGCGTACTGTATTCTATTGATTCTTGCAGCAACGCGCTTGATAATACTAATTGCATCAGAAATCAAAAAAGAGGAAGAACTCTAAGCCATTTCCTGGCATGGGTCGGTTAGTATCGGGTTACTGGTGTTATTTTTCAGCCAGTCTACAGAAGGTCCAAGGCTACCTTGGAAACATTGCCATGTTGTTTACACAGAACGCACCAAGGCAGCTTTGGGGGACGGCCGCCAATTACTAACAGCTGCGGTGATATCCAACGCACAGATTAGCCAGCACTCCTGTGTTATGCAAATGGTTGTGAAAACCGTTAAACTGGCTCTGGCGTTGTTCACTATGGTAACCATGGCGTTGTTCCTATGTACTAACATGTTTCGCAGCTGCGGCTGACCGGCTGACGGAGGTCGAAGGAGAACGCCCCCTGCTGAATGGCGAACGGAAATGCCACAGGTTCTAGTTGCCGGAGGTTTGCCAATTGATTTTTGGGGCGATATTAGCAAGGTTCTGTTATGGCGGTTCCTTCGCGCTTGTTCTGTCCAGCGTAGCAAGGCAAAGCTAGACTTGCTTCTAGCAGTCATCGACAAGTAGAAATAATGCATACTCATAAGGACGTCCATTCTATTAAGGTTGTAATCACGCAGATACACGCAGGTAGGCACTGTCGGTACTGTATCTGATATTGGCAAGGTAACTGGACGGACCATCGCGCCTGACACTGCAATTACCACCAGGTCGATGCCGGCCCTTCAGGCTGTAGAAGCCTTCGTTGTCAAGGCCAATGTGCAAGGTGGCATTTTAAGTTGCTTTTTGACGGTACCTGGGCCTCACTGCTGTTTTGCGCATTTATGCATAAAGAGGTACGATTGCATCACGAGTTTGTATGCCCTATTTCTGTCTAAGAACAAGCGACCTCCTGGTATGGAAGCCACAAGCAATAAAGCGGGAGGTGCCGTAACAGGAGCAGACTTACAGGACAAAGAGATAGAAACGCAGCCTTAGTGGCGCTTTTTATTTACGACCCAATAAAAATGTGCTCTTGACGACTATTGTACGCTGTGTCACGTCCTACACTGAAACCTTACCCTGACAGGACTACTGGACGCCTTGCACTCCGTCCATACCTTCATTCACAAGTCTCATTGATTAGCCTGTGACTGGTTTTAGATTATCAAGCCATCGCTTCATCGACATCGGCCCATCTATATTACTACCTGACCTTGCGGCGCACGTTAAGCTATTTTCCATCTTAATTGCAAATATTCAGTTATAAGATACTCTGTAAAATCTTACTTTTGTCCATGTCTCAAGAGGCAAAGGCCGGCAAACCGGTTGGCGCGACGAACAGGACCATTGCTGCCATCAGGTTCCATGCGGTACGGGTTTCCACCCTATTCTTACTGCTGCCAGTTCAAAAAGTCGTTACAAAATGGGCTGGCATGACCGTTTGGCTGCTGATAGGGTTGGCTTGTTACTTACGATGCGCCTTTACGTGAGGGTTTCCTTTGGTGGTTTCACCTCCGAGCATCCCCCCAACGAGTTCCCCTAGTGAATGCATCTCTGATGTTACTGTAGCTTTTGATTCCAGAAACTCTACCAGCTAATTTTTCACTGTAACTTTGGGTATTTAGCCATCTACCTCATGACCTTGGATGCAGGAACGTGTGCGAGAAAAGGCGGGTGACGTTTCTCTGAATTCAGACCACAATGAAATTCTGGGAAACATGGTGGACCTTCACCACAAGGTAAAGCGATTCTGCATATGATGGGTCTTGGATGATCTATAATGTGGGAGGGGGGGGGATAGCGTAAGGGGTTCATCGTCCATTGGCCGCTCGTTGGTAGGGGCTCCAGGGGGCCCAAGAACAGCGCCACTTGTGGCCGCAATAGTCCGCAGCGCATGGGCCCCCGCATAGTAACAAACAGAGAACGCGCGACCAGGTCGTTGGCTATCTGTTACCAAATTGGAGACGGAAGCAATGGGCCTAAGGAAGAGGCTAATCGCCGTCTACTTGTCTTGATGCAACATCAACTATTGTGTACGGTGTACGGTGTATACGCATGGCCGAGTCGTACGAGGTGTGTTTGCCCCTAACGCTCTTTTAACTGTTTTGCTTTCACCTGTCGGCACGGGAGGTGCTTTCCGCAATCGGATGTTGGTTCGTGCCATGAAGCCTTTTTCTTCCCTACCTGGCCCTTCACCAATCATGACAGAACATGAGCCAAGTGCGCGCCAGCTTGCTCAACTACCGGCCTTGCGAGTCACGCAGCGTGGATCAGTACATCGATTGGATGGATGACTTTGTTGACGACAGTGACGGCGAAGAGGAGCCAGCCGACAGCCGGGACGACTGTCTGCAAACCCGCAGCCCCAACTTGTCCTCACTTCTGGACTCCTCGGACACGCAGCTTCCACCCGCTCGCCAAGGTTCCTCCATGGTGGCCAGGAGGGCAGTCCAGGATGTAGACCCGGTATCCTTGTTCCGCCAGATGCGGGCGGGAACAATGTCACGAACTCCATCGCAACACATACCGGGCTGTGTCAAGGGCGCGTATGCCTTCCTGGCGCCGCCTCCACCAGAGCCCGATGACGATGCAGGTTAGGCAGTAGTGTTGGCGACCAGGGGTTGGCGACGAGGGGCCAACGTGGGGCTTGAACGGGCTCTGCTTCAGGAGGTCCTGCAGATCTGCACTTCGTGAGATGTGATGAAACAGCTTTGGATGCGGGTTTGCAGGAGTTCATGTGCCTGATTGTTGGGGTGCTTGCTGAAAGGGGATGGCTCTTGGGTGTGGCTGACATTGCAGCTGCCGCGGTACTGCAGAGTCCAAGACGGACTCGTCTACGCTACGCGGCAAGTCGTTCCTCGCAAGGCCGAGCCAACGGGCAGGGGCTGCATGTAAGTGGATAGATGGGAGCACATTTTGCGAAAGTTGCTGGAGCTATTTGTATCAGCACTGTGCCGTCATGGGTCCCATGCTCCGCCCTCGCCGCAAACTGCTGGTTCTGGAGTGCTCACTTGTGTGATATTGCTGGGGCTGCTTTCGTTGGCCGCGCCACACGGCTTCCTTCGTCGCATAGTCGATCTGGTCTTCTCTGTCCTCCCTGTACGGTGAGCAGATGACATGCTGGCCCAGATCCGCGGGGCAAACTGGAACTCGGACAACATGGCAGGAAAGGTGGGTTTTTTGCTTCGGTATTTTCCGCCTTTTAATGGTCCAACGGGGCGTATAAAACTTTATACGTGCATGGGTAACAATTCTGAGCGGACATCCACTTTTGCAGAGCTGCAAGTCCACACCAGGTAAAGCAGCTGAGCACTTTCCCATCACATCGCCGCGTTCCGAAATACGGAGCGAGGTGGTGCTAAGCAGCAGCTTGGGCACCTCGCTCTCGGGCACTGCGGGGACAGCCGGCTCAAGAAGCTTCACGGCAGGTGAGGTGGTGGTAGGTGCCTAGCAGGGACCTCTGCCGATTAATCCGCTGCCCAAGGGCTGATACGCTGAGCATTGCAGGCTGTGTGCAGTTTATACCACCACCTAGCATTAGACATCGGGATCCGCGTCCTCGCTCCGATCTTGCAGGTCCAAGCAGACGAGCTGGTGCTTTGCCGGGCGTCAGCGTAAATGTGCCGCCTATTTTGATGGCGTCGGGTGACTTTGACCGGGTGTCAACCGGCCAGCTGGCCAACAGCGCATCGTCAGGGGGGTTTCTCGACAGGCTAAAGCACATATTGAAGCAGTGATGACGATGCTCTCCTCTTGTTCCCTCTCGCTCACGCACACTCGGGATACTGGGAGTGTGTTGGGGACAAAGAAAAATGGACGCGGTTGTGGAGATTTCTCTTATGAAGTACTCTGTTGTTGATTTTTTCTTAGAGCCACAGAACGATGTAGCGTAAATAGCATGTGTTATAAGCTGTCCGGAATGACCGTAGTAAGGTGTTTTGTTGTGCTGTTAAACAAGCGGTCTGAGTGTATGTTTCCAGGCCTACGGAGTTAGTAATGAAGTAGCCACAGCTACTGGTTGACTTCACTTATTCAAGGCTACATTTGCAGATATCCGGTCAATTGCTTTGCTTGGGCCCTTTGTTGGCCAGTCAGTTGCAAAGGTTTTGGGGTGTTGTTGACGTGGAGGTGGTTTCCACTGCAGGGTTTTGGTTTAGGAAGTGCACTAACGGTACATAGTGGGAGGGATCCTATTGCAAAGATTTCAATGGCGCCTCGTTTTTGTCCTGATGACGCTTACCTCATCCAATTGATGGAAGGACACAATTTTCTTTTAAGTTGCTTGCCGTTGCTTATATTGGTTCGGCTATGGATTACAGAAATCGCGTTAAATGTTATGCTATTGGGCTGCGTTTGAGCTGGGCTCTTAGATGCTACTGACTTGATGACGGGTTTTTCAGGTTCTGCGACTGTACGTATATGTACGGCGTTGTGCATCGCACATACGAGGAACCGCATGCAAACCTCTTGCATATCATAATTGACGCCACGTAAGCCACTGCAGTCGCCGTGTCATTTTTTGTTGTATTGCGAAATTTTGAATCCGTCTTGTGGCCATCGCTGCTACATTGATCTGACGTTGTAATGCGCTGCAAACATCAAATGCCGTGTCGGTGACGGTCGTCGCATCTACCAAACAGGCAGGTTGAATTTGAGTTTGGTGCGTGCGGCCGAGGCAGGTAGGAGGCCCAAGTGCGTATCAACGTGCTGCTATCACAGGGACGGGCAAGCTCTGACAGAGTCCTAGGGAGCGAACCAACCGCTTGATCGGTGGTACGGGCAGGACTCCACCTGTACGGCCAATTGTCATGACGCGGCTGCTGATGGGGTGCAAAGGACCAAGGCTCGCATTGCACCCCCTGCATGGCTGGTGTGACGTGATACGCTGACGTTGGAATCTGCCTTCACCGCACCCTAGCCATGGAATGCATCTTCGGCCGGAGCACAATATACAGCCAGCTCTCAATTTTTACCGAGGGTTCATATAGGGGTATCACAGTGGGATCTCCCTGCCAAAGACTGTTGTATACAAGAAGCCCATGCAAGGCTCAATGCAGCCGGCATTCTTTGGCGTGCATTGGGGTTTTCTGACGCGTGACGATGCATGTCAATTCATCGGATTCGTACACAGCAGGTACCTCCCATGTTGCCCTCGGCTGCGTTGGTCCTGCGGATGCCACTTTGGCAGGAACGGCATAAAGGTCTCCCCTTCGCTCCCCTCCGGTCTGCGCAGCCGATGACCGCTACAGTCCTCTTAGCAGCTGTGGTGCTGCCACACTGCGCACCCCCCCCACAGGACAAGGAACCGTGAGGGTCCGTCCCATCCCACTTCCTCCCATACACAAGTCGTGAACGAAAGAACTTGGCCTTAATAACCGGACAGGCTCTTACCTGATATTTACACGTAGCCATCGACAGCAGTATATGCACAACATTTGGCGATGTGAGTTAAGACAAAGCCTTAGACGGTGGAATGTCCCATGCAACTCCCGCCATCCTGCCGGATAAATTCCGACGACCCCGGGACCTAGCACACAACCCCGGTGACTACCGATCCCTAGCAGACCCATGCAACAACAGTTCGAGGGGCCCACAGTGAAGTGTGCTCGTGGTAGCACACATCTCCATTGCGCCTAGGCCCCCAGCTTGCGGGATGAAACAAAAAGCTGGCGATTCATAACTTTCATTGCGACAGCCAGGAAGCCATTTCAGCCAGGATTCAAGGATTGACCATTGGCATTCACTACCAAAAGAAAGGCACCACTGCCTTGCGCCGTTTCGGGTACTCGCCCTTGAACTTCTCTTGGTACCAGTGGTGATGGTGATGTCCGCGGGGGGCCAGGTTGCAAAAGGTGAACAGCGCGAAAGCACAGGCCGGCAGGTTGCCGGCAGCCAAGGCAAAGCCGATCCACTCCAGGATCTCGGACGCATAGTTGCCCGCTGACACGTACTTGAACATACCCCCCACCCTGCGGCAGATCAGTGCCCGGGAGAGATGGGACCACAGAAAGAGGAAGCGTGGTGTGCTGGTATGTTCGTACAGGCGCCTGACGCCTGACCGAGACGTTGAGGGACGGGGAGGGGCTCGGCCTGATACCGCTCGCTCATATACATGTAAAACATCACATGAGTGCCGTACAGATGCATATCCGCATCATGTTGTGTTATGCAAGTACCCCAGATGTCCAAAACCGGAAAACCCAAAAATGAGAGCTAGTTCAGCGGCTGGGCACCTCAAAGAAAAGGTGTCAAAGTGCGTTGCGTGAGTGTTGCGAACCAAATGTGATGGCATCAACCTACTCGGCTGACAGCGCTTGGACATTGTTGTTTGGTTGATTGGGTGCTCGTTTCCTGATTCCCAAGGCCAATCGAGAACATACGGTTTGTTCCGCCACTCACGGTATCTTGTAGCCCGTTTCGCCCGGCTTGCGCAGGTGGATCAGGATCCAGTCTGCTCGCATGACGTTGATCCAACCGAACAGCCACAGTGCCAGGCCGGCAACAGCCCGTGGCGTCCAGATTGGCACGTCGTCACGCATCTGGCGTGCAAAGCTCCAGCCCTGCAAGGACGATAATGTACGTAGGAAGCTCGTTCGGAGTCTTGCTGATACAGAGCATGTGCCAGAGTTTTGTACAGGAAGGTCATGGCCTCATGGACTGGTAGAAATGGGATGGACGGGGTTGACTTACAGAAGTTCGCGGATGGACATGCGTTCCGCAAGGAATTGCTTCGCATTATCAGTGAGGCACAGGTCAGCATACTAGGGCCAGGGCCGTTTCAATGCCGAACTGTGCGGACTGGATGCGGCCTTGGCATCCTGTCGTTCTAATCGTATCGCATAGTTCCTTCCGCCCTTGCCATTGAGGCTGTTCGAAAGGTGCTGGATAACGCAAAACCAGAAAGGGTCAACAGCTCCCTACATGCCCCACGGCCTCCCGTGCCACGCAGCTGTACGCGTTGGCGGGATACTCGTACAAATGGCAACACTAGCATCGCGTCTGCACGCATACGTGCAGGATAGCAAGGCAAAGGCCTACATTATCCCTTCAAACAAAAGGCTCAGTAGCTAAAACCCTCACCTGCACGAAGCCGTTCCATATGCAGAAGATTAGGCTCATGGCCCACACGCTTATCGGAGTTGGCTTTCCACCCCGAATCAGGAGTGGGAATGCGACCGCGCGGTACACGTAATGCGCACAGAAGGCGGCCGCAAGCACCGTGCGGGAGCTGAAGGGGTGCTTCAGCAGCCCCGGAGCACCAAACAAGAGGAGCATACAGACAAAGATCGTGGGCGATGGCAGTTCCTGAGTCTACAAACAGACATGACCAGGGGAAGCCACGTTATGAAGACCTTCGGTCGTTCAGCAGTGGTACATAGAGGTCCCTTACCAGCCATGCCACACGGGCATTTAAAAAGAATCCCCAACCAGATCGCGAATAGCGCCCATACGGTGCCGAAATTCCAGAGATTAGGGCTATGAAAACAGGAACTGCTGTAACGACCATGCCCCATGTCGCGATCTGATGCCACTCCTCAAGTGCAAGGTCGAGACCATTCTTCCCGAGAAGAAGGTCCACATTAAACATACTATACTTCAAGTGTTCGCAGTGGTGTTGGCCTCAAGAACAACCAAGGAGCAATGGGGTGTTTCGGTGCGAGCCCACACCAACACGCGGCAAGGCCCCCTCGACCTGCGCACTTGCTGTTAAGAATACAAAATATTTGCTCTTTGATCCTAGGATGATAAGGCTTGGTAGGCAAAGCCGGCACCGAAATAAATTTGCGGTGAAGTTATGTTGTGTGCGAACCTTATGTATGTGTGTGAGTAGGACGTGGTACTGTATGCTTGCGACAGATTTGGCAGTAATCCACATGCGAGTATGCCTGGGATAGCAGCGTAGTGGCTCTTAGGGTCAGCCAATATGCGCATGGCGCCACTTCGCAATGAAGGGCGCCATAATGTTAGCTGCCGGGATCCAGGACCTGACACAGAAGTGGCCATTCCCTAGAGCGAGACGTAACTGACTGGCAGCATACGGGATACGGCAACTCCCCCGGACTTTTTGTCTTACGGTGCCATTGTGTAATTTACGTTCAGCGAAGCAACCTGCACGCTTTGCTACACTTATTAGGCGGATAACTAGCACAGCTCTTAGCAAGAGCTTTGAGGAGATATAAAACGGACGAGTCGTGCAGGTCGTACGACTTGTCCCAAACCAGTTCGTCCCAAAACCAGTTCGAGGGCTGACTGGACTTAACTGGAACTGACACTATCCCACGGCGCAGCTATTGTCCGCCTGGCAATATTTCTAAAGGTCTTACCTTTAGAAATATTAGGATTGCGCGCAGCTTCATGCCAGCATTTGCGGCGATGTCAAACATCACTTGCGAGGGTCAATGCAGGACATTGTGTGTAACAAGCCTGGATGAAAAACACATCGGAGGCGATGCATCTCCACCCCGGTTTGACACGGGGTCGAGTGGTGAGTTTACGAGTGCGTTAACTCCCTGCCTTAGATAGTCGCACAAGGCTATGACTGGCTGCACGGGCGCCAGCGCTTCGCGGCCTGGTCTAAAGACGCGATCATCCTGGCTTTCAACGGTTCTTTCACTTCAAGGATCATGAAGTGTCTGCAGTACGGTACTACAATCTACTTTCCAAACCGCAGTACGGCTTTGTCGCCGGCTTGCTGCTTCAGGCGGCAACAGAGAATTGTCAGAAGTTATATTGTTGTTAATCTTTTTTCTCCAACTTAGTCGCAATAAGTCGCATGTAGGCACGGACAAACATAATTGAAGCGTTATTGTCAGTTGGTACAAGCGAGCAAGTTAGGAGGGAACCCCAAGCCAGTTTATCGGGAATATCATCATCAATTTGCAGCTTAAAAATGCAAAGTGACACTGACTGGGCTGTAGAAGCCGTGCAGCATGCCTCATCCGCGCCGGATTTCGCAATTCAAAAACTCCTATCAGGGACACACCGCAAGCTGCTGACGGTGCGTGTGCAGGAGACAGGGGGTCCACTAAGCTTTCCTGTGTGCCATCACGAACACCCGTTGTGTAGCTTTGAGGTTCCCAACCTACACGGTCTCGGCCTGTCAATTTTCACAGCTTAGCGCATTTTCCTTTCTATTCTTAATGCCCCCCACCTTCAGCTTGTGGTGATAAATGACGGCGCACGGGTGCTCCTCGGGCTGAAGAAGCGTGGGTTCGGTGCTGGATTCTATAATGGATTTGGTGGGAAAGTTGATCCGGGAGAGACCATCGAAGAAGCAGCGCAGCGGGAGGTGAGTGGCCTGCACGCAAGATGCCCGCCAGATCGGCACGCCTCCTACCTATCCCAGTAGGACCGGCCAGTAGGAGCAGGCCAACCCGCGGGTCTTAAGGTGCTCGGTTTACATCTCCCGCACGCTTACAGCTTCAGGAGGAGGCCTGCATCACAGCGGAACTGAAGGACGCAGGTGCGTCATAAGGTAGTTGACAGCCAGGTGACCCAAGGGTCGCTACTGTTACCCCGGGTCTAACTCGCTGACAGCCACGAAAGCCGCATCATGGCCCGAATGCTCGTCAGCCCACAAGTTGTGCCGACGGGCTGTTTCGGGCTGTTTCGGGCTGTTGAGCAGAACCCGCGGGTGCTCCTGTCCTGCATGGCCTCCACCTGTCTGCAGGTGTGCTGGTCTTTGTTTTCGACGACCAACCGCAGCCGTGGGAGGTCCATGGTAGGTGGCCTACCGTAGGGGGTTGGCGCAGATGGGCCAAGCTTGGATCAGCAGGCAGCAGCATAACGAGGGTACGGGATGGAGAATGCGTGCAATATATCTCTATCCTCGCCACGCACATATGGTCCCAAGTCATGGCTTTATTTTATCGTATGTACTGCGGATTCATCGAAAATCATCCAAAATCCATTCGTACATCGGGCACTCTTAGCATATGCTTTCGCCCTTACTTTGTGCGAGGGCGTACCACAGCTTGCAAACGGGAAATGGCCAACTGGGAAGTTGGGTGGACGTAACAAAACCTGCAAGTGGGCAGTTGCCCCCTGGGGACGTGCAGCCACGTACGCCACGTCTCGGACAGCCCCCCACGCCCCAGTGCTGCAGCTAGCATGGCGCAGCATCCCACAACGCCCGTCGATACGGCCACTGCCTGTGCTGCTACTGCTACTGCTACATCACGTTGCATGCGTTTCATGGTCCTACAGTGTTCACTGCAAGCTCGTATGTGGGCGAGCCGGCGGAGACGGATGAGATGCGGCCCCAGTGGTTCACACATACCGATGTGCCGTTTGACTCCATGTGGGCTGACGACCTGATCTGGTACCCGTACCTACTGCGTCACGAATACTTTAGGGGCGTGTTCGCATTTCGGCAAACGACCAAGCTGGCTTGGCACACGATGCTTCCACCCTCACCGGACAGTTGAGCTGGCCTGAGTCACTGTCAAAACAGTGGTTCCTGTTATGTACTTGCAGAAGATTGCCAGCGCGCCCGCATGCCTGCTTGGCGGCTAACCTGACGCGCAGATGGAAGTGCCCGTGCTAATGATTATGGGGTCATAACCCAGCGGACGCCGGTGTAACTACGAGGTTCCTGTGTGTTTCCCTAAAGGAGTCGGAGGGAAGTATGCAAAGAAGGGCCCTGCAACACGGAGACTGTGATTATCGAACAGAGATATGCGGCACTCCTGGGATTGCTTGCGTATGTCCAGCATGCATCACCACAATGGATCCACGGCACCGATGCCTGCAACTGCGCCGTTGTTGTTACAGCATACGTCTGTGCCTGTCACGCGGTGTTTCGGCGTTACAATGACTGGACCAGGAGCGCTGCGTAGGTGCTGCTTCCTGTAATATCGAAACGCTGCACTTCAAAAACGTCACATGAGCGATAACGTGAGAATGTCAAATGCAGTTTTGCACCGAAATCTGTTCTCCACAGCGTACAAACCGGCCCCGCAGTCGTTTCAGTTCACACTATTTTCCGCAGCCTCTTCCAGCACTCATGCAATTCTTAATTGAAGAACATCCTAAAGCTTGTACTTTAGCATAGCAGACCAGAGGAAGCAGCAGCGCCCGCAAGAACCCCGACGAGTACTTTTAACTACAAGGATAAGTTTGGGTTTAACTATGCATTAGAAAGATCAAGTGAAACAAACTCTAGGACATTACATGCATCTGAAGCTTTATATGCCCTCAGAAAGGTCAGGATTTAGCGAAGCGGTACGGACTTGAGGCCGGGAAAGGGACGTGACAGGAAAGGTCGCAGAATGCTCTCTAGAATTGAGTTCGTGGACATATAATTGTGCGAAATGGCTATAAGGTTGTCGATGAGGGGTCACAGGGCTGTGCGCGTGATTTCTGCTGCATGGTTCCGTACACAGAGGGCCGAGTACAAAGAGGACGGCAGCCACTGAGGGAGGATCAAACTTACACCACGGGAAACGCTAACCCTCCTTGTAAAAATATTCGTTATGAATCTAATAGTGTGTTGTGCCTAGCCGCCACTTATCATGAACGTGAGTTTGTGATGCTTGTGCGACCGGATGGTTCTATGGCTTTCCTAACCGTGTCCCGCTTGCCTGCACAGGTCCGCGGTCTTTCTCGTCGCCTTTGGGTCTTCAATAAGAAGTGGCCAGTCCAGCTGCACGTTGCGTGAGCGTTTACTCGGCGTCCTGGGCTTCAATCACGCTTCTATTTGTCAGTACTTTCTGCCTCCGGCTCCTACGCGGGCCGATACCTAGCCTACATTAATATGATGCATCTCCGACGCTCTCCAGCGTGCTCAAGCCATGCACGGGCGGCTCCTGTGCCCCCGTGCCTGGTCCGCAGCGTCAGTAAGCGGCTGCCTACCATTCGCGCCGCGTCGGCACGCCTACGCATGTGCGTGTCCGTCCGCGCCGTCAACTCCGACGCATTCCGTCCGAACGCTGCGCCACCTGTGGCTCGACCTGCTGCACAGCAGCTCGCTCCGCCGGTTAAGCAGCATGATTTCCTTGTGATTGGAAGCGGCATAGCTGGACTCACATATGCCTTGAAAGTCGCCGAGCATGGAACTGTGGCCATAATCACCAAGGACAACGCCAACGAGGGATGCACGCGCTACGCTCAGGGCGGTGTATGCGCAGTGCTGGATAAGAGTGACAGCGTCACCGATCACGTTCGTGACACCGTTGTTGCCGGCGCCTTTCTCAATGATTTGCAGTGAGTATATTTTACAGTTACTAGGTTTTGGTTCGGAATATGGGAACCTGCGCCTGAAAGTTGTGATTGGCGAAGGATTGACACACTGCCCAACTTTGCTTGCCTGGATCTGAAAATGCATATTTTTACTTTTGTTCGACAGCTTGCAAGCCCTATTAAGCCTGTCTTGTCACCTATGGTAAAACTAGAACTGCTTATAATAACGCTGATTGATGGCAATACTGAAATTACGTTTGTGTATTGACGTCTTAGCTTTCTTCATTGACAATTTACCTTTTTCTTGCTCTTCCAGTTAGAAAAAAAAACTGACTTGGTCACGCCGTATATTCCTTCCTCTCCCCAGGGCCGTGGAGGTTGTATGCCGTGAAGGGCCCGCCCGTGTGCTGGAACTGGTCGAGCTTGGAGCCGAGTTTTCACGCAACCCAGATGGAACCCTTCATCTGACCAAGGAGGGTGGGCACAGCAACCGCCGGATTGTGCATGCGGCTGACCTGACTGGGGCTGAGATTGAGCGGGCCCTCCTGGCAAATGCTCGGGGTCACAAGAACATTACTTTCTATGAACATCATATGGTCGTCGATTTAGTCGTCGATGAGTACGGCGGTGCTTTGCACTGCTTTGGTGCTGACGTGCTGGACCAGCGTGCAAACACTATGACAAGGTGAGCCTCCTACAGCTAGTTACCTTGTGTTTAATTCGTGAGGACTTCCTTTGAGAGATGTTATGTAATGATGTTGATGCGCACTTTGGCCATGAGACTGAAATGATGAGGACGACGAAAGGTGCGTTATTTCGTGTGTATGCATTCCGTTGCGTTGAACGGCTGGGGACCAGCGCACAACCGTTTTTATTTGGGCATCAACTGCTGATGGATTTTAAGCTTGTTGTTCGGCTGCCCCTAACCTTGCTAGGTTCTTGGGCCTGGCGACCATGCTGGCGAGCGGTGGCGCGGGTCAGGTGTACCCTAACACAACCAACCCTCACGTAGCCACGGGTGATGGCATTGCTATGGCGTACCGGGCTCACGCTAACGTCAGCAACATGGAGTTCGTGCAGTTCCATCCGACCGGTCTCTATAACCCGTCCGGGACCGGCAGCGCATTCCTAATCAGCGAGGCTGTGCGCGGGGAAGGCGGCATCCTTTTCAATATGAGGGGTGAGCGCTTCATGGAGCAGTACGACGAGCGGTTAGAACTGGCGCCGCGTGACATCGTTGCCCGGTCCATTCACGACCAGATGCTCCGCCACGGGAATCCACACGTCCTACTGGACATCAGCCATAAGCCGCGGCATGATGTCCTGCACCATTTCCCAAACATAGCGGCTAAGTGCATGGAGCTGGGTATTGACATCACGCAGGACCCAATTCCTGTGCTACCAGTGCAGCATTACACGTGCGGTGGCGTGAACACAGGACTACTGGGTGAGACCAACGTGCAGGGCTTATATGCGTGCGGCGAGGTGGCATGCTCGGGTCTGCACGGCGCTAACCGACTCGCTTCAAATTCCCTTCTGGAAGGGTTGGTATTCGCGGAGCGTGCGGTCAATCCGAGCGTTGCGCATGCCGAGCACGCCCAGCGCAGCTGCAGTCGCCAGCTCCATTACGCAGCGGCCAGCGCCGACTTCCGTGGCCCACGTGGTGCTCGCGAGCTTAACAGCGCGCTGGCGGAGTGGGTTGCGACGCGCCGTCAGGAGCTGCGGGACATCATGTGGCGGTGCTGTGGAATAGTGAGGAGGTACGCCCTATACATTAGTTGCGTGGTAGAATCCATTGGCTTCAATACGCTGGTGCATTTATGGCATTTATAACCGCGATGCATGAGTTTTGTGATAGGTCTTTTCAGGGACATGGTTGTGTTCCTCTTCACGCATTGGATGAATATTGGTTATGACTTGAAATCAAGTATTACAATCTGAGGCAGATGGGTTGGATTCCGGGTACCATACACACAGGTCCAAGGAGCTCATGGCCGCTCGTGACTACGTGGTCTCCCTATACATTGAGGCAAAGGCCATTTACAAGAATTACGGTGTAAACACACAGCTTGTGGAGCTGCTGAACATGGCCACGGTGGCGGAGCTAATGATTTCATGCGCACTTCAGCGCAAAGAGAGCCGCGGCCTGCATTTTAGTGCCGATTACCCGTTCATGGATGAATCACAGCGCCGGCCGAGTCTTATCAACACATCGTTCAAGTCGCGCTATGACCTGTCCCCGTACATGCGCAATGTGCCATCTGTGCTGCCCGCTGGCACAGGTGGCCCGGCAAGCGCGGCGCAGCCAAAGCGTGTAGCTCGAAAGCAGGTTCAGAGGGACCGTGAACTTGCTGTGCGTTCCACTCCACAGGACTTATGAAAAGCTGTAAACCAAGGGAAGAGCATGCACCGTGACCTTGCGGTTAGCGGCTTCATTACGTGACGAAGTAATAGGCGGTGCTTGATTCTTCTGCAGGCCTGAGCGTGTTGATGAGAGGCACACGACTGTGATGCCTGGATTGGGCAGCAGTCTGAAAGTCAATTCATGTATGGTATGTTGACGGCTGTAGTTTGCTGTGGGCGCTTTGGTGGTGCAAATCTGATGTGATTGCGATTGTACATGCTAAGGAAATGTGTATGGAAATGTGGTGTGCAATCTTAGCCAACGATATTGTGCAGGCCGTACTGGCTTGTAAGACGTCTGTTGAGAATGCACAGCAATTTCCTTTTCAGAAAAATAAGGAGGTCCGGTACTGAGAGCAATTGACGAATTAATATGCCCTGGGAAGCTCGGTAGGGCTTCGTAATCAAGGATGCCGGGGCAACGCAGGATAACCCATCGGACGCGTCCTGCTGGGACACGGCACCGCAATCGATGTCCACAGACCTGAGCCTGGAAGGCATCAGCGCCTTAGCCCGGTATCATTTTCATCCCCAGCCTGCCGGCAAACCAAGAAAAAGGAAGAGATATAAAGGACCGTCGAGCATCACCCTTCATACATCCTTGTAGGTAGGTTACACAGGTGACCTGCCTTACACAGGTGACCTGCCTCCAACACACAGAATAACTGAACTAAACGCAAAAAAGCGAACAGCATCAAAGTCTCAAAAGTGTGCTCACCAAACCCTCCACCACCTTGGAAGTATTCCCCCTAGGGACCGCTGCCGCTATCCCTGAATCCCTTACACCCCTCCGCAAGCTCGATACAAAAACGGAACAGGCAACGCAACTATGCCGACAGTCACACCACCACAGCCTGGAACTCGCAGGCCCAATTATTATCTGAACACACAAAGTCCTGGATGGGACGATTGCTTGACCCTCCAATGAACAGTTTGGCTCATCGGCGTAGGGGGCCCCCTCAGTTGCCCACCCCCCAACACACGCCGGGCTGCAGCCGGAGTACTCTTTAATGATACTATGCTTTATAATAAAAATTGCCATTATTTATATCGCTATTGTTGCTTTTGATGGCTATTTCATATTTTTGTATTGTTTTTTACTTATGATTCCCGTGGCAATGCCTGGAGCCCCACAAACAATCCCGCCCAGCCCCTTAGCCACAGCACCTACACTTCAACCCTGCCTCTTCCTATCCCATCCCTTCACTGATCCTGTACTCATAGATTTGCTCATGTATTAACACACACACACACACACACACACACACACACACACACACACACACACACACACACACACACACACACACACACACACACACACACACACACACACACACACACACACACACACACACACACACACACACACACACACACACACACACACACACACACACACACACACACATATGGGTAACGGCTCAGTTATCGTTTTGTGATATCTGTTTCTTTGGACAGCCTTCGACTGGTCCTTTAGCCCCGGGCTCATATGGGCCCGTTACACCTTCAAAGGTTAACACACCTCCAGCAAGGTATAACACACACATACATGTGTATATATATAAACACACACACACGCAAGCACGCATGCATACATACATATATGCAGGCGGCTGGCAGAGGTTAAGGCCTGACTTCTGCTCCCGGAATATCCGGGTTCGGATCCGCAGCCGATTTCTCGGGTGTTTTAAAAGTGTTGGAATGGGAGGTGGCCCCCCATCTTATGGACGGTGTAGGACGTGATAATATCAACTTGCGAGCTGACCAGGAACTAAGTTGAGGCGCCGTTGATCCGCTAGATTTGGTTGGATGCTGGTGGTGAGTTGCTGAACCCTACGAATACATCCTGAAGTCGGATGGGGTGAACGGATTAGGTTGGCCCTCTAGCAGGGGAGAGCAGGGAACTGCCCCGGGAAAGGGGGCCGCTGGTGAAGCTTAACCACCCTGTAACGACATACATACATATACATACATACACATTGTGGGGTTCGTTGAGTCAAATTTCCAATCATAACCTGGTGTCAAAATCCCAGTTACAAAACCCAATTTGCCATCATCCTGTCCACACCGCGTACAGGACAGGCCTCACAAGATGCTGACCTTACAAAAATAAGTAGTGCGGTTTGAGTTGTGGTATTTGACTTAATCCTCTATTCCATGCTTCCATAATCGGCCGTGAATTGCAGGCTACGAATCAAAATGCTGTGGGACCTGCTATCCCGAGGAGGGCTGCTTATAGGCCCGGCGGAGGTTTTGGCATACAGCAGGCACGTTACGTAGCGAAGAAATCCTTCAGGTGTGCCATGCTGTCAGCTCTGTAACGACGCGCACTATTGCAACCCCGTCGATGAGGACGTACTCTTTGGCAAGGTAACCACTTAGGTGCACAAGCGTCCGGTACACAGCCTCCTCGCGGGATCCATTAGCGCGGTTGGCGAAAAGAGCGATGACAGCTGCAGGAGGAGTACAAGATACTAATTGGTTGTAGCAAGCTACACTTACCTTAGTATATTTTAAAGCTATTAAAGTGTGATTAATCACAGTAGCGGTACGGTCCCGTAGTTACGAACCATACTCGTTAACTGTACGAACTCGCTTTCTGTTGCGCTATCACAACCTAGCGTACGACAGCAAGACTCCAGGAACGGAGATGGCGGCAGGTGGGCCGCATTTAAGCCACCCTGGTGAAGTGCTTCGGCCAGACAATTTCGTATCACTATACCAGTGTTCGGAGTTCAAGACTCTGCTGTCACCGTTCTCGACGTATGTCTTCGACCTCCGATTTCCCGTACCGCTTCTCGCTTTTAACACTTAGCCGTCCTTCGTGGTCGAGACCCTCTCCTTCCACGGCTTTACAACCCAACACTTCCGCTAAAACGCCTAAGGTAAGGGACGGCTGTTACATTCGTATAATTTTCCAGGGATGGTCACCGTTGGACCCACGCGCCCACCGTGCCGTGCCGTATCGTGCGTATGGCAAGGCATACACAACTGTCAAGTCCACCAAAACAATCCAGATAACTGGCGTTCGTATGGAAATTATGCAAAGCTTGATTTTTCAAAAACAACGTACCACCGACCCATGGAAAGGTAGCGTTAGGACCAAAGGCGATTCCCCAGCCCCCACTCGTCCCCACCGCAGCATGCCTGGACGTTCGTGCCATGCGACTAGCGGTTAATGGTTAACCACCCAGCCTTCAACTCAATGCGTGCATATAATCTGAAGTATCCAACCGACTGTCATCAATCGCGGCGCACCCATCGATGCCACAAGACATCGGCAAACGCCTGTTGGAAAGGTGTCATAGTGCCCTCGTTTTGCAGGATGCCGAACACAGCGCAAATTCGCTTTATTGTGCTTATGGTCAGGATTATGTGCCGAGGGTCCTTCCGGCGGACATTCGGGCGCGTGCGGGACAAATTAACGGCTCGGGTGGTCCTAATCCTGCTGAGTATTGAGTTTGGGGACCGAATTTCCGTTTCGGGAATATCGGTACAGCACGCAAAATCCCGAAGAAGCGTTTGCCGATGTCCGGATCGCACCCAAATGCACTCGCCGCCAAAAACTGACAATGGCATTGTATGAAGTGGTTAATGTTAAATGTTAAACCTTTACTTTTGATGTTGGGCACATAGGGAAAAATGTTTTCCTGGAAAAGTTCCTGGGAGCCCCCTACCCACCCACCACTGCCGTACGACAAACTTCGGAACCCATAACGTTTGCCCGGCAAATGGAATAAAACCTTAGGAGCATTTGGGACTTTCGAATCAAATTGGAATCCACCCGTTTTCAGATGACTCCGTGCCGGCGATGGTGTATGTGTATGCGGAAGATTTGTGCATTTTGCATAGCTTGCCGACCATTGACCAAAGTTATACAACGACTGCAATGCCAATCGCACCCGATCACGCCAGTACATAAAAATGAAAAATGGATGTTGCTGCACCGTGAGTTAACTTGAACTTCACGGAAACAAGCATCTTGATACCTAAATCGCAATTGACAGCTCGACCTCAAAGTGCGAACAAGCAAGCCCAACCCGCCGGCATTGCCATGTGACTGTGCGGTCAATCGCAAGTGTCAGTTACTTGTCTATGCACAATAATTTCCTGCGCGATTCGCTGATTTCGCTGGGTGGCAAACACTCCTAAGCAAAAACAAATCTGGTTCGGCGCAGGGCAACATACCCCCTAACGCTGACAGCCACCTGAAGAAGCATCGCTCTTCGCATGTATAATGCACCCGATGAATCAATGTCAGCTCCCATGTTTGGGGACGGGATGCACAATTCACCATGGCCCGTGTTTGGGGGATCTTTAACCTAAGCCTTTTTGTCATCTGCACCTGGAGTGTTCCTTGCCTACTGTGTAAACCAATGCGCGCCCTGTACACGACGTTATACATCCTCCGTTACATATCCGTTGGATATCCTCCGTCACACGGACCATCAATACGTGGGGCATTCGTAACCCACCCTCCATACATAAGGTCACATGACCACAAGCTGAACATAGCACCATACCCTTGTAATTTTGAATCTGGCCTACAGATTTAAAACCGAACCGATAACAAACAGACAAGCCCCTGTTTGAAGGTAGCGAGAACGGGGAAAAATCGCATAATTCCTGCCTACTCTGCCCTTGGTTTTCATACAAGTCATAACACATAGACGTATCATATCGGTCCTGCTGGCCTGAGAACCTAAGTTTTAACTATCCGTATAGATTGCAACCACTCCGGTATGCATGCTAAAACGCTGCTGTGGCAGCTATTCGCTGCCGTGCTCAGCATCCTGGCCACTAGCTACGTCGCCAAACCGCCATTAGAAGGCGACGCTACAACCACAAACTTATCTTACTATCGGCATCTAAAACAGCGAGGTCACAAGTCCCAGCGTGCCCCCAATGCTCAAACCATCGATCACGGCCGAGATATCAAATCCTCGGGAAGTCACGAGATGCAATGCAAAATTCTTTCAGCTGGCCCACGGCCAGCGCACCAGGCAATCCTTACATAACATGCCATGCATCCGCCATTCGCTGGCGCTTGACTTCAGGCTCAACAGGCCTCACCACTGGCAGGCTGCGTTTGCTGCGGCGCAATGTCTTTTCCGGGTGGACAACCTTGAATGCTCGGAGCGCGGTCGGTTTCCACTTCGCCTTTTCGTCACCAAGGCCCAGCTGTCCGCTGTCGCCGCGACCCCACATGTACAGCACGCCGCGACCAGTGATAGCTGCGGAATGCTCGTCACCACACTGCACGGCCACAACTCCTGGCATTTGCACCACCGTGCGAGCGAACCGGCACCTCTCCTTGCGATCGCCTTGACCAAGTTGGCCCCAGGTGTTTGCACCTGCGTAAGAAATCGAGGAGAATGGTTACATTACATCGATCCATCAGCCCACAATTTGCAACCCGCCTCATGCAAGCTAACCAGCTGCTGACTACATACCTGTTGTACGAACCTCCATGCGCCCATTGTTTAGAACAAGCACCAGGGTGTGCGATGCGCCGCATGAAACTTGGACGGCGCGCCTGCATTTACCGTCTTCTGGGTCCTCTCCGTTCAGGTCCACGCGAGTTGGCGTCCACCGATCCACACAATCGCCAGTACCCAAGGCTCCATGATCGTTGCGGCCAAACGCCAGCAGTGCGCCACCGACCGTGAGCGCCATGGAATGGTAGGCACCGGCAGCGATAGCCGTCACCCTGCATCCAGGAAGTAGGTTGTGTAAAGACCAAGCCGGGGACGCGGCAAACAATACAACACACGACGTCAGCAGGATTTTATCTTTTACCCCTACGCTTCTCCTGTAGCCATTAGCTTCAGTACTTCAGTCATATGCTTCACAGTCGCCAATCGCTAACATTCCTACGACGTAACAGGGAAAACCTAACTGCATCGTGCGATGTACGTCAGATGCCCGACTGTGAATTAGGCTTGAGCAAGCTGAAACGATCACGTCGACACACCTTGCGTCCGGAGAAAGGGGAACTGGATCCAGCTCAGCAATCTTGCGGGGCTGCGGTACCACAGAAAGTGCCGGCTGAAGCGCCTTATGGCCGAGCTGGCCGTATCGCCCGTCTCCCCAGGTAAAGAGCGATCCATCCGCAGCCAGAGCCATAGAATGCGTGACGCCAGCGCTGGCAGACACCACTCGTACGCCCCTGGGATTTGAAACGAAATTGTCAATCATTGCTATTCAAAGCTTAGGGGAATCATCAGCAGTTACGCCTGAAACAGACAAATGCAGGATTTCATGTAGCATGCTGTAGCAGCATACACGGAAGCTTAACAATAAAAACAAGATGCATACGTACTCGAGGGTTGGGATACGTGTGAGGCGCGGACTGTCGACAACGCCACCTAGGCCTAGCTGGCCATGCCTCCCGCGTCCACAACTCCAGAGTGCCCCGGTCTCAGCGATGGCCAGCGTATGGTGAGCACCTGCTGCAATCGACACAATGCGCGTCTGGACCAGGCATTGCCGAGGCACAGGCAGCTCAAGCGGGGACCACTGGCCAAGTCCAAGCTCGCCGCTGCTGCCCAGGCCCCACATAAAGAGCTCTCCTCTCCGGCTGATCGAGGCCGTGTGACTGCTCCCGCATGCCACAACAGCAGGCATGGTCTCCTCTTCCATATCCGGATTGTCCTGTCCGGGAAAGGAGAGTAGGTTCCAGTGCTCCTTTCCAGCTTCAAGAGAGACCCAACTCTTTCCGAGCGAGCATTAAACTTACCGAGCAGACCCTGAATCCAAGCGAAGCGAGCCTTGGGAAAGAAGTGCTTTCGTGGGTGCCAATACCCAACTGCCCGTGAAAACCTGTGCACAAGTAACGAGGTTTTGAACACACCGTCGCGCATGCCTAATGCATGTCCTGACATAGCAAGTACGTACCTCGCCCGAAGGTAAACAGGGAGTGCTTGCAGTCGCGGCTTGCGCTTGTATTGGGGTCGTCTGCAATTTCCGCTGGTACCAGTAGTGCAGCGGTGTGGTAGGCACCGCAGGAAACTGCGGTCGCCTGCGGTGGCAGGAATACGAGGAGTTAACCACGCTCTAACTGCCAAGAAACCGTTGCCTTGCGCTGGCCACGGCTGCGATGCCCACCTGCGCCGCTGCAACACTTTGACTATTTACGAAGTGAAGCAGAGACAGCGTGTGCTCGCCTTCCCTGCAGAAGTTGAAGCTCGCAACGGTGAATTTCAGTGGGTCGCCAGAGGACAGCAATACAAACACTTACTTGCGATTAGGCTTCAAGCCCCGAGCACGTGGCACTGCTTTCAGCCGCTGCTTGGCGATACGGTCGATGAAGCTAGAGCGTCGAAAATATGTGCAGGTCGTTTCGAGCATGCCGAGCTGGTGAGTCGTGCACAGGTTCAGGATGTTCTCGACGAGCTGCAAGAGATAAAGACAGCAGAAAGTGAACATGTGCTCGTTATTAGGAAAAACTTACCGAAGGGCGAACAAGAACCGGCGGCTGAACCCAACGACCAAAGAGCTGAACCCCCTCAACTTACCTCATCCGGCAGCAGAGACCACAACCCGCACTGCAAGTTTGCATCTGCAAAACCTTCAGGTTCGCCCAAAGCAGCAGGCTCAAGCGTAATATTTTGTGGGGCCAGAAAGTAACAGGTAGGCCGCTCCTGAACTGATGACGGAGGTTGTTCATGCTGCCAATCCTGCGACGCTGCGACTGGCTTGTTACTTTCAACCCGTTTTGCAAAGCGCTGTGAACGGCGAAGGGGCGGTGCAGCGTTGCCCGTGTTGGTATCCATATCGACTGTGGGTCATGGGTCACAAAGGATAGGCGTCGGGCGCAGAAGGCAGTTGCGAAGAACGTCAACACCGTTGAAGCTCAAAATTATCTCCAGCAGCTGTTTGGCAAAAGTTGCCAGCCAGGGAGAGTCTTGGGACCGAAACTTGTCCGAGGCAACAGCAAAGCTGCGGTCGGAAAAGTAGCACTAACAAGCACAAGGACAAGCCTTACCCGTTTCAAGCTTTGCTGTTAACCCGAGGAACTGCTTGCCTTCCGGGTCGCTGGAGGTGTGGAGATGGCCGAGAAGAGACTGTTGGAGCTGAGTTCAACCCTCAAAGCTTATCGATGCAAGGTTACCTTTAATTAAAGTTGGAATAAGTTGGGTTTACCTCTACAGCAGTAGGGGCACCATCGTTCTTAAAACTGACACGGGGGTGTACGGCTGCAAACGGTGGTGCAGCAAGTGACAGCAAGCTAGCGCCCGTGCAAAGCCTTACTTGTGCTTGCTATTTAAAGGGATACATTGAAGATAAATGAAGGTGTTGTCACTGTCTCTAGCCGTCCGAGCATGGATTCGTTTCCTACGGGGAAATGGCGCTCTACAAATAAGGGGGTTGTAAAGCTTACTCCGTAGATCAACGCCTTTAGGACCAAAAACCAAACAAAAGTATTACTATAATCAACGATGAGGGGAAAGCTGCAACGTTATGGAGGATGGGCATGTAGGGTTAAGGCTTGTTTGTTCATTACTCTCCTAACGGGAACACGTTACTGGTTTGATGAAGTCCACGCGACGCAACGAGACATCTTGGTCATGTACAGCTTCGCACCAACCGACCCTGAGTTCGTGCGCAACCTTGGGTACTTTGTGAGGGAAGCCATTGAAGGTGACACACGCAGTGACTACATTATCATCGTGCAGGAGTCCACTGAAATGCATGTAGGTTATGGCATCACGGCGGGGGAATTCCCAACCTACGGTCTTCCAATCATGCATGCGGGTTGCATTATACCAACAGCATTGCTTCCATTACCCCCGATAGTTTGCGTGAATTTCACAACGTGGGAGTCCACAACGCGACCCTGCACTCCCGGTGCCTCCTCAATGGTGGACCTGTTGTATTGGGTATCGCCACTGCGCAAGGGCTTTTGTTACACCTAATGCTCAAGGCCACCCCCCTCTGGCGATACAATCCATGAAAACATAATTTGGATTGTCCTGTTCAAAACAATCTGTAGCTTTCCACGGTTGGCCTTGGCAGTGCCGATGCACCCTCGTAGATTGTGCAGGGGGAACTGCAGGGGTTCATCTGTTCTTAGGCACGTGGTGCTCATCCTGTCTGCTAATCGACGTGCGCACGAAAGTGCAAATACATATGCAATTGCCGCCTGTTTATGTGCCTCAACAGTCAGACAAGACACCGAACTTGCGTCCTTTGCTATTGTGTCGTCGGTTTACATATGGATGTGTGCTAGGCACACTGCGACCTCGTACCGCACGCTGATCCTGCTTAGCCGTTCACGTAATGTCCCGGCATCATGCTTCCAGGGCGGTGATAGGAGAAGGCCTCTTCGAATGGCCTCCATCCTGGCGTCAGCTAGCCATGACTAACTGAGATTCCGGTGCTTTATCTGAAGAGCCCTTTCCTGGCACCTTGGCTCTGGGCACGACCACCCACGGCATTGATATGCGGATTTACTCTTGTTGATTGCTTCTTTTTATTTGCGCAGAATGCCAAGCTACCCGATCTGCCCCGTCATGCGCGATATGTCCGGCATACCAACCGTTGTTATGACTGGGGCTCCTATGGCTGGCTTCTGTTCACTGGCCGTGTGGACGCCAGGCGCTACAAGTTTTTCTTCTTCATCAATTGCAGTGTCCGGGGTCCGTTCATGCCCGTCTACGCTCGGGTACGCCCCAGTGCTTGTGCCGTGAATTGGCTGGGGTATGCGGTGTGGTAGCTGTCAACGTTAAGGCAGGATAAGAACAACCAGCAGCTCAATGGTGCTCCTGACATTCCGCAGGGACATATACACTGGACGCAGCCGTTTACTTCCCGCCTGGTTGGGGACGTAAAAATGGTGGGTCCGACCATCAGCTGCGAGGGCAGCGCCCTTAACGGTGACTTCCGCGGCAAGTGGCGCTATAACCCCCATGTGCAGTCTTATGCTGTCGCGACCGATCGGGTGAGTGGGGCAGGGTACCCTTGTGGATTTATGCGGAGGCGCCCTTTTGTCGATGGCACTATAGCAACGGAAGCGGTGGCAGTACGCGGTGGGAAGAGAGGCGACCCTCAAATGGCCAAGTGCTGCTTGGTCCTCTACTTGTTCGCACCCTAGCCCAGCGCTCGTTTTCTTCTTAGGGTCAAAGTAATGTGTGCCCTCCTCTTGACTAGGTCGGCTTGCAAGTGCTCCTGGACGATGGTCGCGTCTTTCACTGTCACAACAATCGGTGGAACACCATTTACTATAGCGAGTTGGGTTCTTCCACTGCCATACTGAAGGCTGGTTTCAACATCGACTGCCTTATGACCAAATACCAGAAGATTGATTGGCGGAAAAAATCGAGCTGGGGCTGTAATGCAAGGTTCGTAACTGCTGAATAAGGCATTCCAGGTCCGTGTATGCGCGTTCGGACACGGAAGTTGTGGGGAGCTGGCAATGCCGTGAGATGTGTTGTGGGCATTACGACGAAAGGTGTGTGGAGTGCGTAGATGTAATGTCGCGCCTCTAACATGCCATATTGCTTATTACTAGGGCGTCGAAGTTTTACGTTTTCACCGTACACAGGTCAAGTCCTCAGTCCGAACTGACCTACGACGGTATAACGTTGGACCCGCTGGAAGTGATGTTCGTAAAGGTCAAGGAGTTCCTGCTGCAGCGCAACGTCACCTACGCGTTGAGGGCAGCCCAATACGACTCATGGCTGGTGAGGGTTTCTTGTTTCTTATATGGTGCCTTATGGTATGGCCATACCCTGCGTTGTATGCGTGTGTACCATATGAGATGTGTATATTGTTTGGGAAGCCGCGCACTGCTTTAGTAGCGCTGCGTCGGTTAATGTATGTTGTTGCGTATGGTGCCGCCATGCAATGGGTAGTCTGTGGATTGCAAGAGGGTAGTGCCAAGTGCGCATGGCCAGCCGTCTTTTGACGATTTCGGGGGTGCAAAAAAGGGTCTTTGCGAACGTACTTATAGGATATTGTTCGAACCCGATGTTTAGCATCGCTCACTTCTGTCGTGTCCAGGAGGCCGGGCCGTCGAAGAATCGTTCCGTGGTGCTGTCAAACAAGTACGCGGACGACGAATTTGCATACAAGGCCCCCCGCATCCTCGTTGCTAAGGCGCGCGGGCCTAGCTGTTTCGATATGGATTTCTACCGGCAGCGAAATCCGGACCTGACGGGCATCAGTTCGGACACTGCGGCGTGGAGACATTATACGTTCTATGGACAGTTTGAGCGGCGTCCACACAGGTAGGCCATTAAATCATTGTTGTATTCAGAAGCCGGCAAATCCTGCGGGTACTGCGGGTCCGTACCACAGTACCCGCAGCCGAAATTCGGCTTAAGCCCCGGCTGCGGTTCCCTAATGACCAAACTTTTACCAAAAAGATGTGACTTGCAGCCTCTATTGGGTCCCGTAGGGCCACGCACTGAACTGGAACTCTATGTGGTCTGTTAGGTTTACTGACCGAAATTATGCCCTCCCGCAGCCGTAGAAACCGATTTGCCGACCTCTGGTTGTATTCGCTGATAACGGGTCAGGCAGTTAGGCTCACGGGTCACCATGATCAGTGCCGGTACCTCGTACTTAACCGTTCATTAACCATCCAGCGCGGGAGTTTGACGACATCTGCGGCGCATTGCCCACCCTGGCCAACTGCCTTCCCCGTGACGGCCCCTATGGCTCGCGTTCTAATCCTAGAAATTTTCACGCTTGGGCTTCCGTAATCTCCTTCCAACGGCAAATCTTTCCCATCTCCGGGCTTTCTGAATCCTGCACACTCCCAAGCCCTTTTGCACAACCGAGTCCCGCAATTGCAGCTGAATAGCTGCAAGATTGCAAAACGCACACTTGTCCTGCGTGTTTTTTCCATCAACAGGTTTACATGCCCTATGAACTATTCCAAGTACTTCAAGAACTGAGGGTGATGCTTACTGCAGTTTATCCTGGCGTCTTTTGAGTTGGCCAGTTGGCAACTGCATGTACGGCAGCGGACTTGGCTATTCTGATGGTATCTATGGACCAAATCATGACAACGTAGTTTTGTAACAATATAATGATAAAACGCGTGAAATATGGCGATGCACGATGATTTGTGTTTAGTGTGCGCGGACCCATTAGAATTTACAGCTTTTGGTTCCTGCGGACACAAGGAAGTCTGTTCAAGATGCGTTGCCCGCATGCGCTTTGTGCTGAAGGATCGCGGCTGCGTCTTTTGTCGTCAGGAGAACGCGCAGGTGTACTTTACCCGGTTTATGGGAGATTACACAGCACGTCTGGCGCCGGAGGAGTTTGAGAACTTGCAGGTGGGCGACTCTTAGCGTGATTTTACTTATTGATTTCTGATGGCCTGACCTGGCCAGCCTGAATGACCTGGCCTTTGTGTCGCCCGCCGCAAGGCCCGCGCGGACCGGCGTGAGCTCTTCGCGCTGCCTGAAATCAACGGTTACTTCGACGACGAGAAGCACTTCCAGGAGATACGGTACGTGTTTTCGTTCCTGACTTGGCAAAGTAGTTGAAGGCTTGCAAAGGCGGTCTTTTCGACCTGCAGGGCGTTGTGCGGGTTCACTCACCCTATTTTGGAATCTGGGGTTGCCAAGAACCCCCTAAAGTTCAACAACTTCAACTCGCTTAAGCGGCACATTGAGGGCACATATAGCCAATATTTCTGCGACGTGTGTCTCAAGGGCCGAAAGGTGCGTGCGCGGATACCGTGGGCTGCGGGGAGACATGCCCACAAGATGTCTGGGGTGTGAAGGGGAAGGTGTTGTAAAAGAGGAATGACCCTGTCTTAGCTCTGCCGGGAAGGAGTTTGGCCGGGCAGTTCGACTTCGGCAAAAGCTGTTTGCATGCATTTTTGGGGTTTATGACTAATGGCGATGACGGGTTGCAGGCATTCCTGCTAATCCTTGTTTTCCTCCTTGCATCTACCAGGTCTTCCTAAGCGAGCAGATTCTGTACAGCAAAGATGCATTGCGCAGACATCAAGAGACGGGAGACGAGTCGGGACCCATGGCGGAGAGCGGGTTCAAGGGACATCCATTATGCAAGTTCTGCCGCACACGTTTCTATGACTCCAACGAGTTGTATCGGCATATGGAAGGCAGCCATGAACACTGCTTCTTGTGCAGGCGGGCTGCCCCCGACAAATACGTCTACTACCGACACTACAAGGTTGGTCTCGGTTGCGATGGGCAATAAGCCTTTTTCGTTTGCAAAAGAACGCGGGGTACGTGTCAGACAGCCTTTATTTGCCGTTTGAACGTGGAAAACGGGTGTTACATGTATGCTTGCCTGCATCCCGTGGCGGAGTGCCACGTGTTGGGCTACAAGAGACCGCTGCATATCCTTGTGTCACTCTGACGCCCCTTTCACCCCGCTTTGCTTATGACTGCACCTGCGGACGGATGACACCATGTACGGCTAGGAGCTCGAGGGTGAGCGGCGTGGAGATGTTTTTCAGAAGCCAGTGGGTTCGTGCCTGAACCGTTGTGAATCCTGCCTTCACTTGGTGGTGTGTGTTTCGTGAGCAGATAGCATGGGCATGGTCGTGCGATGCATGATATGGTTCAGAGCGTGGGCTTGCTTTCGCAATTATGCAGCTTGCCAACGAAGTTACAGTTCGATGTTGTGCGGCGTTCCTTGTGTGGCGACGCTTCTTTGCAGATCACTTCACCAAGGAGCACCACCCGTGTCCACATCCAGTCTGCCTGGAGCGCAAGTTTGTGGTGTTCAGCACCGAATACGAGCTGAAGGCGCACTTCGCGTCCGAGCATGGTGATGAGGTGAAGATGTCGGCAGCTCAGCGGCGTCAGGCACTTGCAATTCCTTTGCAGCTGCAGTACCGGTCACGGGATGACGAGGAAACGGAGCCGGGGGCCAGCGCGCGGCTCGAGCGGGCTGGTAAGGGCTTCCTCGGGTTTTGCGCTGCAGAAGTGGATTAGACCTGCTTTGTCGATTGGCTTGCCTGGATGTACGTTTGTATGGCATAGCTGAACAGGCACGTATCTGTCCATTGCGCTTTGCCAATAGGGCATCAGCATCATTACTTGGAACATGGTGACATGGTTTTCCTCCTCTCTTTCACTGCGCTCTGGATACCTGCTTGGAAAGCCATTGTTATCGGCGGTGGACACAACATTGGAAGCCGGGCGGCCCGCAATGGCCGCGGTCCGTCTAGCGGGATACACCACAGCCGCTCAGAACCCCAATTTTTCCAGACAGCGAGCACCTCAGGGCAGGAAGGTGCTTCGGAGGTGAGGTGGGGTAGAAGCCGCTCTTTTTGAACTGGGGTGGGCGACATTGAAGCTGGGGAGGAGATGTACGTTGGGGCGGCTTCCTGCCCACGACTTGTGAGGGTGAAAGAAGAAGGGTTACATTATTACCGGACATTGCACACACTGCGTGTCCTCGATGTCTCTGCAGGTTAGCAGCGTCACATTCACCGCTGAGGATTTCCCGGCACCGCCCAGTTCTCAGCAAGCAGCTGCAGGGGCATTGGGTCGATGGGCGGCCTTCACTGGCGCGCAACCCAGCGCCGGAAGCCTGTCCGAGCACGACTTTCCGGCGCTGCCAACGCTGTCTAAGAATCAACGGCGTCGCATTAAGGAGCAGCAGCGTACACTGGCGGAGCGCCTAAGCGCAGCAGCACAGCCCCCCCGCGTACTGAACCGTGCTGGGCCAGGGCCAAGCGGCACCAACGGAGCAAGTGCAGCTGGGACGAATATGCCAGCCAGCAGCTCGGCCCAGGTAATTCCGGGTACTGCTGATTTCCCGGCTCTCAGGCCGTTGCAGCAGGCCCCATTGGCAACGCCACCTCAGCAAGCGTCTTTACGGGCGCAAATGCAAACCATAAGCGCCTCACCAGCCACGCGTGCGGCGGACGTCGTTGCTCCCGCCCCTGCTAACCGCCGCCCGCCAGGGTTCGGGCAGGAAGAGTTTCCAGTCCTTGGCGGTGGTATGAGTGTGCAACGGGTGTCACCACCTCCGTCGTCGGAACCGCCCGCTGCATCATTGGGTGTCCTCCCAGGACCTGCGCTGTCCCAGGCTGCAGTGCTCAACAATTTCTTCATGCGTCCTGGCTCTGCCGCAGCAACTACGTCAGCGGCAGCTGCAACCACGCCTGCTCTCGGGAATAAGTCGGATGCAGCAGCGCAGCTTAAAGCCGAGGACTTTCCATCCTTGCCGGGTGGCAATAACAAAGCCGGGGCCAAGGCACGTGCAACGAAGGGCCAGGTCAAGGCGTCCTCCGAAGCAAAGACCCAGACAAGCGCCAATACACCGGAGCCTGCTGTTACCAGCGCCTCCGCTGCCCCACCTAGCAGTGGTGCCGGAGGTGTTTCGGACAGCCTTAAAGCAGCGAACAAGGCGCTTGTTGAGCGGATTAAGCGCCAGCTCAGCGGTGCAGCGTTTGACACATTTCGACAGCAGAGCATGTTCTTCATGCGGGGCGAGCTGACGGCGGAAGAATACCATGATTATATGGTAAGTCTTCCTACAATAGCCAAGCTGTCTTTATTACGTGCCTGCGCAAAAACAAGTAGAGTACTGGAACTTCGGTGTGCACCGGGATGTGCGGGATCAACCCACTGCGAGTCATAAAACCTGTCGTAGATGCAAGAACCTATTTGGGCGGGTTCAACCCAATCCCGCTCTGTGTGCTATTTTCCAGGTGAGCCTGGGCTTGCTGTCCCTAGTAGCGGAATTGGTATCTCTCTGTCCAGATACTACGAAGCGAAGGTTGCTGCTGGAAGTGCACCGCGCCTTCATCTGCTCTCCCGCGGCGCAAGACCCGGGGCTGGTCGGTGCCGGCTGGATGCCCCCCGAGGCGGCGGTGGCAAAGGCCGATCGTGTCGCTCAGCAGTCGGCATGGAGCTGCCAGCGCTGTAACCTCTGTAATGCACCTGACCATGGCCGATGCGAGGCCTGTGGGAGCTCGCGGCCCAGAGAGGAGGAGGAGCTTGCTGCAGCCACAGCGGCCGTGGCACTGGAGCCAGTACAGGCGGCTTCAATCGTTCGGGGCGCCATGCAGCCGGCGGCAGCGATGCCGTTGAGCGCGCGTGTGCCCATGACTGAATCTCCAAAACCGCCGCGGAATCCGCCAGCCGTGGAAGATTTTCCACCGCTATTGACGGAATCTAGTCGGCGAGGCTCAGCAGCGGCAAGCGCGGCAGCAGGAAATCGCACAGAAGCCACTGGCGGCGATGATGGGGCGGCTTCATCGTTAGGTGCAAATTCGGCCAAGGGGAAGAAGGGAAAGGGCACAATGATGAAGATAGGCTTGCCGGCATCCGGGGCCGGCGGAAGCTCCGGAAGCCGGACGCACCCGCAAAACGCCTGGACGCAGCCAGCTCTCAAGGCGAAGGTTGCAAACTCTTGGTCGGGACAGGGAGCTGGGAAAGTGGCTAAGATGCATGGAGCAATCAACGATGCTTGGGATTAAGGGAGTTTAGGCTGTGCTCTGGGTTTTACGAAGCTGCGCCGATAGGGCGCCCCATCGTAAGAAGCTCGCGCGAGAACTTTAAGCGTGGACCGCTGAGGGGGAGAGCGTATAGCTAGATTCACTGCTAGAATAACTGGTGTCTGGGACCCCGCTTGCCGTGTGCCAAAGGTTTAGGGTGCCTTTCTGGTGTGTTGTTGCACAAAACGACTAATGGTAGTGGAGGCATGCAGGTTGCGTTGTGTTATGGCTTAAGTTGCACAACTTATAAGCTGTGCGTGATGTGCTGTTGGACGCGAGGCGAGAAGACTGTGTGTGGACGACCGGCTTTCGGAATGGGAACATGATGGAGCCGTATAACTTGCCTTGGTACAGTGCCAATGAACTCTAGCATAAGGATGGCCCTGTAACGTGGCTGAATTGGGCGCTTTTGGTCCCTACCTTGCTGATCCGGAATGAGGAGTGGCTTTCATTGACTACCGCTCACGGACGGCATAGTGAAGTCACAGAACATCATCTCCATACCAAAGATTCCATCTTATCTGCCGTACAGCGGTCAATGTTCTGGCCGAATGTCAACACAATCTAGGTACCTATTGAGGCTTCACTTAATTGGAATGCTTCAGGGCAGCACACCCGGGCATTAATCCGATTAAAGATGCATACACACGGAAAGAGAAATGGTACCAGGTTGGAGTTTGGCTAGCTCCATTTGCAGTCCAACCCTGGGCTACCTACAAGCTTCGACTTCCGGTCGGGTTGGTGTACGGATATCGTGCAGCCAAAACTAAACTTTCGCATCTATCGATTAAAGTTATATCCATCCAAACCCCACACTGATGCGGACGTGTTACGCGAGAATGCCTTTCATTAAGCTGTCATGGCGTGCTGAACAAATTCCACAAGCAGAGCCCTCCCCTGCCATGGAGCTTGGACAACATAGGCATTGAACTGTACTTTACCAATGCTCCATGGGAAACGGAACTAGTATACATGAAAACAGTGGAGGAACAGAGTGGTGGGTTAAGTACTGCCGGAGCGCATGGCGGAGCCAGAGAAGCAAGCAGCTTGACGAGCTTCTTGGTGAGCGGAATATTTCTGTGCTGGACATATGGTGTCTGAATCGCGGAAACGGCCGGTGCATGTCAACAGTCGTTGTTGCCGCTGCTGGGTGGGACAACCATCAGCTAGAAATTTTTTGTTCAAGATGAAGTTTTCGCGCATTCTGCCCCCAATTATGCCGTAAGCAATTGGGCTTGGCGGATAGATTGGTATGTAGTCGGAAGGCCAGTGCCCTCCTATTGTCCTTGCCAGAGTCATATCCTAGAATTTCATAATGCCAGTAAGGTTGAAGGGCATTGGGTGTGTGTTAGCCTTGCGAGCACTTACGATTGGGTAGACGCATTTGTACGTGTGTTTGGCAACACACTATATGATCTGACTTGTGTAACTCTTACAACACAGGCCGGTTCGTCGTAATGATAAGTTGCTTAATGTACTTCCGTCGATGGACGGTAAAGACTGAGAGCCGAACGGCTCGCAGCAGCGACGTACTAACGATGTTACTGTCGCCACTCTGACTTTTCATTACCAAGATGCTCATAACACCCACCTGCATGTCATGCCGCCACCCGTTTGACAAACCCAGGGCTGCAGCGCCCACCCCTACGGAGGGGCCAATCAATAACAAACCTTGACGAGCTTGTGAAGAAGCTTACACAGGTGGGCCAACCGCGAACTCCAAAAGATGGACGTGTGCACTGCACGTGCGGCATTTGTGCCTAGGACTGCCCACCACCCCCGCACCTGCAACAGGAGCCCATTCCCCTCCTGACGGACTCAGAGGACAACAATGACCTTAAAGCAGCTATTGCGAAACTCAGCAGTGGCAGCATTTTGCACACTGAAAAGCGTGCCATCGAGCGCCTGCTGGCCCAGCGCTACGAGGATGCGCTTGCTATTGCCGCAGCCGCCACCTCGGAACAAGGCGGTGCAGAAGCGCTGGGGGGAGCCTCCGAGGTGCTTCGACAGGTGGGGCCGCACATACACGTCACGCTCCTTGGGGTTGAGGCGACGGTGGTACGGCACTGAACATGGACCCTCGCGCCGGCTTGCAGTTGCGTATCTCTCTTAGTTACATGAACAACGTCGCCTTTATAACAACAGAACGCGGCCACTGAAAGCTTACGCATATTCCGCCGTTGGAATACGAAAGTTTGGAACAGATTATATGTGTGTTTGTTCCTGACGTACAAGTCTGTGCACTCGTCTGGCGCTGGCACCATTTCAACCCAGCGCGCGCGGGCGTCTCCTGCCGTGCATGCGCGATGGAGCGCATCTACTCGGTTGCTGCGTGGTGCATCTAGTTTTCTTGAGTAGTTGCCTTATCGCTTAGGGGTCGTACAGACGGAGGGGTACCTGCAGGCAGGAAAGTTGTGCTTGCTTCCGTGGGTGGTGGGGGGCGAGCCTGGTTACCGAGCAACTCTGCTTCCGAACGCTGTAGATTAGGCGAAGCTGCAGCGGAAACCTGTCAGTACTGACGCTATGAACTCGCGAAATTACTCTTTCCGTCGCACTCCTGCGGCTTACTCTAGCCTTGTACGGTCCAGCCGTACGCACCAACGACATTCAACCGAGTACGCTCTCGGCAAATACACAGAAAACCTTGGTTTTCTTTCGTTTCACTCATATACCCTACAGTTATCCGGTCATTCGATGACGGCGAACTTGTGTAAGTGGGCGGCCTGCGTGGGCACCGGGATCTGCTTTAACCTCCGCTTGCGTTTTCCGCAATATCCTTTGTCGGGGTATGGCCGTCAGGTGCTGGTCGTCTTCCGCCAGAACAACCTGCCCACAGAGCTGGACCGCAGCGGCTTGGGGGAGCCGGCGGAGTGGCGGGTGCGCACCCATGAGCAGCGGCGTAGGGTGTTCCTAGTTGTGCGGTCCATGGTGCGATTGAAGCGGGAGGTCAAGCGGCTGAGCGCGCCCATCACAGACCTTGGCTGGCTGGTGCCGGTGGCGGCTCAGGAGCGGTGGGGAGAGCTCAAGGCGTTGGCAGCTAGGTACCGGCAGCTGGAGGGGGAGCTACTGGACACCGAGGTACGGAGGGCCGGGGACAGGACAGGGGTAGGAGAGCGGTGGGGCCAGCTGCAAGAAACTGGGTTGGCGTATCAGCCTTGATGATTGGCCCATTTCCCTTCTTTGCCATTCTTTGGGACACGTCAGAAGGTTGGGATCTCGGTGATATGGCACGACGACGGTGTCTGTTTGCGGAATTCACAGCGAGATGGAGTTGGGGGAGCTGCGGATGGTGCGCGTGGCGCCCATCTGCACCAGGCGTAGATACAGCACTCGGCAGTCGTTGGGCGCTGGTGCCTAGGGCCCTAGGCTCCCTGACTGCTCCCGTTCCATGCCTCGCAGGTTGCTGTCTCTCAGCTGGCGCAGCTGCGAGACGGAAACGGAAAGGCGCCGGCATCTTCGCGGAACACTGCAGGGGGCCGAGCTTCCCCGCAACGGGCCCTGCGCAGCGGGCCAGGCCGCAGCGGCGGGCAGGGAACAGGGGGCCGCGCGGTCAGCGAGTCGGGGGCCATGAACCTGCGATCCAAGCCGCGTACCGCACTCACGGCGGACCCACCCCCTCCACCGATAGCGGGCGTGCGTGGCGGCCGCCGCCACGGCTCCGTCCCAGAGTCCACCAGCGGCGGCGCTGGCGCCGGCAGTCAAGCCAGCACGCCCCTTCTGCTACCGTTGACTTCACCTGGGAGCAACAGCGGGATGGCCGCGTTGCGCACACCACTGAACGGCAAGAAGGGCGGCGCTGGGGGGTCCGACGGTGTGGTCATCAGCAGCGGAGGCGGCGCCGTGGGCCCTTCGGCAGCCACGTCGGCGCTGGTGCCCACGATTTCGGCGCAGCGGTCCGGCTCCAACTCAGCTCTAAGCGGCCTGTACAGTACACGTCTGTCGATCAGCGGCGGCAGCACCACTGCGGGTGGTGTGGGCGCGGCCGGCGGTATCCTGTCGGGGACGGTATCACTGCCGCCGCCCAATGGTGTCGGGTCCGCCGCGCATGCCAGGGTGTCCGCACCTGGGACGGGGCTGGGGCCTGCTCCACCTTCGTCAGCGGCGGCGGTGGTGCCGACCGTTTCACCCAGGTTCTCGCAGCGGGATCCAACACTGTCGCGGTCCGTGGCGACCCTGGGCTGCACGCAGATGGGTGAGTGCACGAGCTGGGTGCGGTGTGATCTTGGTGAAGCAGGTGGCAGCAGGGAAAACGCCTTTCAATGGCCGTCACCAGTGATGTGACATCTATTATAGCATGGAGTGGGGGAAAAGGGAGGAAGCTAGCCGTAACGGAATTCCAAACCGTCACACGAACTCTCGCTCTGTACGTCCGCCGTCATACCCACACCACGCCCACACCTCGCAGCTCGGCAACCATTCCTCACCGGCGACGGCGGCCCCGTTCCCAGCGCCCTGCCTCGCGTGGCGCAAATCTTGGACCTGACCACGTACAACCCCAATGCACCACACAACATTTCGGTCCCCTTGGAACCCGAGCGCCGCCCCTCCTCTGTCAACACCTCAACCAGCGCCCCAGTCAGCATGTTGTTATGCAATGAGCAGCAGACGCCCCTGGCTAGCCCCACGACACCAACCGTGCCACGCAAGCCCGATACTGTGCCAAACGGCACCGGCAGTGCAGTCCAACGCAGTAACGGTGCCGGCGCCGGTGCCGGAGGCGGACGGCCCGTGGAGCCCTCGCCACCGTCCGCGCCCCCACCCATCGCCGGCGCGCGCCGGCCGCTGGGCCCTCTCTCGCACAGCTCCCCTGCACCCCTGACGATGGGGGCTGCGGCCGGTGCAGCGTTGGCCGTAGTGCGGTCTATGGGTGTAACAGGCCATGGCGATGCAGCTGGTGCGGCCCCGGCAGCAGCGCCGGTTGGGGGTGCGGTCGCAGCTCCTCCAAGCGCTGCTGGACCGCCGGTGCTGATCCAGGACGGTGAGTCCTTGGAGCAGGCGCTGGGGAGGTTCAAGCTGTTGGCGGAAGACACCCGCAATGCGCTGGTGGACACGGCGAGGCAGTTCCGGAATGTGGTGGACCTGTGCAACAGCGCCTGGCCAGATCAACGCTGGTGGCTGGCGGCCCACACGCAGGATGACGCGGCGCTGGACACCTGGCCGAGTGAGACCGGGGCGTGATACAGTAACAGGGACAGGCGCTTCTAAGCGCCTAAAAGCGCAGTGCACATTTATTAGGTGTTACGTCTTGGCTTCTGTATACGATGTTGCGTGATCCTGCCACCTAGCGCGGGGTGCGGATACGGATTTCTACGTATAGAGTGCATGACCAGTCTTGGCCTTAGCACCGGCCGGCGTGCAGCGGCTGCAGTCCTTGAGAAAGTTAATGTTGAACCGATCCTGAACTGGTCCTGAACTACACAGCTGACAACTCACAGCATTTGGATGGGAGTTGAGTTGATGTGGCGATGTGGCGATATGCCACACCCGGTAATCGCTGGCCACTGTAGCAATAGGAGTTGAAAGAGCAGCCGTTCACGTGGCTCTCCGTGTGCGGATGCCATGCATGAAGCACAGCGGTCCTTCACTGCTTTCCACAGCAAATCTAAACCCAGTCACCGCCGCCGCTCCGCTCGCAGCCTCCGATGAGTACGTGGTGCACCGTGCGGACATGGTGCGCTGCCTCAAGGCGGGTGCGGTGGCTTTCCAGTTCATGTGCTACTCCGACGAGCCGCTGGTGGGACCCACCGGCAACCGCTTCGACCTGTGGACCAGCGACCCCTGGGAGGTGGCCGCGGACCTCCTGGGATCGGACAGGGTGCGCGTCGGCTGGGGCAAGCGGAATGAGGGGTTCGCGAGTGCGGGAGGGTGCAGGCGCCCTTGGCAGCGGTGACGTGCATAGGGGTGCAGGTGCCACCTGCCGGCGGCCGCGGGGTGCAGTGGCTTGGAACTGCGCAGCGCCATGGCGGCTAAGGCAAAAGGCGCAGGTAGTGGTATCAAGGAAACGACATTCGCGCCGAGGGACATCCGAGCCTTTTTTGGACTAGTGGCCAGGAGCCGTAGTCCTATGCACTCGCGGGTGCTTGGGCCAGGCACAGGGCTCAGGGCCGCAGCAGTTTGTTTCATCCGTATGTCCGTCTCGCGCTTTCCGTTCCTTGCATCTGTAACGCGATATGACAACGTAACCCTGGGCTTTTGCTGCATCTACTACTACCCGATAAGGGTCGTTTTGCTGCCTGGTCTGGCTCCCGCACGCGACTCGCTCGGAACTCCCCTTCCCCTGTTTTGGCCCCGTGCGCTTGCTGCAGCTGGGTGAGGCACAGGGTTCGCCGCAGCGGCCGTCCGGCGAGCGCATGGTGGGGCTGCCGCTGGGTGTGCGGGTGCTGCAGCAGCTGGCCAACAGTGTGGCGGAGGCGGCGAGTCCTCAGGCGCTGGACTTGCTGCCCATCATCCTGCACATCAGCGAGCGCCAGCGGGAGGTCATCGCGGCGGACCTCCTCCAGTACGACATCTACAGGTGAGGCGGCCCGAGCAGCTGCGTAGCTGCTTGACCTCCTGTGTGGTAATGGTGATGGCGCCACGGAGTGACGTGTGGTCGCGGGCATCGCTGGGACTCTGGGTCAAAGCGACTGGGCTGTCGGGTATAACTTAGAAAATGGAAATGAGTGGCAGGTGGGAGAGGAGCTCAGGAACGAACTAGGGCGAACGAGGGGAGCTGGCGAGGTAAGATAAGGGCCGCACGCGGAGGTGGGGTTGCCGTCACGATGGCATTGCGCCCATAGGCCAGGGTATGCTTTTTCCCGCGAGGCGGGGTGTTCCTTGGCAGCTGAAGCCGCTGGACGCTGCCTTATTGTTCATGCCGCCAGTCGCGTCTCCTGTGCGACGACGGAACTGTCCGACCCGGGATCCTCAACGCGTCTTGTTGGTCACTGGTTGCGCACAGGCGCCTCCGTAAGAACCTGTACATCGTGGTGCAGCGGACCCATCCCGTCATGCGCTACAGCGCCGCGGACCACGCCTACCTGCCGGCGTCCGACCAGCCCGAACACACACCTGGGACCGGATACTCCATGCTGCAGGTGGGTTTCATTCGTTGTCCCGCTTCCGGCGACACAGGGGCAGTGCAGGGCTGCAGGTCCTGATAGCCGACTGGCTGATAGCCAGCAGCCTGACGGAGGTCGGCGCCTGATGTCGTGTAGCTCGGCGTTGGGCGGTCCCTGTGCCGCATGAGTCATATATGTATGAGGCACGCAGTCGCGCGGCACTGCGGAAGTACGTCTCCGTCAACACGGTTGCTTGCCAGTGTGGCTCCAGGGCCTTGTGCAGTCGCAGCTGCCACTCAATGGTTTGGTTTGGTTTGGTTTGCCCGGTTAGTCCGGTTTTGGCGAGATGATGATACGGTGAGGGAACAGGAGGGTCGCGATGGGGAATGGGGCCTTAGTCCTCGCAGCCGGATGGCCCTTTGAACGGCGTTTTGTGTCCTTTGCTGCGGCCCCTTGCAGCTGCTGTGGCCGGGACATGCCTTGTACGTGAACGAGTCCGGCGAACTCGAGCGCCTGCCACACAGCATCATGCAGGAGCTCCGAGACCGCTCCACCGAGTAGGTGCCACATCAACAGCGAAAAAGGGTTTGCGAGCTCCTGTGAAGCTCCTGGTTATTCCCAATGCCCCTTGCAACCAGGTGTTGTGGCTGAGTCGTTGGCTGGGTGCTGGCAGGTTATTATCGCAATGCAGGGTCTTGCGGTGCTTGCCGGGCCTGTGGGGCTTGGCCTTGTACCCCTTGTACCTTTCCGTATCGTTGGTTTGGGCCGTGTCGGGTCTACTATTCACCCGGCAACTTGACATACATGAACTAGATGCCCGCAACGGGGTGCCCGCCGCAGGTGGTTTGTGAGCCGAAGCGGCCAGGACTTGTCGTTGCTGTTGGAAGACGGGCCGTTGGACATGCGGAGCCTGGCGCACATTTCCTACATGGTAAAAGGGGAGAGGCGGGGAACGATGCCCATTTGCGGTCACCAGGACTGCAACTGCATCTCTCTGAGTGTCCCGGTCGGGAGCGTGTGAGGGTGGGAGCCTCCTGTACGCCCGGCTGTCCCCCGCCGGTATCCGACAGTCTTTGAGCTCGGTTCCTTGCACACCTGATCCTGGCTTGGACCTTGGCGGGTCCGTGCCGCTGTCAACCGCTGTGATGTCAGGCTTTGCCAGTCGTGGTCGAGTAGCTCACGTTCCGGGCAATCCTTTCCGCATGCATGACAGCCCCTCTCACCGGGCGGGCAACCAGGGCTACGGGCGGGTGGGTCGGAGGGGTCTGCGTGCAAGGGGTAGCGGGCAAATCAAACACGTGTGGCCGACCGACATCTTTCCGGTCCAATCAACCAGAGTCTTCTCCTTTTCCTGAGAGCCCAGACGCCCTGAGGACAAAACTCTTTATCGCTCATCTCTGCACCCGTGCATTTGCGGCCCGCAGTGGAACACGGCCCACATGCGGTACAGCGTTGTGGTGGAGGCGGCATCGACGTATGTGAAGCACCGTGACATGATCCTCCAGCACGGCAGCGTGCTGCTGTGCCGCAAGCCCAAGGTTTCCGGCATGGTGGTGGGCCGTCTGGACGGCGCAGTGCGGGTGGACCGCTACGGCGGGGCGACCAAGCCCCAGCTGCCCGTGGTGGAGCTGCTCGCGTGCGAACTCAACAGCGCCCACATGCAAGAGGAGCTGACCCAGGTGGCCACAGCTCGAGCCACCGCCACGTCGGTAGGCATCGGCAGGCAAGTGCGCGGTGGGTTGTGGAGGGATGGCCTGGAGGTGCGCGAGTGTGCGCTTGGGCAACCACTCTGCCAGGCAAGGAGCTTACCAGCATCCTCCCGTCTTCATCCTGCCAACCCACTGGGGCTGGAGGCCTGGAGATGCGTGGTCAGCTGCTCCCAACTCAGGCCTCAAAAACTCTGTTGCAGGGGTCGGCTGGATACCATGCTCCTGCCTACACACCCTTTCCAGCTTCCCATGCCTACAAGTGCACTTACCTGAATCCGCAACTAGTATCTACATTTTTACGGCTAAGAGCATTCTAAAGGCGCCCTCTGCTTGTGGCACCCCAACGCAATGTACTGGCTTTCAATCATGGAGACGCTGTACGTCCCGACCCCGTACCTGCGCCACCGGGTGACGTTGCAGGTACGTGTTCCGGTTCGAGGTACTGTCGTCTATGCTCACCGGACCCACAGTCCTGCGGCCCAAGCTGCTGCCCATGGTGGATGCCAAGGCGCTGCGTGCCATCGCTCCAATGCTGCGGCGTCGCTCCTCCCAGGCTGTGTACGACGATAATGCTCCCGGCTGGTCGGCGCTGACGGGCGGCCAGGCGAACGCCATGTTCCCCTTCCCCACCCCCGGCGGACTTAATGAGCAGCAGCTGTCGTTCGCTGCGTCTCAGGGCTTGGATACACTGCTGCTGCGGCTGCACCTCTCAATGACGGACCTCACCATGCATCACGCCAGCAAGGTGGCCGCGCTCAAGGCACACCGCCTGCCTGTTTTCGTGCGGGGTTCGCAGGCGAGTGGGGGCAGTTGCGAAGTGGTACTCGGCCCACGGGCACGGAAGAAGTGCCAGCCCGGATGGAGGGAGTTGAGGAGGTCTTTCATCTTCAAAGCGACCACAGCGAAAAGCGGTTCCATGCATACGGCGCAATCAGGATTTACGCATGCTCACGATCGTTACGGCGGCCGGTCCGCCTGAGGCATTGTTGATTTTATTCGGGCACAGCGAATGGGTCCCATGTAGGAAGTTGATTTGTAAACCTCAGCCACCATGGCACCCTGCACACCACCTATTGCGTGCCTACTGGCCCTACTTCCGCAAAACCGTTGGCCCGTAACTGATTCTTGGTGAATAAGCAGGATGGTCAGAAGCTGGTGGAGGTGCTGGTCGCCTCCGACAGGGACCTCAGCGGTGCGGCGGAGCGCCTAGCGGCCAAACTGCCGTCGTTTACGCGCCAACAAAAGCCCGGGCAGAACATCCTGGTGTTTGTGCAGGTAGGTGGGTGGGTGGGTGGGTGCCAGACACGGCCATGCTCATTTGGCAAAAGACCTCAGAGCTAGACGGCATAGCGCTACCCTCTATACCTTCAAAGCCGAGACGCACCGAGTGGCCTTACGTGTGACTTCTACGCCGCATGCCGCATGGCACGGTTGGGATGTCACGCCAAGGGCAATGGCACTTCCCTTTAATAGGGCTTTACTGCTCTGCTGAACGCCCTTGCCGCCCTGTGTCTCCCGGCCTGTGCAGGACAACAGCGTCAGCCTCACAGCGACCAATGTGGCAGCAGGGCTGGTACGGCGCGAGCGGGGTGATCGCGTTCACCTGGTGACTGTGGTGCCAACGGAAGCGCAGCGCAGCGAAGGGACCGGGCTCATGGAGCGACTGCTGAAGGCCTTCCGCACGCACGCCGATGTTACCACCCACGTGTTGGTGAGTCGTCTGGCTGACTAGGAGGCATACACGTGCAGGGACGCAAGGTCAGGGGTGGGAAGACAAGCATGCGGCTCCTTGATAGCGCTTCCCTCATGTCGCACCCGGCTGCATGGACTGCTGATAGGGCCGAGGATCAACCCGGGCCGTGGTGCCCTCAGATGCGCAACCTTAGGGTCAGAGCTTTCCGAAGCCTTCCGGCCGTACACGGCCTTGCTCCAGGAACAAGCTGGAAATCGGGCGGCAAGCCCGTGTTGTCGTTTAAATTCAGCTGTCAAGCAGGTGGCATATTCGTGCCTGTGATTGTCCCTGCCTTTGTGTCCAAGGGCGGTTCGTACATGTGCACTCAATGTTCCTGGCGGTTCCCCTCCGCCGTGCAGAGCCAGGACGGGCGGGGGCTGCTCGAGTGTCTTGGCGACGTAGTGACTCAGCAGCGCTGCGGCCTCATCGTGGCTGGCAGTACCTCCATCACCGCCGTCGCGGTAGCCGCTCCGCGCAACGTGCCGCTGGTCCTGCCTGGAGTGGCCCCGGGCAAGCAGCCCGCTACTGCGCAGGGTGCCGGTGGAACCGCCGGCCGTGGCGGCGGCGGTGTTGGGGCACAGGGAATGCAGGATGATGGCTCTTCAGAGGTGTTGCTATCCTCCGTGGCCCTGTCCATCCTGCGAACGTTTTCGCTGCCAGTGATCCTAGTAACCGCCAACACCAGGACCTACCTGAAGGTGCGGCCCGCGGTTGCCAGGATGGTTTAGCCGCGCTGCGATTGGTCCACGCATCAGTCACTTCTAGGCCTACATCCGATTGGTGCACCGCTGTGAAGTGCTATCGTTGTATGTACAGCATCTCCTTTCCTTGAAGGGTGTGTAGCGTCTTCGTTTTTTGCTGCACCAGCATATCCCAGTTTTCGTGTGCGGAAATATCCCGTATGTAACCTCGGGCCGCGCATTGAGTAACAACCTCTCTCGTCCCTGTTGTCCTTTGTACCGCTGCCCGGTTGCCAACCCCCGGCCTCCAGCGGCATGGCTTGGACCCTGTGGCGGGCGGAGGTCGCCCTGCTCGGCACCCGGTTGGGGGTGTGGGTGGTGCCACTTCGGGCCGCCTTGCTGCCATGGTGGTCGTGGAGCGTCACAGCAGGCCGATGATGCATCATCTCGCACGCTGCCTGCTTGAGCCGTCATTGCGGCAGGACACGCTGACCCTAGTGCAGGTGCTCGAGGGGCAGAAAGGCGGCAATGTAGTTTGGCCCCAGCTAGTATTCTTCGTTACAGGGCCCTAGATGGAGGCAACGTTTTACTTACAGGAGGTGTCCCGCCGTTGTGGATAAATTGACGTGCTTCTGCCTGCCACCTGCGCTCGAGGATTATACAAGTGCGATTGTGTTATCAGACAATACTGGCGAAACTGCACTTGCCGTGTGTCGGCATTATGTCGGCTCGTCCTCATACAATGTTTCTTTGTCAGCATTCTCGTCCTCTTAGCAACCCCCCTCGTTTCGTCCGCTGCCGCGTTTGAGGCGGCCGCGTCCTTCACATGTGCTTCCTCCTGCCGGTGCCCACGTTAATCATTTGCGTGGTCCCCGCCAACCCACCACAGGTGCTTCCACCGGGCATGGCTCCAGGCAATCCAGGCTACGATCCCAGCTCTATTCATTGCGTTGCACTGAAGACGCTCGTGGCGAACTTTGAAAGCATTTCTGCAGGTGGGCGGGTCCCAGGGCCGCTACCCGTAGGCCGGCATCCCCTCCTCCGTGTGGGCGCAGGGCTTGATCCTTGCCGGATGGGAGCGACGATGCAATAGTGATACCGTACCTGAGACACGGCGCTCCTCGGCATCGGGCTTGCACGTGTCTTGCCACGTCCTTTGCTATAGCCTTTCAACGATGACCGCGCAACTCTGTTTGGAGAATGCACAATGTTTGGGAGTGCTCCCTCGTCCGTTGTGAGGACGGTGCTTGAGCCCTGGGTCAACGAATGACCCGCAACGCATTGTTGGTTGGATCTCCGTGTTAATTTCGTTGTTGTTGCTCTTTCGCAGCCAACGACTTCCACACGCCGAACAAGGTCTTCACCCAGGGCGAGTGGTACAGCGCTCTTTGCATCGCGGCTAGGGATTATGGGGCTCAGCTGCTGTCCGTGCAGCTGGCGCCAGGTTCCACCAAGTCCTTGCCGCCCTTGCTGCTGCAGCTGATCCGGTCCGCACCTTGTCCGGTGCTGGTCTACCCGGAGAAGGCTATCGTCCCTGGGGCGTCCGAGCTGACAGAGGGAGAAGTGAGTGACTAACTAATTAGCGATTAGCCAGCAGCTGGCGCAAACTGGTGGCTTTATGCGCAGCATGCAGGTGTTATATGCTGGGGACTGGCGGGGTTGCGTGCGACTGTATAAACTGTATAACGCACAATGGGTTTTCCCTTTTGTGCAATAGTTGCAGGCGTTGCGCTGGCGGATGTGGGTTTAGATTACGAGCAGGCGTTATGGCATGTGTATCTGATGCTTCGCTAATGGCATTATCCTTATGTATCATGCAACGTGCGCCTGGCGCATGACGCTGCCTCAAATGGCAGGGATGTTTTGGTTAAGTTGAAATGCTCACGCGGCACAATGTGCCGCACCACGCATCGCCTTAACCTGAGACCTGCGGTGACGTGCCTCAGCACTACATAGTTTGCACTGCATGTACGCTATGGGCCGCTGACTTGGGTTTGCCGGGGTTTGCTGAGCCTGTGTGATCAACGTTTTTGCGCAGACGCTTCCTACTCGGTAACATTTTCAGCCAAACTGCGGTAGAACTTTGCGAGAGCTGTGACACGCGCCAGACCGCGCTATGCTGTGTGTGCTATTTTGTGTTACATGATTGGGGGTGCGAATAACAGCGAATGGCTAGTACCTGCAAGTCTGCCCGAAACGAGCCTGGGGTTCAAGGGCTTCCTGTGTGCCGCCTGCAAAATGGTACTTCATAGGGGACTCCTTAACACAGGAGACGAAAGGTGGAAGAAAAGGGAAGAAAACATAGTCACATGTGGCAAAACGTAGGCCAGAAGTAGGTAGGTTAGTTAACGTCCCAAGGGAATAGTCGACGCCACGTGTGAGGGCGAGTGGGATGTGCACGTGATGTAGTGGTTGTCAATTTAAGTATAACCCGGTGGCTTGACTGAATGGAGGAGTCAGCTCCGGAGGATGGACGTCCGTTTGCACATGAGGTATCCATCCAGTCCATGGCCTCCGGCGCCACACACTCAGCCGAGTCCATGGGCAGCATACACAATTGTCTCCTCTGAACGGTGCTGGTATATAATCACCGTTAGCCATTACACCTTCAACATAGCCATGCCCGCTCGCCCTGCCGCTTTTCGAGTGTAATGGTTTCAAGGTTGCAGTTGCAAAGCGGCACTACGGAAGCCGCTCCCCAACGCGCTTCTGTACAGCGGGATCAGTCTAAGGAAAGGCCTTAAACAGGATGCTCTCGGCGTTTCAAACAACAGCGCATAGCCTCTCCCGGCTATCAACACGAGCGCAATTACCCATACGAATCAGGCATGATACGATCAGGCACGTGCCGCAGAGAACCTTCGAGCAACAACAGAATGCCTCCCGTATGCGACGACTCCTGCCAACCACTTAAGGGGCCAAGGGGTTTTGGTTCGAAGTATCAAGCAGCCAGGGGCCCCAAACAGCACATGTCGGCCGAGAACAAACCAAGCACTGTCACCTGCAGGTTCCAAAGACCTCATTTCTTCGTCTGAAAGTTCGTTCAGTTCCTTGGCGCTAGGTTCATGCATAATAAAGTTACTTGGGAAGCACCAGAAGTTGCTTGGGAGGCACGAACAATAACATTCGACTATGCACTTTGCTTATCACATCTCTGACGGGCTTTCTCACGACGTGCACGCACAAACAAGCGAGAACGCGTCTGTTCTTGCCAAGAGGAAAATATGTAACCCGTGGTCGTGGTCTCGCCGTGGTCTTGCCAAGAGGAAAATATGTAACCCGGGGCTTTCTAACGTGTGCACGCACAAACAAGCGAGAACGCGTCTGTTCTTGCCAAGAGGAAAATATGTAACACGTGGCCGTGGTCTCGCCGTGGTCTTCGAAGCCGTATCACGAAGCATCCGCCGTGAATCAAATGGCAAACGGCGCGGTTGGTAGAGCCGGTAGCTCCGCAAGGCAGTCAATGGGCAGCTGCTGAATCCAACCCTTACATCTCAACAATGCTAGCATGTCCTCCAGCATCGGGATGGAGGCCAGCGTCGCGGCTGACCCTACTAGCAACAGCTTGGTCCGCGCGCGTGTGATGGCCACGTTAAGCCGCTGCCAGTCGGCCAGCAATCGGCCAGCACTGCGCGCTGCATTGCAGCGCACGAAGGACAGCAGAATGGCAGGCTTGTCACGCCCCTGGTACTTGTCCACCGTCAACACCTCCACTGCGCCGCGGCCATCAGCACCATCAGCCTGCCAATCCCCTGCACCATCGCCTGCCCCCACATTTGGCGCCCCCACCGGGGAGCAGAAACCAACACTTGACAGGGCCTGCTGCAGAACTGCTACTTGCGCCTTGTAAGGGGATGCGATCCCAATGTCGTGTGGTGGCAGCCCCGCTGTTACAAGTGCAGAAGCAACGGCGTGCACGATGTGCACCTCCCCACGGTTGACCATGCCGTCCTGGACAGCCATTTCGCGGCAGCCCGCAACATTGTCCGTGTCCAGGAACACAACTCGGCACTCCGGCCTTAGCAGCGACGTGAGCCAGCCGGGCAGGGCTCTCTCGCGAGGCCACGGAGACGCAGGCGAAGCCCTCACTGTTGATGAGCCGTACGAACTGAGGTTCTCAACGTATGGCAAATGCAGCATGGCTTCTGCAACGGTTTCGTTGCCGCAAATCATGCGTCCGTTGTAGACCAGGGTATTGCTAAGGGACATAATGTCCGCGGCCATGCGGTATTGACTCCGCAATGTGACAACCGCCTGTGCCACGGGCAAGAGGATGGGCACGGTCATTGTGTGTTGTGCACGTTTAAAGTAAAGCTCCGATGTTGAATCCACTTGAGGTGGTCAGGTTGCGGACGTGACTGTGTTCACTGAATTAGTGCTTCATCATGCATAAATAAAGCATGGCCATCAACTGGAGTTAGCCAGCATGAAGAGCACTTGCGACACAGTAGAGAGCCACACATACACCCTGGTAACCCTGGGGCTTACCTGCGGATGCGCCTCAGACAGGCGGCGGAAGAGGCTGATGCCCAGTCCCCCCTGGGAAGCCTCCCTGCTCACTACTAGGGGACTGAGCTGGTAGTGGTCCCCCACTAGCAGGAAGGACCGGGCTAGCGCCAACGCCCCGATGCTAGCGGGTAGCGTTATCTGGCTGGCTTCATCCAGTATGCACACGCTAAATGTGCGCCCGGTCAGCAGCGAGCTGTGCACCGACAAGCACGTGCAGCCCACCTGAAAAACAGCAGGGGACACGAGATACTGTCTGCTCAGGACTAGACAGCTCCATTAGAAAGCTTCCTACAGCTGTGCGTCCTCACCGTGCTGGTCGACGTTTTCCCCGTGCCTTGATGGGACGACAGCGTGGCAGGAACAAGTACGGACTAACCTGGTTTTCCCCCCCAGCCTCGGAAAGGTTTTACCCAAGGGACGACACGATGGCCTCCTGTAGTGCTCAACTTACCACGTTGACGCGGCCCATCAGCTCCTGGAGACCCGCCACTGAAGTGTTGGGGTGGTGCTCGCCACCGGGCATATAGGGCCGCACGGCAGGATGGACCGCCTGTGCTGAGCCCAGCCGCACGAACGATACTGGGCTGCCGATCAGCTTCATGAGAATGTTGTCCACCGCACTGTTGGTGTACGACGCCACCAAGATAGTTGCGCGCGTTTCCACAAGTGCCTGCAGCGGGCGACGGACACATCCGGTCAGACAACATCAAAATGACACGGCGAAGGCAATATTGACGCGTTTCCGTTGACCAGCAAATCGCAATTTTGCAGGACGCATGGATCCCTCCGGATCCATCGGAAATAAGTTCAACTGTACAATTTCAGTCCTATAAGCTTTGAACATCAAGCGCTGCAGCGCTGATTGGAAGGTAAGTGCCTGCCCGCTGAGGCACTGAGTCGCACCCACGTACCCTGATGATGTGCACAATGGTCGTGGTCTTTCCAGTGCCCGGCATTCCCAACAGGATAGCATAGTCCTGCATCATGAGGACACGCTGAACTGCCTCCTGCTGCTCGCCATTCATTTTGTGGGCGTGTTTGCTCAGGTAGGCGTTGGCATGCAGTTGGCTGCCGACCGAAGACCCTGTGTTCCATGCATTCAGTGGGACAAGCCCAGGACTGGTTACTATAACGGACAGTATTGCCTAACAAGAAGAACACGGAGTTAGCTTAAATCTCCCATTCTCCGTTTTCCGTCACACGGACCAACTTACCAGAAAGCTGTGAGCTTACGCATTGGCTGCTGAGGCCGTGGCCCTGGTGTGGCGGCTCCAAGTCAATTATCAGCTTGCGTAGTCGCATCAAATGGGCTTCACGGCGCGCCTGGACGGCATCGTGACCACTGCCCTTTCGGCCACCCGACCACCCAGCTCCCGCTCCAGGGACGCCCAACAGAGATAGGTTCAAGCGCAGCTGTGCGAAGAGGGAGGCCGCTTCTTCACGGTCAAGGCGCCATGCAACCCGCTCGCTGCTGGCCCCACACGCATTGCAGCCGCTCAAGGCTGCCGATGGGAAGCCTCCAGTGTTGCAACGTCCACACGTGGGGCGCGGTGCGTCGCCGAGCTTGAAGTACTTCAGTTCCTTACGAGACGCCACTGTAAGCGTGTCCTGCTAGGACAAGGATTTGTTATTTTTTCTGGATTCAGAGTCAAGTTCAAAATGGATTTGGAGAAAAGCTGTCATAACGAAAATGCTCTAAACTTTCCAAAGCCCCACGTCTACACTCCTCGCTGCAACCATCCAAGCCCTGCATACCATGCCGTTGTGCACAAGGTATAACCTACCTTCGTGACGTCAACCACGGTAACGCGAGCTGCCGCCGCGTGTCGCCCGTCCACACCCAGCAGCCCCAGGTCCCCGGGTGCAAAACCCGAGCACAGGAGACCTCGGGGGCCACTTTCTGCGTCTGCGGGTTCCGCCGTGGACGCCTTGCCCGGGCCCGGGCCATCGGCGGCTTTGTCTGTACCTGGCTTGCGCCGGAAGACGTACACGAACTTCTGTTCCCCAGCATCCCCCATGGGCGGCAACTCCCGCTCCAAGAGTAAGTGCGCTACGCAGCCGCCTAGCTGCTCTCGCTGCGCACCACTCAGTGCCCAAACCTGTGTCACAATGTAAGGGAGCTGTTCGTGGATCTGATACGAGAATAACACTTGCACCGTGGGCGCCGCACGTCGAAACGGTGGCCAAGCCACACGCTTTGCCTTGGACACAAGACCTCATCGCAGCTTGACTAGAGAACGTTAATATAAGTTGTCCTTACGTGAGTAAGCCCACGCCAGCGTATCACGACCCATAACGCATGTTGGCGTAGATGTACAGGCCGCAAAAACATGCGATACTCACATCTGCCCTGCTCGCGCGAAGTGCATGCTCCTCCAGGTCGACCAGACCAACCCAATGTGCGAAAAACGCTGCGCTGGAAGGAGAGACAGTCGACAGCTTCTCCCGCAACGAGCGATGCAAGTCCATCTCTGCCAGCTGGGTCGTCACCGCTGACGCCGCCCGCGCATCAGTCTGCAGGCCGTCGCCATTCGTGGCAGCCCCTGCCGCTGCTGCAGCCAGGTACAGCGCGCACGTGGCACTGACGCTGCAGTACTCGCACTTGCGGTCCGCATCGGAGCTTTGCAATGGCGGCGGGGGTTCCCTTGCTGGACCCACCAGGTAGGCGGCCAAGCGGTTCCGGTGCATGATGAGCGAGGCCAGCTCGTGGTGTACATAGCGGACGGCCTGCATGGTGGGCTTGTTGCTGTTCCATAGCAGTGCCGTCCGCACCGCCGTCTGGTAGCGGTCCTCCATCAGCAACAGGTACAGGAGCACCTGGCGGAAGAAAGGCGGGCAAGGTATAGCTGTTGGGTTGTCCTCACGAAGGTGACAGGAATGTGTGCTATTCCGCGACCACTGCGAATGCACCTGCTTAGCTTCCAAGAATGTCGACTTGCTGCCTCACCTGGGCCCTGTGCTCATGCCAGTCTTTCCCTGTCTTGAACTCGAAGGGCACAATCACTCCAGGGCCCGCAGTGTCCAGCTGCTGTTCCGTGAGCTGCTGCCGGGCATGTGGCCCCGCGAGCTGCATTGCGCCAGGTGCTCCTTTGCTTGCCGACCAAGGGTGTTGCGGCTTCCCTGCATTGCTGCACCCATGCAGCTGCGACAAACCCGCATTGGTATTAACGGCCGTCATCCCGTCGCCGTTAATCATGCCCCCTTGCTGAAGCCCTTCCGTTGTGCTTCGTGCCCGCATGCCGTGAAAGTGACTAGGCTCCTGTTGTGACGGCCGCTGGGGCTCGGCATTGCTCAGCTTCACGCGGAGCGACGCATCGAGCTGGCCCTTAAGGCCGTATTTTGGCGCCCAGATGCTCTCCTCAATGTCCAGCACCTCAGTCACGCGGCAGAAGGTGGGCGCGTCCTGCCCGACCGATTCAATCCGCCCGCCATGCGGCGCCGCGGGGTTAGGCGTCACGTATAAATTACACCAGGCTACTATGCCGTCGAGCTGCTCTACGATGTAAGCCAGAACGGTCGACTCGTCCTGTTGGCTCTCCAGAAGCTTGTCCGTGTTGGAGGAGAGGATCGACCGCGCCTGAGGACATATAAAGGGCACGACCAGACGACCGACGGAGCGACGCAAATCCCTGCTTTGAAAGCCCAGAAATCTTCACGGTGAACAAGTTTACATCTAGGGAGTTTCAGGCTAACAGGTGTGACATCGGGTGCACTAGCGGTTTGGTCATGAACTGCCCAAAGGATGCGTTGTACCGGTCTTTAACAGAAACAACAGTATACCTCAGACATCATGACGTTTTTGTCCAGCTTTCCCCCAATGGCCGCTTTGAGACTCCGTTGCAGCAGCTCATGCAGCATGCTGCCCATGAGGGCCTTCTCCCCGCCTGCGATGCTCGCCACGCGATCCTGCAACCACGCTTGGCGCGTGCAGCGGATCGTTGTGCATACGCTGGTCCCTGCATTGGAGGACCGTGGGGTATTCACCTCTAGTTGCATAGGCACAGAAATATACGATGTAGTCCCATACGGGGTGTGGAAGGCGTGGCTCACCTGACAGTAGGACATCGGGGTGAAGGATGAGCAGACCCTCCGTCGCACTGACTTCTACGGTCATGCACGCCGGACTTGGCAGCGTTCGCCCGCCGATTACGTTGACCGTGTCCCCCGGCACAATCTCCTGGTCCGCCCACATGTCCCGCAAGCAAACGCGCACCTCGGCACCCTGAATTCGCATATGCCCGTAGGTTGACAGTGCGTTATCTGATCGCGCTCCACTTAAGTCAGGAAACCCGCACAACATGGAATGCCCTGCACGACAATATTTGCCTTACTTTGTATTCGTTGAAGCACCGCAGCACCTTGTCATGGCCGCTTGGCAACTGCTCCACCTCCAGCACCACGAAGTGCACTTCCTCGCGCTGGCCCAGCAAAGGGACGGCCGCCGATACGGCAGCTGTGCTATACTTGGGTTCCAGAGCTGTCCGTGTTTCGTTTTGCTCGCCACATTGCTCACCTATGCCAGTTGCCCTCTGTAGGACTGGCATATCAGGGGCTAAAGGGGGTCTTCCTGAAGGCTGCAGATTGGGCGCATGTTGCTCCTGGCGCTGCCGTGCGTCCGACTCAAACTGCTGCGACTGAGATAGGACTGGACTGACCCCACCTAGATGTCTACCCGAGGGTGGCGCCATTGCCACCGCCGTGACAAGGCCAGCGCCCGGTGTGTTGGGTTGCTGGCCAGTGGCGTTTGCTACCAATGCGTCAACGTCAACGTCTCCCCAGAACTCGTCGTCGTCATCGTCGGCTGGGGCCGGTTGAGCTGCTGGCAGCCTGGATACAGCCTGCGCTGCTTCGCCGGTTGCCGCAACTCTCTGCGGTGCCACGGAGACTGGCCCTTCAGCTGTTGGCGATTGCAGCGTTCCCGCGTAAGACCCCGTTGCCTGCTTACGGTTCGCCGGTACCGGCGACTCCGCTACCTGGGAAGGCATTGCTAGCGCATTGGCGAATGCCAACGGCTGGGTTGCGAGATCCCTCGCTGGCATTTGCGTCCCCGAAAGCGACTGGGCCGCTGGTGCCAGGTTAGGCATGTTCAGTCCGGACATAACGCACTCGCCTGCATGAACAGGTACTTTCGTTTCCCTGACATAAGCAGTGTTAGCAGCGGGAGCCGCAACGACAGCAGGGTAAGTGTCGCCGACTGGTTGGGTGGGCATCATAACCTCCATGGCCGGCACAAACTGCTGGACGCTCCTAGCCGTCAGCCCATCCACTGGAACTCGAGTATGATCCACACACGCGGGGTCAAGTCTCGACAAAGACGGCTCAAGTACATTATACGTCAGCCGAATCGTTTGTGCTCCAGCAACGACCGCGCCAGGTCCGCTTCCCATCACTGATGCGATATGGCTGGGACCGCCGTGAGCTGCTTCAGCATCCAGACGACAAACTGCCGCAACTTCCGGACTGGATGTGTGCTGCACCGTGTCAGTGTTGGCAGCAGGCAGTGTGCCCGCTCCAGCGCACATGTCCCCAAGGAGAACCGCCACAGGCTGCGATGGTGCAGAGGTGCACCGTTGCTTTACCATCAACTCCACCTGTCAGCCCGTCCAATAAAAACCAATACCCAGGTGTACAGTAAATTAACAGCCCGGCTTATGTGTACAAGGCAACAATTGAGCTAAGCAAGGTGGAATGACAGCCCATGGTCCACACGGCTCGCCTCATTACCTGGTCGAGGATGTCGAGCAGTGCACGCCGCTTGTTAGCGCCCGATGCTTTCCCCGACGCCCCGAGCTGGCGCTTGCCACCAATAGTGAGAGCCGAAGGCGTGCACATTGCCGGGCGCACGATATCAGCACTCTGAACAAAGGCCCCCCCCCGGGCACGCCTGCGAAAAACCCAAGTGACGCCGCAGATATGTTGGACTGCGCGTAGCCAACCCATAAAGTGTACCAGGAAAGCTCAATTAGTCCGGCTGCGTTAGACCTGCCGCCCTTGCAGACCCTGAGGCCACGGAGCTCACCTGGTCGCTCCAGGTGTCTTATAGGTGTCAATGCTTTCCAACAAATCCTGGTTGCCCAAATCGCTGCTCCCAAGCACAGCATCAACGCCAGCTTTCTCGGCGAAACCATTCCTTGTGTTTGAAGCTGCCGCTGACCCAGCGGCGGTTTCTTCACACCATGGCTGCAAGTCCCTGCTCTTATGTGACTGTGAAATAGGTGCCGACGTTGATGCCGCCCTGCAAAGGGCCACCCAAGGGGTGGTTTAGCCCCTTGCTGTAAGCACGGGTAATTTTGCTTTCCTTGCACTGCACCTGTGGCTGCTGCGCCTGGCAAGGAGTTGCTCCACCATGTCGTCAGCTGGCTGTGGCACCTGGGCGCCAACGTGGATCTCGACATCGGGTGCACGCTGCACAGCCTGGATGAGGGTCTTCCGAAAGCCGTCTTTGCATGCCTGTGAGTTTTCCGCCTGCTGCTGAGAGGCGCTTTCCTGCGAGCCGCTTGCCCCCTAAACCGCATAAGAATGCACAATGCATCACAAATCCTGCATATGTAACACCAGAATGTACTACAAGGACTGGAGATAACGCACCTTTTGAGGTGAAAACGCAGCGGTGGGTGAGCTTGCCCACACTACTTGCAGCCCTCCATCATCCGCGTCCTGACTCAGAAGCACCTAATATGGCGACACGAGGCGTCGTTAAACGTTTAATTTTTAGGAATCCCCTGAAACTGCTTACATTGTCCAGCAACTGCTTGCCAGGAGTTGAAGGCCGGCCTCCCGTGACCCGCACGCCAGCAACATAGCGGCCATCCGGGATAAGGTAAGCGTCCTTGTTTGGTGCCTGCAATGCCGTATAGGGTGTAAAACCATTATAGGGCAGTTGCGAAGCCGGTTTGCCGCCTGACTAACCCGACGCTCCAGGAAACGCGTGATGTCCGTGCCAGGCCTTTGCTTCGCTGCACCGACTGACTGCTTCTGCAGTAAGGAAGAAAGAGCTTGTATGTAGGTCAGGACTGTGAGCATGAGGTGCTTCACTTGCTGCCATGCGGACCTTTCCCATTTTCCAAGTTAGCAGACCCGTTCGGAAAAACTTATTTTTTGCATAAATAACTATCCTATAAATAAGCAATGCTCAACTGGTATATCTCATTAAAGTAACTTGACATTCAGCGGAGGAATTGCAACGAAAACGAGACAGCTTGCACGGCAGCATTGTACTTCAGGATCCACACATTGCGACCGAGTGAGCGCCACACCGTGCCAATTTGCATGATTTTGTTCACAATGAAAACTTTGACATGTTGAAGAGCCCATATTGATGTGGTAATTGCAGGGGCATTTCTCTGTGTAATTCTTTATTCTTAGTATACATAAGTACGTGATCCAAGGTGTAGCCTAAGTGTTTCAAGAGGTACATTCTCGGTAGCAGGACGGAACCAGAGAACGGTTGACGCAGGGCTAAAGATCAGTGTACGCCATGGCGCGTTTCTCATCAGTGAGTTGCAGTTTTGCGCTATGAGATCGCGTTTGGCTTTGACAGTGGTGTCCTATTATCCGTTGCAGTTGGAGGAGCTTCGGCCCTCTCCCATGTTCATATGTGCATTGGTGTTTGTCAGTTATTTCTTCGTCACCGCGGGAATAGCGTATGACATCATCAATGAGCCGCCTGCTGTTGGTGGGCAAACGGATCCGGTCACAGGTGAGATGTACGGTATGTGTGTTTTACCCTCCGCTGTAATAACCACATAATACGCCTTGCCATGCCTGCAGGGGCCGTGAAGCCCATGACATTTATGCCGTACCGGATGAACGGCCAATTCATTCTTGAAGGCCTCAGCGGTGGATTCTTCTACACCCTCGGAGGTAGATTTGCATAGTGGGGCCACGCTAACCGGTGAGAAAGTACCCACTGTCTAGCGCAAAACACCCTTGCCCCTCAGGTGTCGGCATTATCTTACTGGATCTCAGCCGCGACAAGAACAAGAGCGTTTTGTTTCGCAATTTTTACCTGCTTCTGTAAGTCGGCTTCTGGTTATATTGGACACAGGTTGACAGGTCCACGTGAGCACTTCACATCCACACAATTTTCCCAAACGCAGGGGCTTCGCGGTAACAGTCCTTTCGTACTTCGTCTGCCAGGTATTCATCAGGTAAGAAAAAACCACACAGCAAAAAAAAGAAAGGCATAATTGTTGCCTCTTGGGGCCCTGGTTGTCCTAAGTATAGAGGTGCACGTAATCAGGTTCACCTGTTCCCCAGCACCCGTACTGCCTAGCCTCGACGGGGAAATGAAGCAGGAAAAGAAAGTGAACACCGCCTGCTACCCTCTGCAAACAACTGCCGACAGCTTCTCAACACTATCTTGCGACGAAATTAAATTGATACCGTACGTGTGTGTCCATGCCGCAGGATCAAAATGCCTGGATACATGCGTTGACCCAACGCGAGGTCAGCTGCCTGATCATAATTGCTGGGTATGCAATGTGAGCGCTCGCCCTGGCGCATATCACTGCCTAATATTATACAACTGTAATCGCGTTATGTGACCTGGAGCCAAAGCCTCGTTATGTTGCGACGTTAACCTAAAGATGCGGTTGTTTCATAGGCCACCACGTTTTGTACAGCGTACACGGCGCCTGGCCGTTAGCTCTTAACACGTACAGTATATCCTATGGCCCACACGGTATCAGCGATTCCTGCGACTTGAGGAGATGGCAAAGCTAAGCGATGTAGACTTTTTCTTCGTTGTGTTCGTTGGGGCAAGCTGGTCCGGAGTAATGAGGATAGCCCCAGTGCTGCCTGCTGACCGCGGGATGGACAAATGCCGTGAGCCCACAGCGCCGTTGGCACCCAAAACAGGGTTTACGACCGGGGTTGCCACACTGCTCGCCAGTACACCCCCGGAAGACGAGGGCCGGCCAGAACTACCAGCCGATGGAGGTCTGTGCCTGACAGCTGCGTTGACATAGCCGAGAACGCCAGCTGAAATACGGGGAGACACTTCAGCAGGCGGTCCTGTAACTATATCGCTTAGTGGGAACTTGAACTCTGTCACTCGGCCGCAATAAACCGCCGCGGTCTTAAAACTCGTTGTCGGAGACCGTAATGTTGACTCAACAGAGCGAAACCGCGATAGCGCCTGCACATCGGCACGTAGGGAAGCCTCAACAGTTAGGATGTGTTCGCGCCGCTGTAGCTACTGACAACGCGCGCAATGATGCCCATGCTGTAGTCAAATACAAAATACGTGTCCACGTCTTCACGCTGTGAATGCCCTTTGCCATTACCCAGGCCTGTAATCTCACAACCAGGCGCCCAGCGGATGGCTCCATGGCATTCGTTGAGCCATTTAAGCCATTGGTCGTTGTAAAATGTTGCTCAGCGTGAAGGTGTGGAATGTAACGAAGTGTCTGGCCCTACGCACGCTGCTACGTGCGCTAATGGCAGTCATGGTGGCGTAAACAGCCATCTGTAGTGCAATCATGCGCGGACACGTGCAAACGTAGCAATTGTCGTCTTCAGCACTAACGAAATTGTCAACTAGTTACCGGTGGCCAGGCAACCCACCGAAGCAGCTGACGAACTTGATCCCGGCGAGGCCGTCCGCGTCGCAATCTCCTCGTGCTCTTCTTCGCCGTCGCTGTCACTAGGTCCTTCAGTCACCGCACACGCTGCATCCGAAGCAGCCACGGCAGCCACCGCAGCAGCGATGTCGACGTCCTCTCCATCTTGCACGGACTCTGCTGCAGCGTCTCGGATGCCCAGCGTGCTCCCAACTGAATGGAGCGGCGACTGCAAGACTGACGAAGTGCTGATCTTCACAGGTAGACTCGTGCTCCTGGCCAAGCCATCATTGCTCGTCCTACCCAGGGGCACAGCGCTGCGCCGTGGTGCAACGCCCGATGGATTTGCAGCGCTAGTAGGCGCCGAGCCGTGCGATGTGATGACCGGCAAAGATGCGTTTGCGTGCCGTGATGGCATGGGCGCCGGTGGCAAACGATTTCTGCCGTTTGCGTTGGTGTTGCCTGTGGAGCGGCCGAACGCGATAGGGCTAGGGTTGGCGCCCGTGGTGGTGCAACCGATTGCGCCAGGTGCTTCTCCGCTGGGGTGAGCTGGCGGGCGCTGTCCTGCAGACATTAAATGATTCGCAAGGTAAATCAACGGTCTAGGCCAGGCTGGCAGGCACAAGTTTGCCCCACAACGCTTCGAGTCGAGCTGCAAAAGGGCAAAAGATGGTTACCATAGAAGAACTTACTTTGTCGGCGGGTGGAAGTGTACGCCGGCGATATCCTGAGCGTCCCTGAAGCGATCATCGCACGGAGCTTCTCGACCGCCACGTCGCTCATGGCCGGCAGATGTGCAGCCCTTGTTTCAGGAGTGGCGCGAAGCACAGTAAGAATCCAGCTACGGACACCCTCGAGGCTGCGGTGCTCACTGAGTGGCAATCGACTCCAGGGATTGTTGCCCTCCAAATCCAGCGCAGCAATCAGGATGGCCCTGCCCACACCCTGCCCAAACAGATTCACCAATGGAACCATGTCACAGAACCCGACGCTTGCACATGCAGATCGGCAAGTATACAACATCGCGCAATGCATCACTGGTTGTCAACGCTTATGCCTTACTTGCCGTAGACGTGCAAAAATAGACAGTTGTCAGCCACCAGCACCGGGCATCCTTGCAGCGCAAAACGCAGCTGGAGGCCTGCAATACCCCTTAGCACGGCCGCAAGTGCAAGTGGCCCAACTTACATGGAATGCACCGACAGTGAACTTGGATGGGAATCGCTTATTGCATGGCGGGGATGCGCGGCCGCCATGGTCCCCCGACGCGGGTGCCACCACGTTTAATGTGCGGGCCGTGTTATAGTTGGCTTCGATTGTGTACAAATGCGTAAGGCCCGTTTCCCTGCAGCGCCACAGCCACATTCAAGCGGATGCGTTCAGCCGTACGATGCAAACAGTTGCCAGTGGAGCTTGACCATCGTTTATGTATATCACGTCGGCCGTGCAGGCTGCTCCGCTACTTCACATCCCAATTGGATTACGCCCCTCATCGCTTAGGCTGATGAAATGAGCTGGGATGCTATAGACTGGGGATTGGACACGGCTGTGCAGAGCCAACATTGCCGGCAAACACCGTGGTTCCTTACTTCAACGCGTCCATCAAATGTCCTCGCAAGTTAGCAATTGATGCCTAATAATTACGGAAGTTGTTAGGTGTGGGTTGCTGCCAAACAAGTCCAATCCTTAGGTGCCCGTACCTGTACAAAGCCACCCGGCCGGCACCCTCCTTGGACGCGCCGTCCTTGTCGGCACGAACCATGTTCTTCTCCGTGTAGTTGCAGCCCATGAAATCAAAGCACGGATTGTTCAGCGCCACCAGCTTTGAATACAGCAGGCTTTGCATGTGGGCGTCACAGTCCTCCAGAGTGTTGCCGTAAATGAAGACGCCTGCGGTTCACATGGATATGGGTGTAGGAAGAGACGCCACGCACGCTATAGGCAACGAGCTGCTCGTCGTCTCGTATGCAATTGCTTCCTTCACAGTGACACGAACCTAGGCGCACCGGCTGTCTTCAGGCAGTCAAAAGCCCAGCGTTAAAAAGGTCCGTGTTCCCTCACATGAAACGGCTTACAGACCTTTCTTGTTAGCATGTCCATGCAAGTCAATGTAAAACTCCAGGACATTCTGCTGCGCGTAGTACATCAGCAGCGTCTTGATGGCGTAAACGCTCGGCTGCGTCTTCTGCGGTGTTCCCAGTTTCAGTTTGGGAGGGCACGACATTTACCAGTTGATCATCGTGGTTCTATACCTGCAACTCTCGCCCCAGGTTTTAAGTCCACAGACCCCCGAGCGCCACCATGCCAGGACTAGGGCCCAAGAACCTTGGATGGGCGTACCTCGTCAGGGATCCCCGTGTAGAAACGGTTCAGGTTCTGGCCCAGAGTGTCTGTACGGTAGTTCCCCACCGCGACACCATCCGGATTCACAATGGGCACAAGCTTGAACACGAAGCGTCGCCTCAGAGCGGAAGCTCGGGGGTCCGAACGGCGCAGCAAAAAAGCCAGCATGCCGTTGAACATGTGCGTTGCGGGCGTCTCGCCGGGATGCACCCTGCTGGACACAAAAAACACTGTTTTGTCGCGGAACATGGCTGCAGGGGGCCCCGGGTCGTGTTCGAAAACCCCCGGCAGAGGCGGTTCAACCTCTCCGGATGCACCGCTGCAGTCCGTAATAGTTAGCACCTCCACCCGCCGACCCTCCAAGGATCGTGTCAACAGTTGCCGCCGGTAATACAACCGTGCGCCTGGCGAGGAGTCGCCGCCACCGCTGCTACTGCTGCACGCTTCACTGGTGCATCGTGCACGCGCCCCAGCAGCGGCGCCAGCCCCAGCGTGGGTGCTAATGGGAGATGCGCTGTGTACGATTTGAGACGGTGATGCTGAATTGAGTGTTCCAGCATCATTCGGGCGGAAGCTGGTTTCGGCTGCATCACGTGCATCGGCCGCGTTGCAGGAGATAGTGCCGTTCTGCGGGAAGGGTAGCTGCTTGTCCAGGTGGTCCAGCATCTCCTGCGTAGGCACCCAGGATACGATGTAGGGGCGCGGGATGGTGCCGTCAGGCAGTTGCATTAGGAAGCAAGGCCCTTCGGCGAACAACAGTCGCCATCCTCCAAGGAGAATAGGGCACCAGAGCAGGGCATAAGGATTGTTGTTTGCCTTGGTGACCTGCCTGCGTCTCTTGGTAGCTAAACGGAATAGCGAATGCAAAGAGCGTTTCCTCCTCGCTTTCGAAGCGGTGGCAGAATCGGAGCTGAAAGTCATCACCCTCTCGCCGGTACGTCACTCGCAACCTGGTGTACGAGAACGAACAAGGGTGGTCACAGTACAATGACACAGTGCCAAAACAGTCTATGCCAACTCACATAGTACGGCCGGATGTGTGTGTATATGTGTGTGTGCACATGGATGTGTATATTGCACATACACATGCATCTGGGTGTACCCACGAATGCAAGGCCCCCGGGACAATGACTCACTTGAGCGGCTGCCATTCTGGCTGCGAAGCACACCAGAACACTGGCCGGTAGTCCTGTGAGTACAACCTGCTCTGCTTGTTGAGGTTCAGTATAATAAGAATTATGAGATCGCCCGTGTTGTGTCCGGCAATGCTGAAGTAAAACCATGTCCGTGTCGTCTTTTCGTTCTCAGTACCCCCACAATCCCTACGCGTTTGCAGCAGAAACTCGTTCGCAACAAGACCTTGCTCCACGCTAGCCAAGTTTGCTGAATCGAAATCTGCCCGAAATACATATTTGCCAACCTGCAATGATATCGGAGAATGCTTGTAAGCAAAAGCGCTGAGTGGTGCACATGTCAAGCCTGACCAAATGCGTATGGTTCAACACACCCTCCAGATGTCATCGGCTTTAGAATCCACCGGCGGAGGTATAGCTGTCGGAAGCAACACAGCAGCATCCTCGGGGTGCGGTCGATCGGAAGAATATGTCTTAACGTCTAGCGGACTGGATTGAGCTCTTCGAGGCCCATGCACAGTTGCCATAGAAGAAACCAACATACATTTGATAAGTATGCTCGCCAAAACTGTGGGGTGCTTTCACGTAAAAGCTGTCATTCATTACCGTTCTTGTGACGCTGCATAATTTCACACATGCGTCGCTCTTTATAGTACATCAGCTCGCGAGAACAAATTGCATAGACCGAAACAACCCACCCTGCTTGCCTAGACACGCATTCGGTACGACGGTTCGTTAACGTTTCCCCTAACCGCGCCAGAATTTACAGCTTCCTGGCGCGCAGAACGCGTGAATTTGACAGGTTTTAATAGTTCTGCTGTGCTTGTGCTGGTGTATTCATGGCAAAAGTCCTGTAGTTGAACCAAGGGACCAAGCTAAGCTCTGCTACCAGCTGTAATAGGGCCATTGTGCATGGAAAACACTGACTGAAGTGGGTCTCTATTGTCCACTGAATCAACTGCTTAGGTTTGTATACTACCGTGCTACGGGCTGTTAGCTGGTTTGGTTAGCTGAACAACGCGCCACCAAGCACCACCGATTTCACCGAAAAAAAAACAGTCGGTTGCATCAATATTCAGCAAACTCAAGTTGTTAGAGTGAGGCTAGGAAGGCCCATGCGCACCACTTTCTGTTGACATTAACAGCAACGTGCTACATGGGTATGTAAGCTGCGACATTTAAGGCGACAGCAGCAAGGGCACAATGTGTACGGACAGCATCTCCCGAACAGAAGCCGATTATGTAAAGGATACCAATAGCCCTGCTAAAAATTATAAATGCCTTGTACAACAGCATTGTGGCCTGTACAGCAGCTTGGACTGACTGCCCCACTCTGCTAAGCAGGGTACCGCCTAGACGACACATTAAATTTCTTCGCGTCCTGTCAGGCTCAAATACATATATACCTGCTTCATCCGAACGCAGGGTTAGCACGACCACTATACGTCGTTGACATCTTCTGGGTATCGGCCCACCCGCGTCAAACCGCGTACGTACCCATGTTAATCAATTATGGTACATGAAATTCAACACTCTAACGAAATCAGCAACTTGTGCTCACTCGCCAAAACACTGTGCTAAGTCACGGCTTCGAAGCAACTGACGTTTGACAACTAGCACCACATGCAAAAAAAAATATTACCTTTCGTCTCATTTCCCCGTCGCTGCGTAATTGACATAAATGGTTGCACCCAGCAGCACGATCGCGAATGCCACCCGCACATACCACTTGTCAGGTAGCATTGCCAATGGATCCGGGGCGTCCAAAGAGACACGATCCCTGTAGGCAATATCGCACCACAAACATGCATAACAGGAAGGAGAGCTAATACGGTGCACCATCCAACCTGTGCAGCATGTGGATGAACACTAAGTTGAATAAATAACAAGCTGCATCTCGGTGGGGAGGAGGCGGCGGCACGACCAAGGCACGTTTGATGATGAAAAGCATGCCGTTGGTGCTGTGAAAGAACGGTACTACATGACCCACAGGTCCCCCCCTGGAGAACAGACCCAGGCGGTGATGGTAATAGGAAAAAATGTCTTGTACCAATTCGCCAGGGGACCCGCATGAAAAAGCCGGATCCTGGCAGCCCTTCCCGCCGTGGCCTATGCTGACTGGGACGCAAGAAGTGAACTGCTATAATCTTTTGATGTGTGATTGAAAGTCTCCCTGAAGGAGCCAAATGGCGGCCGGCATGCCATGGTGCAACGTCAGCCACAGCATGGCGCCAAGGGGATATAAAAAGCTGCCAGCACATGCAGGTGACCCACCAGTAGGTCTCGTCCTTCTTGGTTGCTGCCGGTGGACGGTTGTACTTTGGAGAGTACGACGCCCGCCTGCAATTCAAGCATTCAAATATGAGGGTGGCAAAATCCAATCCAACTGCCCGCTTGTCGTCCGACACTGTTGGCACTTGGTTGCACTTTTACACTTCCCAGGCGCCAAGATTGGCCAAAACGAGCAGTGCTTGCAACAAACCTGCTGTATCCACTTACTCCTTTTGCCGCCAGCTATCACTCTGAATCAAGGGAATCTTGACGCGCTCGTCTTCGCTTATTTCCAGGCGCGGAGCTTCCAAGATATAGCGTAGGTCAGCTGCCTGCTTCTTGACCTGCAAGAAATAGCCCCGGAGCCCCGCCTGAGTGTATTTTCCAGCAACGCCAACCCCCCCCGGACCAGCAGCGCGCACCCTAAGCCCGCACCGACACATTTGCGTGGTGTCCCTACCTTCCGGCTAGGGTGGCTTGCCTCAATGTCCTTGTATAGCTCGATGGCGTCCTTCTCCCTCCCGCAGGCCTGCCACATTACAACACCATGCACCACCCAGGAAAGTGAAGAACACAAACATTTGTACAGTCCGTCTGCCCCTTCTTGGTTTTATCGGGCAGACACTTACGTTAACCGCACAAAAGAGCCCTGGATCCCATTACCTGGTAGGATAAGCCCAGCCAAAGCTGCGCCTCTCCTCCCAGGACAGTGTCCGCACCCACGTCCTTCACTGCCTGCTCCAGCAGCCGAACCGATGCCGGGTATTCGCCGCATTCATAAGCCCGTTTGCCCAGTTCGAGATTGCGTGCGAGCCGCTCTTTAACGGCCTCCTCCTCCGCCTTGAGCTCCGCTGCGCGCTGGCCGAAATCCCGCAATGTCCCACGTTAATGTACGAGCGTGCGTCACGTAACGCAGCTGTGCCCCACGGACACAGCCTGCCTGCCCGGATGCAGCCGCCTACCTTTGCTAACTTTTGTTTGATCTTGTCCTTGTACACCTTTTGGGCTTCCGACAGGCCAGCAGTGCTGCTGACGCCGAGCTCGAGAGCCAGCAGCTCGTCCTCATCGAAGCCCTGCTCCAGGCCTACCATGCACACAGGGCAGTGGCAAACGCAAACATTGACACCGGTGCTTACCACATCCACAATGGCTGAAGCGCACGACCGTGTTTCACCTAGCAAGCAGTTGGCACCTATGCAGTCCTGATGCCTGGGAATGCGCATAAACACCTGGCATTGCCATGCCGAAGGCGAAAGTGTAGACTAAGTTGGCCATACAACAGCACAAGCGAGAACCTGCAGGGTTAATAGTGACGTGCATGTAGGACACTCCTACAGGTGTGGTATCTCGAGGTGCGTGGTGGAAAGGAGGCTAATGCAAGTGAGGTGTTGACAAGGAGCACCACGGTTAGGTACTCTCCTTACGCCAACACTAGAGCACTAGAGCAGATAGGATCTTGCTCTGTGCCCACATTGCACGAACCTAAGACCACGCAGACAGTGCATCCCACGCGGAAAACATATGCATGCATTGACTAGTCGAGCGACTGCTGACACTTGTGGGGTGGGCTGGGGGGACACGACACCCAGCCTGCCTGGACGTACCTAGCTGGTACCGCCGTGCTGCCTGATCTAGGAGGCCAGGATTAGCGTACTTGCTAATGTCTGTGAAGAGGCCAGAATTTGAGCTTCTCGGTGCCTCAGCACGGCACACGATGAGTGGCCTGTAGCTGACTCGAGAGGTCAAGCAGAAGTAACGCCCTCTGAGCATGTGGATTCAGAGATGCGAGTCCTGAATTAGACCTTGTCTATGGTTACCGAGAAATAATGCAAAAATGAAACATAAATGATTCAGAAGAGATACGCAAGGCCGGCGTTTCTGCAATGAGACAATCTGAGCGCAAATCAGGCGCTTTAGAAAAGTCAATACTGTCTAATACTTTTACATAAAAAATGATCTCCGCGACTTTGCCTTCGGAGCCAGCGAGCGTGCTTAGCAGAATGCAACACACAAAGCGTACAATATTATTGGCTATGCAAAAATGTTCTGAAAGAATAGAGGTGAACAAATTGGTACCGGAAAAACGGTTCACAACACTTTTTACGGAATCGTACTCGCCACATCAGAATTAATGTTCTTAAAAGAACTGCGTAGTGCTAACGTTACCCATTAATCCTGCATTTCCGTGCTGAGCCCGCAAGCACAAGAATGAGCGTCACAGCGCTGTTTGAGCCTATTCGCTCTTGGCTCTCATCTGAGAGCCTGCAGTCATTTGTAAACAGCCACCACCAGCAGATTATTGCTCTCCAGAAGGATGCGCCGGTCGGATCAGCTCTGCAGGTAGGGAGTCGAACCCTGTATCGGGCACCGCGGCGGCGCTCGACTGCAGTTTTGTGAGCTCTTGCTGGGTCATGATTTATCAAATTTTAGGACTCGAAACCGTGACGAATTGCATCAGCCTGTTCATGCTTCAAGCTATGCTTAGGCTCTGATCTGAAACTTTCGGGTTGTAGATGCCGCCATGTTTGTCGCAAAGCCTCAGCCTTGCCGTTTCCTATGTGCCAAGCATAAGTTGAAATTATGCCATGATCGGAATCACGGCTGTGCGTTTGTATGCAAGGGTTGAAGAGCCGAACACTTGTTGTTCCCGGTATTATGTAGGTCCTGGCCGAGAACAAGATCCTGAGCGTCCCCGTGCTGGACGAGGAAGGCGAATACCTCGGCGCCTTCAGTGTTGGCGACGCTCTCCGCGTGTTGATGCAGGGTACGTATGCCAGCTAAGTGTGTTTCGTCTGAGCGTGCATGCCCGTATGTTCTGCCTTGACGGATTTTACGTATGCCCGAGCAATGACATGGAGGCGCTGAACATATTGTAACATTTCCACAGAGCTCGAATCACAGCTGGGCCATGGCTGGTTTGACCGCCTTGCCCAAATCAAGGCTTCTGAGCTTGAGGCCATTGGTAGCAGCCTGTGCAGCAAGAAGGTTTACACCGTCACCCATCGTAAGTATTAAGGGGATGGCGGTTTAAGAATTCATTGCGACCACAAGATTAGAGCGCGTACACCTTATCGCTTGGATGCCATCAACCTGGGTTGCCATCCGATGCGACTGATTGTCTTGTCCGCAGCCGGTGACCTGTGGCTCAAGGGTGACTCCAAGACCACTGTGCTCACCGTCATCAAGGAGGGCTTCCAGGTGCTGGAGCCGAAGGTGAGGGCGATCTTTAGTTCGTCACCCTGAGTACGCAGTCAAACGGGTCCAACTAAAATTGTTAAAATGTTCTGATACCCGGTGGACTAATTTCAGGGTCATCATCGCATCTTCGTTGTCGACCCCGCGAAGGCGCACACCGTGACCGTCCATGGCTCCACGGTCGTCATCAATATCAAGGTGTGGCGGTCGCTTAGACCCATCCGCTCTTCTCGAACCTCATATTTGTGCAACCTTGAGGGAGACTTTTGTTTAATCATGTGTTCGAAATCATTTCCAACTTGAGACGTTCTACGCTGATTTACCTGGTTGCCCTGCAGCCCGGTTCTGAGAAGCCTGAGGCCAGCGGACTTCGCCCGACGGACATTGTGTCCCAGCTGGACGTTGTTAAGCTGCTTTCGGAACACAAGGACAAGCTGGAGCTGGTTATGACTAAGACTCTCGAGGAGCTCGAGATCTTCGAGGTGTGTCAAGGGAACTCGAGTGCCTTGGCGCGACACCACCTGTGCTTGCTGAGTAGTGAGGTGCAACGCCCTCAAGGCCCATTAAATGTCCAGCAGCTATAAACGCAGTGCGGGCTGTGCACTACCGCCTGTGCAGTGCGGTTGTTCAGCTGTATACATGTGATTGTATGCACCGTTGCTGTGCCGTGTTTATGACTCACTGCTGCACGCATGCGGGAGCGTTCTGACGGTCAATATGCACATCATGGTCAACGTTGGTTCTGCAACTCGGTTCAATGTCTTGCAGGGCTCCGTCTTCACTATCCATGCATCCGCATCGGCTCTGGAGGCCTTCCACCACATGGCTCTCGACCACAAGTCCTGCTTGGGCATTGTGGACAACACCGGCAAGCTGATCGGCAACGTGTCAGTGAGCGACCTGCGCTTCCTTGGGCCCCAGAACTATGGCCTGCTGCTGTCCACGGTTGCGGAGTTCAGCGTCGTCATTGCAGGGAAGGGCCCCTCGCAGGAGGAGGCCATTAACGGTGCTCGTGTCGCGGTACGTAGATTTTGTGCAAATATGCCCTTCAGCTGTGAATCGGGTCCCAGTCTTTGGCTTCGTCAAGACCGTTTTGGTTATCAGGTTTGTGAATTTCTTTTGTGCTTACTTCGGGGTGCGTCGTGCTTTTGTATGACCTGGAGAAGCTTGTTTATCTTAACAGTACTTGCTATCGTCGTTATCCGTTCACCTCTTGCGCAGGGAGCTGCCGACGGCAAATGGTCTGAGGTCCTGAAGGATCTGCCGCTGCCCACGCTCAAGCCCAGCGGCACCTTCGGTCAGCTGCTCGGGACAATGGCGTCAGAGAACCTGCACCGTCTCTACATTGTTGACGAAGACGGCAAGCCGGTCTCCATCGTCACTCTCACGGACGTGCTTCGGGAGATCATCAAGCCCGAGCCGCCGGTTCACCACTTCCAGCGTATGGGGACTAATGACCTGCCCGACGATGATGACGACGATGACGATGATGACGAGGAGGAGGAAGCAGAGGAGGAGGCGAAGTAAGGAGTATGCCTGAAGACCTGACCACAGCTGAACGGTTTAACACGGCTACTTAAAGCCGGAGCCGGGCAGAGCTGTATGAAATTGATATGAATAACTAAAGAGGGCTGCAGCTTTGCGCATGGAGGCGCGCGATAGGATAATCTTGCCCTTAGGGGTACACTGCAGCCCAGCGAGTTCCAATGCTGGCCGCATGTCCGCCTATGTTTGCAATGGCAGTGATGTTATGGGGGGGTGCATATGTGCAGATGTTTTAGGAGTAGCTCCTAGGCAGTGATATTACGGCCAGGGTTCTGTGCAAGCGCTGCACATACAAGTACAACATTTCCTGCACGATTAGGACTGGGTGGATTGCTCGGTCTGCTGTTGCTTCATTGCATAGGTGTTTTGCTGCTGTCGTTAGAATTTTTTATTGCGTGCACCGGACTTCACGTTCTGCAAATGCTAATGCGCAAGTGTGGGCAGCTGGGCAAGCATCATAGCTCAAATAAAGTTCTGGCCAGCGTGCTATATTGTAACCGTGTGCCTTGCGCATTTATGCATTAAAAATTAAAACGTCAGCAAAGATTTGTCAACGACGCTGTGCAAAGCTTATTTATGATGTTTGCAGAGAGGAATGATGAAGCTCCGCATAACGCTTTTGCCACCTCCTGGCGTCCCCGACCGCAGCCAGTGTCAGGAAACCGGGTTTCCTGGTGGACGGGTAGCAGACACACATACGTCATCCAAAGAGCAAGGGGACAATGGAAATGTAAGAAGTTGGATGATATTTTGCCAGGCTAAGGAATGGGAGCCTAAAAAGGGAGTGCTTGAAATGCGGGAGCAAAATATGAGCTATTACGGCACTGTTGTGCCTTGGCTACATCCGTCTTTTGAGACGCTGCGGGTCGTTCGGGTTCAATCTCTTCACGCTGAGCTGCTGGTGGCGAGACGCTGGCGGGGCATCGCCGTTGCCCATCTCGGCGTACGAGCACCTATACCATCGCACCTGATGCGTCAAAACGTAGATTTAATTGTAGATCCTTATCACACAAAGAATATTTGCTGGGCCTGGCTGGATGGTGCGTATGTTATTGGACAATTTTATAGTTTTGCATTCCGCTGCGCAAGACCGGAATCCAAGATAGCACAGGGAAATCACGAATACACATCTACCACCTTAATAACCTTTTTCCTGACACTGCTTGGTGTGCAATGTAACCAATTACCGCTGACTGGAACGGTTGCACCCAACCAACCGTAATCTGGGCTCGGCACACGCCATCGCTTCATCATGAGCACCAATTTTCGAAGGACTGCACTGGGTGCTTGCACCACGGTGGCCGCTGTCTACGCGGCTGCATTTACGGCAGTACGGGTGCGCCGCTGTCGGCATGCTTGCCCAGTTGTGGCGTTCGCTGGAGGCGGTGCGGGCTCTCACGTCTTCCCAGCAATTGCGATTGCAGAGGAGCTTCGAAAGCAATCCGTGGAGGTATGAGCGGCGAGGACGCCTACGTGCACTCGGTATGTAATCGGCCCACCGTCACTAAGCCAAAGTAAAAGGCAAATCCTCCATCCCACCATTGACCTCCCTGATGCATTTTCACCTGAACCGGACATACCACCCAACACGCTTCAGGGCAGCGTCATAGTCGCTGCCGTTCAATTTATCGCTGGACACTGCGAAGGGCAGTCTATGCCGCCTCGGAAAATAGCACATTGCCGATGCGCGCCCGCTGCCTTGTGCGTGGGCGCCGGAGCTTGCACTCATAGCCCATAGGGCGATTGCTGCTCTCCGCGGTGCCGGATGCCACATCAGACTGCTTACCGCTGTTGCGGATCCACCCGCCCGTCCACCCATTCACGGGCCCATTAACCACAGGCGGTGTTCCTGGGGGAGTCACGAGGACCTGAGCTGCACGTCGTACCGCAGTGCGGCTTCAAGCTGTATTGCATCTCCTCGGTGAGCTTGCAGCGCCCCCTGAAGAGCGTCAGCAACGCGCTGAACATATTCAGGTGGGCGAGGGGCCCTGGAGGGCGCGGAGGGGGCACAGACGGGATGTGGGCGAAGGGGGCTCGAGACCGCCTGCCCGTAGGATGCTGTTGACGGCATGTGGTGTCATCGCCCATTAGCTGGCTGGTTTTGGGTAAAGGGTCAAGGATGAAGGGCAAGTACCTGTGTTCTGTTTTACCCTTTTTTGGCGCCGTCCAGGTTCCCCCTGTGCGTGGCCCACAGCGCCTGGGCCCTGGTACGGGCCGGGCCCCATGTGCTGGTGGGTACAGGGGGCAAGGTGTCCGTACCGGCATGCGTGGCCGCGGCCGCACTGGTGAGCAACGGCAGGACGTGTATGGGTACGGGCGCGGGGAGAACTGTTTCCAGAGCGCGGTATCCGCAACCTAGGCAGCGGCGGCACGGGCGCACACGGCGGGCGGGATGGGGGGTCTTTTCTATGGTCACATGGTGGTGTGGTGATGGGAAGGTGAGGGAATATATATATACATATATGTTAGTTAGGAAAACACGGAGGCGGATGAAACGTTCTTCCTTGATGATGATGAAGATGCTGCCGGCGGAGGGACCGCCGCCGCTGCGATGTGGGAGCCATCCGGGGCGCCGGGGACAGGAGGGCCCGTGGTGAACCCCCTGACCTGGTGGGGCGCGGGCTGGCCTGGGAACTGTCACATTTTTCCGTTTCACCAGATGTGGCTGAATGTGCTGTGGCATCTATCGGCCGCTGATGTGCACCAACGCCCCGCTCTCTATCTCAGGGTATACCACTGGTCTTGTACGAGCCCAACGCCCAGGCCGGGGCTGCCAACCAGGCCCTGCACGTCATCGCACGACAGACACTGTTGGCGTACGACAGCGCGGCAGCAGGGCTGCGTTACAAGGATAGGTTCGTCCCTGAGAAGGTCTGACGCCCGCACCGCACCGCATCTTCAGCTTCCTGGGCGCCATGTGAACTGTGTGCCCTGTACACGCCGTATGCACGCCCCCGGCCCCCGATGCCCCGGAAACGCTGGGTTCTATCGCTGTGTGTGTTGTTCTGCTGCGTGTTGTTCGCTGCGCCTCAGGTGTGTGGTGGTGGGTCCTGCGGTGCGGAGCGATGTGCTTGACTGTGTGTGGGGCGGCCAGGGGGCCGTCAGGCGGCGGCGGCGGAAGGCGCGGGCGGCGCTGGGGGTGACCGGTCGGGGCACCCGGTTACTGCTGGTGCTGGGTGGCTCCGGGGGCTGCGGGTACTTGAACTGTGCGGTCAACAACGCGCTACCGCAGCTGGCTGGGGTACCAGGTGGGCCGGGGTTGGGGCCCTGCCCGGTTCGACTGGGTGCTGCTGGAATGGTGGCGTTGGTGGTGGTGGTGTTCTTGTCGCTAGTGGACGGTGGTGGTGGAGGCGCATGCTGGCGGTTGGGAGCGATACGGACGGGAGCATGTGTCTTGGGGAGACTGCCGTTCACTCAAAAGCTCAATTAAAACGTGTAGTTGGGCCGGAGGAAAAAGGTGGCAATGCTCAAGGAGTGCTGTCAATCAGACACGCACACGGCGCGAATGGTTGCCGGGGGGGGATAGGGCCGGAGGGGAAGAGGAAGGTGGAAATGCGCGTATTGAGGCAGGTGGGGCAGATCAGCAATATATCAGAACGTGAGCCCCACCGAGGTGGTGCCTTTAGGGGGGAGAGATCGGCTGAAATGCCGACCTGGGGCTTTCCCCCGTGTCGGCGCCTTGCCCAGCCGGCCATCCAGAGGGCGATGAGAGCTCTCCAGGCTGACCTTTACCGCTGGTCGCGACATCACACAACCTTCCCCCCAAAGCCTCTATCCCCCTATAGTCCCTTCAACGTTCTTGTGTGTCGGCCATTGTTTATTTGACTTAAAGAGTTTTATTCCCCAAACCCGGTGGACCCGTTGTGACTTGTTTTTCTTCGATATTCGTATTCGTTTCGCCCTCCTGAACCCCCTTGGGGGGGTTTCCTCTGTGGAACTCAGTCAGGCCCCGGTCCGGGGTCCCCCAACCCCGCGTGTGGCCCCTGCGGCGGTTGCAGGGTTACACGTCTTGTGGCAGACCGGCGCCAAGCAGTACGTGTCGTACTCTGCTGGATATGCGGCCAGCCTGCCAAGGTGCGCTCTTTGCCTTGATGACCAAAGCAGCTGAAGGCCGTACACACCCTTGTCCAGGGCCTTGTCCAGGAGTCCGCTTCGCTTTTGTTTTCTTTTGCCCGCCACATATCGACTACTGAGCCGACGACGAGGCAGCGCGGTCATTAGAAGACACCTGGGGGGATGTTGATGCCACCGGGCTGAGTGGCACCTCAACTTGAGTGTTTAAATCGTTTTTGCGCCCTGGGTTAATTTGTTGGTGACCAATTGGTTACTGTATGTGAGCGTGTTCAATGGTAACCACCTTTCAAAAATATTTTTTCCAGTGCTGTCACTCCACAAAAACACACATTTGCCCCGGCGCCGCGGCACTGCTGACTGTGTTTCGTAACACCCACATCGCGAGGGCTTGGCAACCGTGTTTAGGGACATTTTCAAATATTAAGCCATTACACGCCCATAGAATACTGAATTACTTGTAAAGGACAAGCCATCTGAGCAAGCTTTCATCAACTTCGACTCTGCGTACGGCAACACGTTCCTGAGCCGAACTCAGCAAGCCATCACAGCTTTCATGGGAAGCGTAAATTCATTTTCGGGCGTGGTCACTCCCGGGGGGGGGGTGTCACTCCCTGGGGGGGAGTCTGCGGCCCAATTTCCTTGCGACCACCAGGCTACTGGCAGTTTCATAGTGACGACCTCCTCCCGGAAGGGAATTAAATCTCAATTAATCAGTTTAATCAGTTAAATCTCATTAGTAACCACTTTTAAAAGCACTTTTATATTTGACCGCCGGATACCTTATAAGTGTGTGTATGTGTGTTCTGTTACATATCGATCCGGGCGGGAACGACCGCCGAAGCTTTAGCGGGAGGAGAGGGGCGTGGGGGGTCCCCGCAGCCCCCTCCTGCTCGTCCCAGGGCGCGCGACCCACCCTGTTCTCTGACTCACGTAATCCACGATGATGAAGGAGCGCACGGTGGCTACGAAGGCCCTCTCGCAACCAACCTCAGCCCGCCCCACGTGTGTATGTGCGGGGGGGGAGCCAAGGCGCCCCCGAGCTGCTGCCCCACCGATACGGCGGAAGAGGGACCGACAAGGGGCGGGAGGGAACGAGGACATGAGAAAAGCCTTATTTCACCCTCATATGTCCCACCCAGTCTCCCACCCAGCAGTCTCACACACGCACAGCATGCTCACGCGCACACACGTACACACACACACTCACTCACGGGCCAGTCCGTGCGTATGTCATGCGTGCATCTTTTCGTTACCGGCCGAAGCAGCGATTCTTCTCCCTCATAGCCTCGCACGCAGAGACACACAGACTCACACGCAACCTCCTCCGCCGCTGCAGCGTCCGCTGCGTACCCTTCCTGCCGGAGCCGGGTTCCGCACTGTTAGCCGCTGACCTGGTGCTGTCACGTGCCGGTGCCTCAACCGTATCTGAGCTGGGCGCGGTGGGTGTCCCCGCGCTGCTGGTGCCCTCCCCGGCCGTCAGCAACGAGCAGCAGACCGCAAACGCCCGAGTCCTGGTGGACAAAAGTGAGTGTGTGAGAGCTCGAGTGGTTGGGGGGTTGTTGGGTTTCGCGGGGTGAGAGGTGCTCGGATGGCAGAGGCACGAAGCACCAGACCGTGCTGGTGTAGAGGAGTTGAAGATCGTTAGTGCCCTAGTGCGGAAGAGAGTGTGTGGTCGAGGAAGGTAAGGGGGAGTGTCACGAAGCCGTGAGGGGTACGAGAGGCCCGGGGTGCTTGAGAGGGGGCGCATGAGGGCGCGAGAGATGTCACCATGTTGCACGGTTTACTCTATAAGGGTGTAAGTGGCGAACGGATAGTCCGGGGGATGAATACGTGGCCCACAGCAATAAGCTCTCCTGCCGGACACCTGGTCTTGGGTCGAAGGCAGGCTGGGTGGGCATGGTTCTGTGTCTCGCCCTGTGTCTGGCCGCTCCTTGCGGTTGTTGTTGTTGTTGTTGTTATTACAAGGTCGTGGGTGCGTTCCCCGTACACACCTGCAAACCACCCTAATACGAGCCGAGGGCTCAAGGGCTGCCAATTCGCCTATAAGCACCATCCTACCTCGCACTTCCAACGAAACAAGTAATGAAGGATACTAACGACCAAAGGGAATGTTCGCAGTTTGGGCAGAGGGTGCGTCGCGTTGCGTCATGTGTGTATGTATGTATGTGTGCGTATGTTACGAGTGTTGTACCGACCTTCCCAAGGGCAGGGCGATGAGGCTGTGCGTGTGGCCCCGCAGATCAGGCGGTGCTAGTGCCGCAGGTGGAGGTGGATGAGGGCGGTCTCGCCCCGCACCTGCTGCCGCTGCTCACCCCAACAGACGGCAGGCGACTGGCGGGCATGCGGTGGGGCGGAGGCGGAGGCGGAGAGGCGATTGCGGCGAGGGCAGCTGCGCTAGTAGGAGGGTCAAGCGGGGGAGATGGGGGCGAAGGGGCGGCGCTGTGCAGCCGCAGCAGCAGCTGCGTCACCGGGGCCGTCCGGTGTCGTGAGGCACTTATGCGGCACATTCGGACGTGATCGGACAGCTAGGCTAGGGGTGTATGGCTACGTATGTGAGGGTGTGAGAGCGAGCGTGTGTGTGTGTGCGTGTGCGCGATAGCGTTGTGGTAGTCTTTCCAGTTTGAGGGGAATTGCGGTAGTGGAGGATTCTGCATGTATTGGTCGCTCCAGCCTCAGCGTGGTGACTAGGTTGTCAGGCATAGGTAGGTGGTTGCCTAAATAGGCGGGTGGGGTAATCGGCTGTGAGGTAGGCGGGTAATTGGTAGTTGGTCGGCAGCCTGACAGGTGGGTAGCTGGGTTGGTCCTGGAACCCGCTCCACACACACGGAGGTCAGAGCCGGGCCAGATCCCACTTCCCCTGCCTCCCTTCATACCACACACGAACACTCTACGACATGTGTCTCTGGGCCGATATTGAAGAAATCCAATATCAGGTGTGAACAGGAATCAGACGAGGTCTGGAGGGCCAAATGACTGAGATGTTGGCCAGGGAAGCAGGATCATGGAGGTCGTCCACAGACAGGCCAGGCAGGCAGACGGATGGACGGAGTTAATGACAAGCTCGCCCGTATTGAGCACTGCAAACGTTTCCACAGGTCTTCTAGTCGATGTACGCTATATATGTAAGCGTAGCCCTGCCGATCAACCAGGGCCGAATCCCCGCATCACCACATTTGCCCCCCCCCCCCGACCGCACTCCGGCGTCCAGACGGGGGTCATGTGTGGATTTGAGCTCACAGCAAAAAACAACAGGTCGCCACAACACATGCAACAAGCGTTAATAACCATCTCAGAATCCAAAACGCCTTCAGTAACGGGCCAAAACGCGAATGAAAACCGCCAAAACGGGAACGAAAACTGCCAAAACTCCCATAACGCCTGTAATGACAGCGCCTCGGAGCATCCCCGTTGTAAGAAATAACTGGGGAATACTGCAAATTTTCTACATTCATTCTCTAAAAAAGAAAAGAAATCAGCCGATGTCAAGTGAGCTTGCCCGCTCTCCTTCCTTTTCTGCATTTGAAACACTACTTTTGTCCCAAACGTAAACTTATTTGCGTATAGTCATTCCTCGATCGGTTGATACTTATCATTAAAGCCCAGGAGCCAAGGGCGCTGCTAGAACACCGCTGCGGCGCTGCGCTAATTGGTTCCACTGAACACGTCTTTCCAGGCACGTACCGCATACACTGCGTGAAAAAAACTATGACCCGTTGGCCACGTTAACTTGAAAAGAACACCACTCGCAGTTAGCACCTAGTCAGCCATCCATCGCAAGTCATCTTTGTTTTCGTAAGCTCCACCGCTAAGCTCGTCCCCAGTCCGCGCCCTCCGCGCCCTCCGCGACAGTGTCTTCTTCCTGTGCCTGTGGACTCCTCGCGTTGTGCTGCTCCATAGACCTGGGGGGAGGCAGCGGCAACAGGATGCAGCCCAGAAAATATGATATCGTCGTTGCATTTTTTCTAGGGTGCTGTACCCGTTAACCAGCTGCAACGGGGGCAGGGTGAGTCGAACCTCAAGCCAACCAAAGGCAGTTGCTTCGGGTTGTGTCGTCATAATTGTGCATTACTCCAAGCCAACCCAGCTCAACCCAAGCATCATCTGATGCTTCGTGCTTAGTTGTTAGTACTTAGTACTATGTACTTAGCCAGCCGGGCAGCACATGACTGAGCGGGCTGCCCGGTTTTCCTTCCCCTTCAGCGCCCCCAAGCAAGCGCCGCAGACGCACGGGTCAGTGCCCACCAGAGGAAATCGTTCAGCTGTTCCATGATGGCCGTATCCAAAGACTCCACCTGCCGCATGTGTGGGAAGGCAGGGGTAGGGGGGATGTGTGGCGAGAGAGAGGGAGGGAGGGGGAGGAACCTGAAGCGCCCTCACGGCGGTTAGTGGTGGCGATGAGCAGCGCCGCCATGTCGCTCATCACCACCAAACCTACGGACAAGGGGAATCCTACTGTTTAACTTAAAACAAAGCACTGTGATGGTCCCAAAAGATGTCAACACAGTGTGATTTCTGCCCAGTGCTCAAAATAATGTAGTGCGACAAAGGGAAGGAAAGGCGCCACAAACTGTGTGGAGGGCAAAGGCTGCTGGGCCCCCAGCCAGCCATCCGACCCCCCTCCGTGTACAGGCGCAGTACCCTTTCTTTACCCCCCGGGCGATGCGCTGCCGACCGCCTTCCCCTCCCTCGGCCTAGTGGGCCCATCCCCCATCCCTCCCTCCCGCTCACTGCATACACCACATCCGCCACCATCTTCTCCCGCTCCCGCTCCCTCTCCCCCACGGGAAGAGCTGCCACACACGCGGGGTCCACGGACACGGCCACATCTACCACATCGTGGTTGTCCTTGTTGCACATGGTCACTCTTCAGGCCAGTAGGAGGGGGGTGGTAGGCGGGCACAGGCAGCAGGGGGCAGCCGGAGGCGATGAGCCAAAAAGGTGGGAGAGCGCGCAGGGCCCGATGCTCTTCTGCCCACCTATCCGCCCTAAGTACACCCGAAGGAGGCGCCGCTGTTCAGCGCGCATCCAGCAGTCCGCAGTGTCCCTAAACCCTCCCGCCGCAACCCCAGATGTGAAAGTGCCAGGTATGTCCCAGGTAGCTGCAAGACGAGGCCGTGGCAGTGGCAGGGGCACGAGACCCGGAGGGGCCGCAGCACTCACTTGGCCTGCCCCGTGAAGATCTTGCCCTCCGCGGCCGGGGTGGTGGCCTCCCAGCCCAGATCCAGATCCAGTCGGTTACACCTGCAAACCACCACATGGCGGGGCGGGTGGGAAGGGACGCTGGGTTGGGAAGCTGGGGACGGGGTGCGGCTGCTCGGTACCCTATTGTGTGCCGCACCATCACATTGTGGGCACCGTCTAGGCCGTACACGGAGATGCGCCTTCAACGGAGTGGCAGCCGATGCGAAAGCGTAAGGACAGAGGGGCCCTGTTTGTTTGTTTGTTTGTTTGTTTGTTTGTTTGTTTGTGTACATGTTGGTCGTGACCCACAGAACAGGGGGGGCAGGTGTGATAGCGGCCCCCGGCTGAAGGAACCGCGGTCGCCGGGCAGAGCTGCTGATGGCTGTTGGCGTTGGGCTGGGGGGCCCCTCCTCACCTCATGGACTTGTCTCCTTCGGACATGTCCCCCCGGTACGACAGGAGCTGCGTCGTACGGCAAGCCACGCGAGGTGTGCGGTGCTTCAGGCCCACTAACTTCTGCCCCAGCTCGTCCAGCACCCATCCCTGACCATCTTCCGACATTGTCTCAAGCGCAAAGCAGTGCTCCTCACTTCCCGTGGTCGCGGGGTTGCGGCCCGTCGTATTGCTGCTGCAGGCCGCGAAGGCCATTTTCTGTTGGTGCACATGTTCGCGACGGTACAGAGGGACGCTTCAGGTTCCTCAACTAAAGGAGAATGAAAGGACACCTAAGTGAACATATTACATTAATAGTTCCCTGGCATGGATGATGAGCGGCACCCCGACCAAAAGCGGTCGTGGTTGCTGCGCCATGTCCCGGAAACCACAGCACGCGCCCACGAAAATTGCTAAGGGAGGGTGGTCATCATGACTGCACCTTTACAGGAGTAAATAATTATCCCATGGACACACGCTGGACCACGCACCGAAGTTACGGATTTAGTCCCTGTCGCGTCCATGTTCAGCTTCGGAACCGCAAGTGAACGGGGCTGCGCCCGCTGCCCCAAAAAAGCATCTTTCATAAGATACATTTCCCGGCCCGTGCGCCAGTCAGGATGTCCTAAAAATTGAGGGCTTTTTGTTTTCGCGGATATGTTCTTGGCGGTTAGTTTTCTGCACTTTCCGAAATGTCAATTTGAGTGTCCATGCATGCTACGTTAACACAGTAATTTTAAACTGTGCAAAAATTACTACATGCCGTTACAATACCCAGCAGGCAGGCTTCTAGTACCATGTTTCCTTCGCCGTGTGCCGACAAGGACTGCATCGTACTGACGCGACCTATCGGACTCGTAAATACAAAAAATGTACAATGCACAAAGCTGACACGCAACGCTGGTGACCTTATTAACAGCACTTAAGGCTACCTCCCCCGGCACAACCTTATTGCGCCCAACCCAGCCGACGTTGTCCCAAGTATTACTTAGCCGCCTTGGCGATAACTTCGCGCGCCTTCACAAACGCCGCTATCAAACCCCCCAACTGCAGCTTCTCGCTCGTGCTGTATGCGAGACGGTGCTCGACGTCCGCCATCCGCTCCACGAGCGCAATCTTGGCATGAACTGGCATGCTGGTCTTCATAATCCACCTGCGCAGGACGAATATTAAAAAAACTCCCTTTGCTTTTTCTACTGAGCTGCTGGGTCCCCTGCGGCATGAAAACCACAAATTTACCCCCGACCCAAGCCGACACAGACACACACACACACACATAGACGCACACACACACAGACATACGTACATACATGCCAACACCAGCTTGCAGTCCCAGTGCCCAGGGCATAGGCGCCGCCACCCGCTGTCTGGCGCTCTGGTCCCCTGGCCTCTTCCCTCCAAGTGGCAGTCTCCTGCACCCCCGCTGCTGGTCTGGTTCACCTATCAATCCCCATGACCCCCAGGACTCACGGGTGAAGCTCCCGCACGACGTCCACGAGCGCCACCCCGCGGTCCACCTGCAACTGAGTCACCTCTGCACCGGCGGGATATCAAAGTTACAGCCCGAGAAAAGCAGCCGAGGAAAAGACCGAACCCATGATGCTTAGCGCGAGCGACAAAAAGGGGCGCTGGCAGCCACTCCGTCTCATGCAGCCATACATTCATTCATACATACATACATACATACATACATACATACATACATACATACATGCAGCACACAGTTTCCATGCCGAGCCCATCTGCTGCCTTCCTCACCCATCCGTACGTCCCTTCCTCCACCATCATACCTCCACCCCCACACGTCCACGACGCCCCCCAGTCAGCCACTCACTCTCAAACACGTCCGCCACGGGCTCATTGAGCAGCCACGTGAGCACCTGGCTGATGTCAGCAGGCAGCGGGTTGCCCGTGCACAGGTACACCGCCTGCTGGTCCACAACGTCGAATGCCAGATGGCAAGACTGCGGGGAGCGGAGGGGGGGTGAGGGGGATGGGGGGGTGAGGGGGTGAGGAAGGGGGCGTATCACTTCAGACGGCCGGTATCGGGCACCTTGGGCCCGGGCCAAGGGCCACACCGTGATCCCCCAACAGGGACCGACCCGATCACTCCCGCCCCCTACCGGAGGGCTATCACCAGCTGCAGCTGCCACCCCTCCGGTATAAAGCCAACAGCCTGCCGGCCCAGGCCCCGGACACCAGACCCGACCCGACCCACCCCCGCCACCAAGGTTGCACCTGCAAGATATTTAGCGAGCGGCGCATGTCCCCGTTGCCCAGCTCCACCACCGCGTCAAGAGCCCCGGAACCAAGATTCACTCTGCGGAAGGGCAGGAGACAATCAGCGAGGGAGAGAGGGGGGCCCGGGAAGAACCCGGAGGGCACGTTCACACCCCGGCCGGCAGGGAGGCCGGGAATGTTCGCCTGGGCGTATCTAATGAGGGCTCGGTGGCCAGATCGATGGAGGGAGGGATGCCTAACAATGAGGCGAGGGTTCGGTGAAGTGCAACTCCCAGCCCCCAGGACAATCAACAGCTGGACGTCCCACCGCGGTGCCGTTATCACTTGGGAGGAGGTGGGACAGCTCAGCAGGCAGTGCACCCAGGGGCCAGGGGCGTCTATGGTCGGCCAATCACTGTGAGACCGTGTAGCCGGGGAAGCTGCCCTGGTGCTCTTCCAACCCCATTCGTCACCGCCCACACCACTCCACTCCACTCCCCTCTCCTCCACCCGGCCACTCACCGCTCCGTGCTCGCCACGTACTGCAGCCGCTCATGTACGAACTGGGGGTCCAGGGGGGCAAACCTGCGGGTGCAGAGTAGGGGAGCACGGCGGCAGCGCGGCGATCAGCGCCCGCCCCTCCAATCATTTCTCAAGCACGTGTCGCCTCTTCAAGATGTATCTAAATATAACTAAAAACTAGTTACAACAGTGCTCGTGAAAATTTTTATATATACCTCAACCCCGTCCGGTACTCTCCTGATGTCATGCTTGGGTCATGCTTGGCTCGTTTTCTCCTTTCCTCCCTTCCCCCTTTCCTCTTGGCCGCACCTGAACTTGGTGCATCGAGACTGCAGTGCAGGGATGACCTTGGACACGTAGTTGCAGATGAGGCAGAAGCGGGCGTTGCGGGTGTACTTCTCAATCACTGCGACAAACCCGCCATCCACCGGGGAGGAGAGGTTGGTGTATGGAGTGACCAATGCCACGACAATGGCCGTACACGGCGGGGGCCGGAGTTGAGCCCACGCCGAGGAGGGGCCCCTCTCATAATGTGGGACATTGTGGGCTCCCGATCAATCAAAGGTCACTTCAATATGTTTACAGTGTTGTTGTTCACAAAGCTTCCAACACCCGAACAATGACTCTTGCATCAATGCCCTAGGGATGGGCCATACATACATACATTACATACATGCATGCATACATAACATAAATAGCAATTACACTTGGCCAGTGAACAAAAATGTCTGTAAAGCTATATACAGAGAGATGGACAGACAGACAAACAGACAGACAGGGAAAGGGCTCCTTCCCACCAGGGCCCTTCGCACTAGGTTTTACACAAGGTCCGGCCTTCCTCTCCTGGCCCTTTCCTCCCTCCTCACCCCTCCCCCACCTTTTAGTACGCAAACCCGCACGGTCATCTTCGCGCGTTCTATTACGACATGATATGACGTGCACTGTCCACCGATGTCCTTAAGACGGCCCTCTCCTAGGGGGAGCCCCATCTCCTATCTCAGGGCCGCACCTCGTCGCAATGCAAACTGGGCATCGTTGGTCATGGCGTCGCACTCATCCAGTATGATGAGCTTGAACTTGTTGCTGGTCGGGAGGAGGGCGGTCGGGTGGCGAGGGGAGGGAAGGGGCGCGGAGAGGGGGTTGGAGAGGGGAAGGGGAGGAGCTCCAAGCCCGCCAAGGACTCTCAAGGCCCAAACACCGGCGGCCCCCGCAGTACCCGATCTGATCTGAATTACCTGGTCTCAGGAGTGAGTGAGTGTGTGTGTGAGTGAGAGAGCGTGAGGGGACGTGAGAGCATACGAGGGTGCGAGGCGGTGTGTTGAGAGGCTCTGTAAGTGAGAGAGCGCACCGCCGCATCACATCACATCACATTACGTAAATAACATGCTGGTGACCGTTTGGCTGGCTACCACCGGCATACCGAGGTAACGTTTCGTCAGCCCAACTCCAATCGGTTAGTTGGGTCCTGTTGTAAGCAAGATACACACATACACGCAGCATGGAAACCCTCCTCGCACACCTGAAGATGGTCCGTGTGGACGCAAAGTCCTGGATCTCCTGCCGCACAACGCTGATGCCTCGCTCGTCCGACGCGTTCAGCTCCAGTGTCATATTGGCCATTGAGCTGCCGTATATTTGACGAGCCACCGCTAAGATGGTGGACGTCTTGCCGGTGCCGGGGGGACCGTACAGCAGCAGATGCGGCAACCGGTTCTCGTTGGTGAGCCGTTTTACTGCGATTGGGGGGATAAGGCCCAACCGAGTTCAGGGCGGTTGGGCAACAGGGGCAACAACGTTAGGTTGCTTTCAGGGCTGCAGAGCTCAAATAGCTTCGGATTGCGATCCCAATAGCGATAACCGGGGCACTCTGACGTCAGACTGCATTGACTGGGACCCGTCTTCCGCCGGAGGGGTCTGCTCGTCAAACCTGGTCACACATAATTTTGTGGGAGGCAGGTTTCATCTACCCCGATGGCTCGCCGCTGAACGGGAGCGGTCTTGCTTGCTCCCTCCTCCCGTCTTACTCGTATCAATAATCTGCTTGTGCGCTGCCACCTCATCCAGACTTTTAGGTCGATACTTCTCCACCCATGGCGCGTTACGGCCATCAACCGTTCCGTCCGTTCGCAACCGTGAGCTTGGAGCTGCCAAGGCCTCGTCTAGGTTGGCCATGGCCGTGATGTCTTGTCGACCGACCTCCATAGTGCTTACAGTCCGTCGCCTAAGGTAAGTCCCGGGTTGGGCGGAAAAGGCGCGCTGCCGGTCCCCCAGGTGCTTTCGACGGCAGCTTCCACGTAACGATTAGATTTTCAAATTTGGCAGCGTTCTTGCCATGACGAAATTGCTGCTACGCCTGGCAGAGGCGAGCGTATAAAACGTGATATGACTTGTTCCAGCTTCAAGTTTAATACTCAACCATGCATCGGCGCAATCGTAACAATATGCTTGCGGGAACAATCTCCGAGGGTTACGGCTTTGCAAGCTTTTTTATTGTACGACGTCCCGCCAAATTCCCGAGTAATACGCTAACAACCCGCAAGCTTACTTGGGCTGATGTAGGTACAGTCAGAATGGCTTGACTGTAACCTTTGTCTCGTAAAGTTTATACATAAAATGAGCATTGGTGCAAGAGTACCAGTTTTGGACTTGCTCCAAAAACTGGTAGCAGGGAAGCGCCTGCTTGGAGTTGCTGTTACTCAACATAGCGTTGAAGTTGCAGTGCTTGGCCCACCTTATGAAGCTGCTACGTCGGTGCGGTCGGTACCTTACTGCTACCCCTTCTCCTCCTCCTGCCATTCCTTCAAGCACGCCTTCCTTCAATCCCATAGTGCTTTGGATGTAGGACGGGCAGATTTCTTTCACCGGAGGAACTTCAGGCTGCGTTAAACGAAACGAAGGTCTGTAAGACAAAGGGAGGCCTTGAACATCTCATGTACCTCAGGACCCGGAACACAATTCTGGGGCCAGGCCCTTCGTATCCCCCCTCATATAGCACGTGCATGAGCGTGCGTTCTGGTGGCAGGCGCTCGGTCGAAGCAAAGGCAATCATTTTCTTAAGGAGGTGCCGAGCTGCACCTGGTCGAAATGAAACATGGCCGCTGTCCCACACCGCCTAGCGGTCAGGCCTTAATTCCCTGGAGCCGACTGCCTCCTCTGACTCCCCAGGGAACAGAGAGAGACAGCGATGTGGGACATGGGACGATATTGCTGTACGGTATTGGAGTGTATTGATGGCTTTATTCCTGGTGTCCCCCGAGCGGCGTATCAGGCAGCACCCGGGCGCGACCTTAAGAGCAATCCGGACTCCCTACACCGCTGCCGCTGCCACTCCCACTGCCGCTGCCACTGCCGCTGCCACTGCCATGCCGGTACCCATCTGTTATCATTCAGTTAGTCAGTGAGACCCCTGGGCTGCTCCATCGCCACCACCACCGCCTCTTTCAATGCCCACCCTCCTCATCCTTCTGACCCCCTGCGGTGTGCGGCCTCCCTTTGAAGGCGGAGGCGGTAGTGCTGGGAGGCTCGGGTGCCTTCCGTACGGATGGATCCACGCAGCTAGGTGTACGGAAGCTCATCTCGGGGCTGCAGGGCCTTGTGTACGACAGTGACTGGCTGCCTAGTCCATCTCGGTCACACATGCCCACACAGGCGGTCCCCATCTGGCTCTGGTAGGTGGGGTTAGGGGGCCCTCCCGGGGACTGCGGGCTCCCGCGACAACCCGCATGCCACATAAGTCGTGTGCGAGGTGGCTGCTGCCGGCGACTGGTCATCCAGAGCATGAGGTCAATCAAAACACCCCAGCTGCAATCCTGTTGGGAGGCGCCGCAGCCTGCCAACTTTGGGCCCCTTGGAGCAGTGGTCAGCATGTCGCCCCCCTGCCCCGGCCGCAGAGGAGAGGCCCTCCTCCGGGGCTCTCTGCTCGCTAGGTGCTACTGCACCGCCTTTACCTCCCCCTGCTGCTGCACCGCCCGGGCAGTTGCATCCTGGATCTGGACGGCTGCAGTTGGTGTGCTTTGGACGTGTCAGCATCTGGCCCCACTTGTTTTCGTGCCGCATATGATTTCCCCCTCCGCCTCCCCCTACTTCTGCTGCCCCCGCTCCCCTCCCTCCCGCTCCCTGTGGCTGCAGCCGGCGCGGTCAGGACGATGCGGCCCTAATGGTGGTGGAGCACGTGCGGGTGGGTTTCCGGTGGCCGAGAGAAGAAGGCCGGGTAGGGGGGGAGAGCAGGGGGAAGCAATCGCCGACCTGAGCAACCTGAGGAACACTCCCCCCCGGTTGGAAACCCCAAGAGGAGGAAGGAGAGAGTGAGAGGGCCCTGGGCTGTTGGGGTTTAGGGTTTTAGCCAGCCAGCTGCCTGCCTGCCTGCCTGCCTGCCTGGCTTCTAGAAGGGAAAGACACAATTGGGTTGCCCCGACCGACGCGTAGCAGCTAAGGAGCGGTGACGCCGGCCTCTGCCGGCCACCTGCACGGGTCCTGCAGCGTTGGCGGGGGGCCTCCTCTGTCGCGTGGAGAGTGGTGGGGACGGAGACGGAGGCGGAGGGGTTGGTGTACAGAAAGCACATCCTGTCACTCTGTTGCGCTGTGGGTGTATGTATGTATGTATGTATGTATGCATATGTGTATGTATGTATGTATTTGCACATCCCATCCCATGACTAGGCATTCTTTATTCCGCTATGCACTATGTCTTGCCGTACCTTGTCCTGTATATGGTTCCACACATCCACACACACCTCTCCGCAGGCTCACACCACCGCCCAGCAGCGCACGATGCTCAGGGGCCTGGCTGAGGCGCGGTAGAGGGGCAGGCTGGGGATGAACGCGGCCGCGGGGGGGATGGAGATGGGGGAGGTGGCTGTGGATGAGATGGAGATGGTTCGCGTCTGGTGCGGCCTCTCTCGCCAACCACCCTCAAGCTAGCTAGCCAGGACCCGCCCTCCGACGGATTGCTGTACTCATACACGTGCATACACATATTGGACGAACTAACGGATGTAAGAGTCCGGTGCCACTGGGGACACTAAGCCAAGGTTCGGCAGTGTGTGCGTGCCACACCCGGCACCCTAGGAGACCAGCCTGAAACCTGGGGAACCTCTTATCATATGCACTGCAGACCGTACGTTGCCGGGTATGGCCGGTAAGGCGCTCCGTTTCCCTGGTGCGCGCTGTCTGGGGGAATAGAAGGAAGAAACGGCGATCCACGAGGAATGGGATGAGAACCCCTCCTTGGCTACCGTCCGGAGAGGAAGGAGCGTTGCGTAGCTGGGAAGGAGCCGGGTTGAGTGCTGCGTGCATGATGTTCCTGAGCAGGAGATGGAGCCATGTCGTGACCGAATGTGAAATGGCGCCGGTAGTCCTGGTCATCTTCAGCGGAAGAAGGTGGAGAGTGGGAATATACATAACTGATTTACCGGACTGCCTGAGCTGTGATGCTTGTAATTGGATATATTGGTTATTTTGCTGGGTATATATTAGACAGCTGCGGAATCGTGGGTTAACGCTTCGTTGCAAACCTGTTGTGTGTGCGGTAATTTGTGTTGAACTCGTGGAACGTACCTTGGGCACAGCCGCAGTGCACAGCCGCACTGGGCAACTGATGTGGCATCTCTTGTTTTTATTATGGACTACGGTGGGTAACTTTGGACGTGCGCAAGGGTTCTTGAGGATTATGTCGGGTAAACGAATGTATGTCTCTATCCGCGGCCAGCCTCTACTTGAATTTCGCTGCCGCATCTCGTTTCATTTCTAAACATTTACTATTTTTTCGTTTGCCATGATATATTGGTTGTCATAAATTGTTTCAACTGTAGGCCCTGTTTCAACTCTGGGGTTTACCGGCTGTCTGCACCAAATTCCACAGTGTTTAGCTGGCAGCACCTTGAGAAATTATCTCCAACACCACAAGCATAACGCCACATGACGGGAAAAGTCCGTGTGCTCTTTCTTCTTGTGGATGGCATCGGCGATGTGTCGGTTCCGGAGTTCGGGGACAGGACACCGCTCGAAGTGGCCCATGTTCCGCATTTAGATGCTATTGCAGGTGAGAGGGAAGGGTAACCTTATGTATGACAGGCCATCGCTCGTTTCATGTCGCTTGGAAAGCGCCTACAGTCAGCCCATTCAGCTTAGTCAGGTCTCAGACTCACCACCTTCACCTCAAACCCTCTCAAGAAACTGCTACCAACTTTTTAATACGGCAAATCCGGACTTGACTCGGCGGCGCCCTTTCCCCTCAGCGCTAAATCCGTCCTGTCGGGTACTTACTCCACGGTGCCTTAGCCACCGGCAGTCTACACCCCCTGCCCAAGCGGGTCTCGACCATGTTCTGCCCCAACCCGCACATCCCTTCCCCACCGGGCGAACCTCTGTCTCCCCCCCCGTCCGCCAGCGGCTGGCCTGACTGGGCTGATGGACCCCGTGGAACCGGGCTTGGCGTGTGGCAGTGACACGGCGCACATGTCCCTTTTCGGATACGATCCCAGGATGTGAGTTTCTCCCCCCGGCATGGGCGCATTCGGGGGCCGGGAGGGAGGCAGAGATAGATGGCCACGTGGATGCAGCAGCGGGGGGAGCCAGCGGCCCCATCTAGGTGAGCACGTACTGGTGTTCATCTCGCGAGCAACCGCTGAGCCCTCATTACGGGTTCCAGTTGCAGCGGCCGCGACGTGCGGCTGGGCCCCCGGTACCCACTGGCAGCTTTGGCCCTCTCTAATGCACCTCTGGTGGCGGAGGGGTGTGGAGGGATCTGGGTACTCTCCCCCCACGCCACACATATACACACACACTTTCTGAGCTGTACTGCGCACTTCCAGGGTTCGCGGCGCAAGTCGTGGCACTGGCTCCGTCGCGTGCCTTAAGAGACGAGTAGCATTCCACACAGCCACCCGTGGAACCCCCTGCCCTGCCCTGTCCTGCCCTGCCTAAAGTCACTACCGGGGCCGGGGCGCCTTTGAGAGCATGGGCGCCGGTATCCCCATGGCCCCGGGTGATATCGCCTTCAAGTGCAACTTCGCCACTTTGGACTCCGCCAGCGGCATCGTAGTGTCGCGCCGCGCGGACCGTCACTTTGAGCACGTGGGACCCGTGTTGTGCGCGGCACTAGACGGTGGGGCCCCCCACCAGGAGGGTTTGGGGAGGGGGGGATCATATGCGATAGCGGTTGAAGGGGGTGAGGAGGATCGGTAGGCAGTGAGTGGGGATGGAGAGAGAGGGTTGGGGGTCGCGATGGGGAAATGCAGGTGTCTGTGTGTGAATCTCTGCGTCGGTAGGGTGGTCGAAGATTCTGTTGGAGGGTTTGACAGTGTGAGAACTTCCCCCGCTGTAACCCCCTCTCTTGGTCACATCTCCCAGCACGGCCTCCTTCCCCAGCTCGCGTGCTCTTTTAAAACCCCCGTCTCCCTGGGGTCGTCCGCCCAGTGCCTGCCTCAGCTTTCTTCCGGTCGTGGGTTTTGTTCTCCCAGCTCTCTGTCCTCCCCGAGTATTCCCAAGCCCCCTCCCCGCCTTGCCTTCCATGTATTTACTCTCTCCACGCGCCCCTACCGCCAGGCCTCCCTCTGCCCGGCTACCCCCAGCACTCCGTGTCGGTCAAGTACGCCACAGAGCACCGATGCGGGGTGGTGGTCCGGGGACCGGGGCTCACGGATGCGGTCGGGGACACGGATCCGCTCAAGGACAAACTCCCCCTCAAGCGTTCCGTGCCGACTGACGACACCGCCGAGGTGAGGACTGGTGGGAGGAGGGGGGTGCGTGGAATTGCGGGGCCGTCTGGCGGGAGGAGGGGGCTGTGGTGGGACGACGTGGGAAAGCTGGTGGCTGTGGTGCGGAGTGGTTGAGTTGAGTTGCATGCAAGACGCAAAATATCAACTGCCGACGTCGCTTTTGGGGAGAGGGGGGAAATTGCGGAGTCCTTATAAGTATGGGGGGAAGGGGAGGGGGGAACGGGTCGGCACCACACGCAGTCCGTCCGTTCGTACGGGCCATGCCCCGGGCCGGGAGTGGTTGGGCTGGGCGGGGTTAGGGTATAGCAAGGGGCACGCTCGGCTGGCTTAAGGCGGGGCTTGGGTGGGGAGGCTGGCGGTTTGGCGCTTTCAAACAATTGCGTTGCTTCCGTTCTTCTTTCCTTCACTTTGCAGTGCACACCACGACCGCCGCTTGCGTGCCGTAGCCGTAGCCGTATTTTGCGCTGCCAATCTGCCCGACATTGGCAGCTGCTATCATCGCGTCCACCATCACCACTATCGTCACCACCACGGCCACGTCATCACCGTCACTCCGCGCTAATGCCCACGGCGCGTTCGTTTCGCACCATTGCAAACCTCCCTACTGCATACACACCGTGTCCGTGTCCCCCCTCAGCCACCTGCCCTTCGACAGCGCTTCCTCCTGATGTGATGCCCCTGCTCCTGCCCCTGCTCCTGCTCCTGCTCCTGCTGCAGGCGCAGTTCACTTCGGGGCTGGTCAACGCCGTGAGTGATGCCTTCCGCGCAGTGCTGGAGACCCACCCCGTCAACCAGCGCCGCGCCGCGGAGGGTCAGCAGGTGGCCAACGTGGTGCTGCTCCGGGGCTGCGGCAGCCGCATCCGGGTGCCCTCATTCCAGCAACGACACGGCATGCGGCCCTGCCTGGTGGCGCCCACGAAGATCATCGCAGGTAATGGGGGTAATGGCCTGCTGGCAGCGGGTGGAGCTACCTCCGGAGATCCACCCAAGGAAGTCATTCGACGCTTACCAGATGGCGCGCATCAGACGCTCATACCGCCCCGCCGGAAGTCTGGAATAGGGGAAGCCCACATCGTAGCCGGAGGAAGTGCGGCACCCCAGCAGCGCTCCTTCCATGGGTTAACCGCGATGGGTTATATCATTGTGATACCGCCAGGTACTGCCAGGTATTGCCGTCATCGAACCAGACCAGACAGGAGCCGCTTACGTGACCACCTGCCTGGCCCCTTCCTGCCCCACGCGCAGGCTTGGGTATGTCTTTTGACATGGACGTCCTGGATGCCCCCGGGGCCACTGGCTCGTACGACAGCATGTTCCATGCCAAGGCTGAGACAATTTGCGACGCGCTCACGGGCGGCAACCGGCCGCCAGCACCCCCCATGAAAGCAGCGCCGCCGCTGCAGCAACAAGGACAGGGAGAAAGTGGGGGTGGCGGGGATGGGAAGGCCGCGGAACCCGCCGTGGAGGCCACGGAGGACGAGGGTGCTAATCCGGCCTGGGAGCCTGGACGGAGGGGTCCCGCAATGGAGGCTGGGGTGGCCGGTAGTAGCGGCGGCTACGAGTTTGGTTTTGTGCATGTCAAGGCTGTGGACGATACAGGCCACGATCGGATGCTTCAGAATAAGGCAGGAGGCGGTCAGGGGCAGGCCTGGTCAGGGGCAGGCCTGGTCTTAACCGGAAGCCTGCAGATTACGGGATGGGTGCACAAGTTGGAAATCAGCTGTTGCCGCTTTGGGAGTCGGCTGCTGACTCTTGCTTCTTGTGTGCAAATAAAATAATCACCCTATCCTGAATTTTTGGTTCGTAAGCACTCGGGTCCTTTTGCCGCTTCAGGTCCGCTTCCTCGAGGTGGTGGACCGCATGGTGGCTCAGATGCTGCGGCGGCTGTGGCAGGCGGAGGCGGCGGGGCGGGGCCGCTACCTGGTGGTGCTGGCGGGAGACCACTCCACGCCCGTGGTGTTCGGAGACCACTCCAACGAGCCGGTGCCCTTCGCCATAGCAAGCGTGCGACACGCAGTGGAGGTGAGGGCAGTGGCTTGTGGTGGGGGGTTCCGCTGGGGGGAGGCGCCTATCGAGGGCTCAACAGGCATATGTATGCTGCGGCGGTGGCCATGGCGATGGCCGTGTATCGGGATGAAGGAGGAGCTGCGGGTTTTAGAGGAAGTGTCGTCTGGATGTGGTTCGAGTTCAAGTGAGATCTGGTCCCGGGAGGCAAATCCTGGCGGTTGGTGAAAGCCAGGTGCTGGTGTCCAGCACTGCTCGTGTCCAAGCCTCAGTAGACTAGGAGACGTGAGACAGTCCAGTGACCATCCCAACCGCTGGCGGTGGTTCCGTCGCCACTCGCATCACTCGCGCATGTGGTAGTCTTCGACCTGCGCCTTGTGAGCTGATACGTCGCTAGTACTGAGGCAGCGCATCATCCCGTTGCCCTACAGGCCCTGGGCGGCCCGGCCTACATCGAGAACGTCCCTCTGGGCCCCATCCCGCTTCCCGACATCAAGAATCCACCGCCCTTCACGGAGCTGCGCAAGCAGGTGAGGGACCGCGGGAGAGGCCGTGAAGGGGGGGGAGGTGTTCAGGGAGCCCTCCACGCCTCTCCGCTGCACTGTTGACCTACTGACCCCTACCACCCCGGTTTCCGTCTATCGGGCCGTCCATGTGAAACTACTACAAACTACGACGAGGCTGCATCCCTCCCTTCGGGGCCTCCGTGTGCGGTCCTGGGCCCCTCCCCCTGGTGGGTGCGCAGGCTGCCTTCAAGGATGCGCGCCGCAAGGCCGCCTGGGCGGGCCGGCCATGGGATCCCGCAATGCCGGCCGAGTTGTTCGGGCCGTGGCGGGAGCCCTGGCCCCAGGCAGTGCGAGGCGATCCCGTGCGCTCCTATGACGAGGTGTCGGTGGCGCGGGGCGCACTGGGGCGGTTTCCTGGCTCTCAGGTCATGGGGTTGGTAAAGCAGTTTGCCGGGTTTGCGGCGCCAGCGTGAAAATAGAAGCGGTAAAGGTGGAGTGGAGCAACCAGTTATTGTGGCACTTCCGCCTTATGTGAGGGGGGCGAAGTGATGCCAAGGCCACTGGGGGCCAAGGTGAGGGGTACGGCTGGCGCATGAGCTGCAAGGTGCACTTACAATGAATGAATTCGGTATCCCTCACGGACATCGGAGTTGCACGGGCCTGAACACCCCTGAACACCCCGGCAGTTTAACATTACGACCTGTAACTTCTGTCGCCTTCTACACACACACACATACACTTGCACATAAACTCGTCTGTGAATGACATGGCCGTGCAATATCACCCCTGATCACAAGCAAACAAAATCGCACGCGAAAGGTTCGGACTAGGATTAATGTTTTGCAAACCTGCATGTTGTATGCCTGTACGTCTGTCGGTCCAGACAGATCATAGGCAGGGCAAAGCAGTTTTTATTGAGCCCCATTCCGTCCACGATGAATGCAAAAGCCAGCATTACCCCGCTGGCAGGAGGCGTTCGGGGAGGTCAAATCGCATGGCCCTCCCTTAGATTCAAAGCCCTAACGGGGATTATTCGGCATGTCTCTGTTAAGGTTAAGATCCCCCCTTCCAGACCCCGAAGGCGGAAGGTTAGACCATACCATACAAATGCTTGCATTGCACCCTGCTCATAGACGATACACGAATGCTATCTTAATACACATTATGAAGGGAAAGTCCGCCAACAGAAGACAAAATGCACCTCCGCTCGCTTTTGTAGTGTTACGTAGTAGCAGATGCACCAGCATGTGGACGTTACGAATATCGAACAATACGAGTAATGATGCACATGCAGCAGTGCTTATACTGCCCTTCCCAGGTCCCCCTCCAACTAAGGGCAATCCAGGTGGAGGGAAGGAGGTTTATTCGGACGTGTGCTCAAAGCGCCATGCAGCAGGTCCAAGCAATAGTCGGCCCAGGATAGGGCGGCAAACGAGAGGCTATATGACGATATCGTCGCAGCAAAATGCATTTTCTGTCCAACGCAGGTGCCTTTCAGGTTTCTTCATGTCGGCACACGCACGCACGCAGACATGCACTCCAAAAGACCCATCATGGCTATCTAAGGCACAGCTCCCTAAGGAGCCCTCGCCAACGTGAGATGCGGTAGCAACTATAGCGTACACATGCAATGCAGGTGAATAAGTATCAGTATTGCTCAGCAAGCAAGCCTTAGCAAACCAACACCAGCACCCTTCGCAGGTGCCAAGGATAGCGCTAGCGCGCTAGCAAACCGCCATGCCGACGTATGAGTCGGCTCGCGACTCAGATGTACGACACTTTCATCAGCTGAATGAACTCGTCAAATGAAATGAGGCCGTTCATGTTCTGCACACAGCAACACGCAGGTACGGGGGGGAAAGGAACATGGCTGGATATCTGTGCAGGATATCTGTGCGGTGCCACAAGAATGTCATAACAGAGCAGTTGGGACAGAGCAGCAGAACACGCGTCAATCAAGACACCGGCGCCTGCGGCGGGAAGCTTCCACCGAGTGCGCCGTAATGCTGTCCACAGCCCAACAGAGTTAGCTTCCATCTGCGGATGTTAGTTAGTCCGCCACACTGTGCTCCCCCTTCTGGCCATAACCCGTGTATAGCAATCCATCCATCCGCACTGAGTTCGTCGTTCGTTCGTTACTCCCCATCCCGACCCCGACCCCTGCACTAACGGGAACCCTAAGTTATAACGTCGTACCTTATCCGTGTTATTAAACAGCTCCATCACTTCTGATTCGTCGTAACCGAACACAGCCGAGGCCGCAACCAGCTCCTGAAGGTGGATATGAGTGCAACAAACACGAGGCAAGGCCCTTGTGGGGTCATTGTGCCTTGTGGGGTTGCCTAGTATGTACCGAACTACTGGGGCCACTCGCCCTCGCAATGGATTGAACAGGGACTGGTAATGGATGTGCTAGGACTGCCAACAGTAGAGTTTTGCGACGTTCTCTCCACCTGGGCTCCACCTGCAAGCCAAGATCTATCTAGTACCTGCCTCTGCCCCCGCGGCTACGGTGCCTACTCACATTGACTTCGAGGACGCCGTCCTTATTGGCGTCCATTCGTTTAAACATTGTGGCAATTTCCTTGCGCTGCTCTGCGGTTGGCTCAAAGGTCGGCTCCTGTTGCTCCCCCTGGGCCGGCTTGACCCAGGACAGCATCACCTTGAACTCCCGGTCGTTGGCGTAGGGAAATATACGGCGCATGTACTCGCTGAAGGTGAGCACGCAGTTTTTGTTCAAATCGATGCTCTGTGGCAAGGTAGTCAGGGAGTTAGGGAGCGCCATGAGAAGCAGGGTTCGACACTCCGTACGGGGCCCGTAAGTTTTTGGCCTTTTTTCGGTATCCCCGTAAGGGCCCGTAGGACTTTACAGTGGCCCCCGTAAGGATTTTGCGGCGCGAAGCGCCCCCGTACGGGGCCGCCCCCGGACCGGCCGAAGGCCGGTTATGGGTGCCCCCGTAAGGATTTTAAGGATTTATAAGATGCCGTACGGTACATATGCCCATGCTTAAGCTGCCGAGCATGCTTCTCATGCTAACGGCGGCTGGGCTTCCGGGCATCCACTTCAAGTACAACCAGTACCGCTATTTCGTCACGGCTATGCGCGTTCTGAGCGAAGTCATCCTTGCCGCCCAGCTTGTTCGAATCCGTGAAAGCCCATTCTTTAGTATTATGTCAGATAGCAGTACGGACGTATCGGGTGAAGATCATGTTGAGGAGCAGAAGGGATGGGCGGCCGCGGCGGCCAAGGCGCTTGGCTTTCACTGAGTGTGCCGTGTCCCCGAGTGTAATGGTTCACGAGAAAATAACGAAAATAACGATTTACAGGGCAAAAAGATGCAAAGCGTCACTTTCCACAGCGTTTCAGCCAAGGACAGTGCCCCCGTAAAGGTTTTGGGGGGTTACGGGGACCCCCGTAAGGTTTTCGGCCGGTGCAGGAGCCTGGTACGGGGCCCCCTCCGTACGGAAAATTTGGGAGGTACGGGGGAGCCCGCAAGTTTCAGGAAGGTCAGTGTCGAACCCTGATGAGAAGTGTGGGCGAATAAGAACGACGGCAGGCAGGCAGGTACGTGGGCGGGCGGGCAAAATAGCGGTGCTAGTCGCAGTTAAGTTCCTAACCATGGGGAGTACGTAGGCTTTTTGCGTTCGGGTGGCGCGCTGGCAGTGCAAGGCTCTGCTACATTGGGTGTAGCTGCCCATATTGTGCAGTTTACTGCGCTGTACGTTGTGGATGATGATGTAGGTGCTAGGGCGGCTTCTGCGCCGTTCTCGCCGTACCTTAAACGCGGACAGCGCGTGCTCGCGCAAGGTGGTTTCCTTAAACGCGCCCATCAGTTCCTTCACAGTTACGCGTCCGTCATTATCCTGCATTCCACAAGTGACTTTGTTTATGGTGGTACTTCACGGAAACCTCATCAGTCCACAGGGCAATCAGCTAACTTGCTCCTGTCCAAAGCAGGCGACGAGCTACGGCTTTTGCGAAGAAGCCAAAATAGGTTGCAACGTGCGTTTTTCAAAAACCTGGCAACTGAAGACCCATACGAGGACTTCATCGATGCATGCAAACTCTGAATTCATGCAGTGTCGCCCTATTTGAAATCGCACGCCCGCGCGACAGATAGAGCCCCGCCTTCCGCCAGTCCCCGCGTGCTCTACGCATTATTCCTGTACTGTACTCACCAAATCATGCTTATCAAACAACTCCTTGAGCTTCAAAACATCAGAGCGGCTGCAGAGGTAGAATTGAGAACTCGTTAGGGCAACCTGAACACAGCTGGAATCGACAAAACCTAGGACGTGTAACGAAGCAAGTTTAGAGGGACAAACCTGTATTTTGAGCCCTCCCCCAAGCGCTTCTTTTTGGCTGCAGCAACCTGACGCGAGAAGACACGAGCAAGCCTTCTATAATTTTTGTTTGTGGGGCGCGAGCCTGAAATTCCTATCAGGAGTTCCCCCCTTTTAATGCTTACCGCCGCTGTCATTGTCTTGCAACGGCAGGATGACCTCAGGCTGTAAGAAAACTTCTAGGCGGCAATCCTGCTGCCGACGCGTACTTGCGTCGCTCAAAAGAAGCTTATCTCAGGAAAGGTTATTCTGATGCTTCTGTCCGCATGGCTGCATGCTTCATGGTTGAATGGTGCCGTACAGCAGTAGTACTGCGACCGAATAGTAACGCTCTGACCAACTATATGCATCAGAACAGGACACATCTATAAACAGCAACTATCCTTTAAATTGTTATTGCCTCAAGGTTATTTGTTGCGAGCACTGGGACGTCTTGGCGGCCCTCGTGTTAAGAACAGAGTCGCGTTCAGTCTTCAATACGCCTTGCATCAACAGAAAGATTCCTCGCATGGTACCTGCGCCCTTGCGGCAGGAGCCGGAGCTCGCACCAGCATGAGCTCCTTTTCCTTAACTAGCGATGTCGTCAATTACCTCATATACCGCTATCTACAAGAGGCTGGTGCGCATGGGTTACATGTATGCTACCGGAGTGCATGTTGGGCCGCGTAACTTATGCTTTGCTGTCGTGCAGGTTTCACCCACTCTGCGTTCACCTTCGCCAGTGAAAGCCTGGTCACGCGCACGAATATTGACCCCAACAATGTCCCGCCGGGCTCCCTCGTCACCTTTATCCAGAAGGGCTTGCAGTACCTGGAGATAGAAGCAAACCTGGATGCGCAGGTGAGGGGGGAAGGGTGTCGGCACGTAAGTGGCAAAGTGCAGCACAGCTTTAACTTTCTGCTTTTATCCACGATAGGATGGTGAGGTAGATGGCGACTACAAGCTCCTGACCCCCGAGGAGCTGCTGTCCAATGATGTTGACCAGTTGCGCGCACTAGTGGCGGAGAGGAAGGAGGAAGAGAGCAGACCCAAGGCGCCCCCGCCCGAGAAGCAAAAGGCGGCGGACAGGGAGCGAGCAAAGGAGAAAGACAAGCCTACAGACAAGCTAGAGAAAGCTGAGAAGAGTGACAAAGCGGAGAAAGAGCGGGAGAAAGAGAAGGCACAGGCCGCAGCTGCAGCACAAGCTGCAGCAGCTCAGGCAGCGGCAGCACAAGCTGCAGCAGCCCAGGCAGCAGCAGCAGCACAAGCAGCTGCAGCCCAGGCAGCGGCAGCGCAAGCCGCAACAGCCCAGGCGGCTACAGCACAGGCGGCTACAGCACAGGCAGCTGCAGGCCAGGCGGCGGCAGCAGCAGCGCCGGCCGCTGCCGCAGCGCAAGCCGCAGGTCCATCATCTCAACCTCAGCCAGCCCCACCCAGCGGAGATGCCAGGGCCACAGCCCCTTCTACTGCGCCGGCAGCTGCTACAGCACAGCAGCAGCCGTCTGTGAAGCTGGAGTCTCGTCCTTCGTCGGGTCCCACGCCCATGGAGGAAGATAATCCACCCCCGGCCAGCACCAGTGCGCCCGCTAGCATAGAGGTTCCCGCCAGCGCAGTCATCACCCTCAACGGCCATGACTCGGAGGTGTACATCTGCGCTTGGAGCCCCGTGGAGCCCTTGCTGGCATCTGGGTAAGGTGGCCTGGGTCGCCGGGGGTTCGGGAGGGGGCGGGAAAGGATGGCACAGAGCGGAAAGCAGAAGGGATAAGAAAAAATGGAAGGAAGCGAAAGGATTGGTTGGGGTGGGAGGGGAGCTGGTGAAGTGTCATGATGGAAGAGACGCAACGCAATACCAGCGGTGTAACAAACGAAATGGGTTGCCCCGGATCCGGACTAGACGGGGCGGGGCGGGGTCGGCGGAGCAGCCTTGGCTTTGGCTCCCCGCGGCCGGCGCCTGCAGCCTGTCTGGCGGCCCCACACTAGCAGGGCCAGCAAGACCCGGCTTCAGGGGTCCTCGGGTCGGCGACCCGTCCTAGGGCCACCCGCATTGCCGTGTAGAGCCACCACGTGCTGCCCCTGTGGGGCGCTCTTCCCCCCCCCACACCCACTCAACACTTCGCGTTGGCTCCATATTGTCCGGGCCCGGGGCTGTTACCCGAGTCCATCAGGCACCCGTCCACATATGCACCCACGGAAACACACAGCACACACGGACATGCTCCATGGCGACAGAGCGTCGTTCTTCCTGCAAGCAACCAAACCCACACATGCGCCGACCCATGCGCATTTTGCGTCTTTTCCAACACGCCCGTGCGCCCCGACACCTACGCCCTGCGGGTCTGCAGGTCCGGCGACGCGACCGCACGGATATGGAATCTCGCCACCACCGCCGGGACCGCACACACCCGGTCGGTGGTACTCAACCACGAGGCCAAGCAAGACAAGTCGCAGGGCAAGGACGTGACGACATTGGATTGGAACGCGGACGGCTCCCTGCTGGCGACAGGATCGTACGACGGCCTGGCGCGGATCTGGTCAAAGGACGGTGCGTAAGTTCCTTTCGGGCAAGGCGAGGCCTCTGGCGACGCCTGGAAGCCCACCTGAGCTCACGGCCTTCGGGGCGCGGTATGATTGTTTAGGGGTTTAGTTGCCATAGCCTGGGAAGTATTTGGTTGGCGACGGGTTTGGTGCCCCTCAGCGGATAGAGCGCTGAGCAGTATTGTTGAACCTGCCCCAATGTTCAAGTGGGGCTCGCGCACGGCTTTTGCTGTGCACGCGACCAGCAGTGCCGGATGTGGCCCCGGTGGCATAACATGCTGTGGACCTTCCGTCTCCTCCGCTCGCAGGCAAGCTGAAACAGACGCTCGACAAGCACCAGGGGCCCATCTTTGCGCTCAAATGGAACAAGCGAGGCGACCTCTTGCTCAGCGGCAGTGTCGACAAGACGGCCATCGTTTGGGACGCCAAGTCCGGGGAAGCCAAGCAGGTGTTCGACCTGCACTCAGGTGCGAGATTCCCGAATAGGGACGAACAGGTCAGGTCAGGACAGCAGGGAGCTAGGGGTAAAGGGTTGGACTCCAGATGCGGCCTGACCCCGTGGGCAGCACTGTCCTCGGATATCCGCGTGATGCCAAAAAAGTTATAACAGCCGCCACCGGCAATGCTGCCGCCGTCGCCGCCGCCGCTGGCAGAGGCGCCAACCGGCGTGGGTGCCCAACCGAGGGCGTTGCAGCCCTGTAGAACACCGTGCAGTTTGATCCAGCACACAAAGCCGATGGCGAGCGTCTCGACGCAGTGCTTATTATTATCTTTTGTAGATAGATAAATAGGGGGGAAGTGAGCAGCTGGAATATGTAAAGCGGTTTTGTTTCGGGGCCTCTGACGCCCTCTTGAGCATTTGACGTTGCGCTATTTTTGAATGTTGGGGTGTCCAGGCTTGGACTGTGTGTCCGTAGACAGAAAGGTCATGTGCAGTGCGGTCAATCTGCAGTGCATGATCTGCATGATGACGCACGGGCAACTGATTCTCGGACTGGTGGCAGTATAAGGGTTTTCGACTGGAGAAATGGTTTTTGCGTTCCGCCTCACTTATATACGTCATAGATACGATGTGGTGCGCGTCCTTTCTTGCGCACAGCTTCCAGTCCCTGCCGGTAGTACGGCACGGCTGCTGAGCCCCCTCTCCCACAAGACCTCGCTTACCCTCTACTCCTGCCCCCGCACCCTCAGCGCCCACCCTGGATGTGGACTGGCGCAACAGCAACTCCTTCGCCACCTGCTCCACCGACCGCCTCATCCACGTGTGCAAGCTGGGGGAGACCAAGGCGATGCGCACGTACGCGGGGCACGATGATGAGGTCAACGCGATCAAGTGGGACCCCAGTGGCCGCCTGCTAGCGTCATGCTCGGACGACAAGACTGCCAAGGTGGGATGGAGGCGAGGGTGGTGCCCGGTGTGCGGCGGCGGTGGTGGTGGTCTGGCGCCGGATTCCGGAGCACCGTAGGAGCTTAGGGCGGTAGTGGTGGGGCGGTAGTGGAGTGGGGTGGGGTGCTGGTGGCGAGATGACGGCGTTCTGCCCATCCGTGTACTGCCCATCCGTTCGAGCACCCTGGTTTCGGCGCCGGCTTCCTTATATCTGCATTACCTCATATCTCCCCCCTGTGGACCTTTCCTACCAGGCCCTCACGACTTGTCACTTGTCGCTATGGCGCGTTTTCCCGTAGGGGCCTAGTGGCCTTTGCAATGTTACATAAGCTTCTCCTTGCCCATCCACTCGTACAGGCCACCCTCAATAATGATGCCTGCCGACCTACCCCGCCTGTTGCCCGTAGGTCTGGTCCCTGAACAGCGACCGGCCGGTGCAGGACTTCCGCGACCACGAGCGCGAGATCTACACCATCCGCTGGAGCCCCACCGGCTCCGGCTCGGCCAACCCCAATATGCCGCTGCTGCTGGCGTCCGCGTCCTTCGACACCACGGTGCGGCTGTGGGACATCGAGGCTGGCCGCTGCGTGCAGTGCCTTCACCGCCACGTAGAGCCCGTCTACAGCGTGGCCTTCTCGCCCAACGGCAAGTTGGTGGCCACCGGCTCCTTCGACAAGTGCGTTTACGTGTGGAGCGTGGAGGAGGGCGTGCTGGTGCGCTCCTTCCGCGGCGATGCGGGCATCTACGAGGTGTGCTGGAACAAGGAGGGCACGCGCGTGGCAGCGTGTTTCGCCAACCGCACCATCTGCGTCATGGACATCAGCGTGTAGGAGCACGGAAAAAATGCGGGGGGGGGGGGGAGCGGCCCTGGTTTGTGGGGGGGGAGGCCGGAGCGGCCTAAAGCTGTAGTTATTGGCGGGCTGACGGGTGTAGGAACGTGGGGGCGTTTGGCGGCTAGGGGATGCTTGGGCTGTGTGGGAGCGCTGGAAGGAAGTGGCGCGGCGGTGTCTTGTGCATGATGTTGAGGGAAGAAAGAGAGACATCGGTTTGGATGAAAGGTGGGAGGTGGCGTTGTGGAGTCATTAAATGCCAACATGGACTAGGGCCCCGCCGTTGGCGCGGTGGTTATGAGGAGGCATGGGTCAGGCATGGTACTTGGTTCCCTGTTAAATTTTGCTGCTGCTACCCTTCCCGTCTTTTACTTTGTGCTGATCTCCTCTTTTGGCAGGTTGGTGGCCTTGGCCTGACCTCTGGGGTTGGGTTTCATTTTGCTCCTGGTTGTATGGGGGAAGGCATCCGGGTTTCGTAATGTGCTGGGTTTAGGAGCGCATTTCTTTATCTCGAGGGACCATATTGGGGGTTTTGCTGCTGCGCAAGTTGACACGATGCTCGCGGTGGTACACGCGGTGTTGCCGGACAGTGCATGCACTTAATTACGCATTGATTTTCTATAATTATCGAGCATTGTGTGCTGGATGGATTGTGCTGGGGATGGTGTGCATAGGAATGTTCTCCTTGACAGATTGTTCTCGTTCGCCGTCTTGCACATGCAGAATGCCATCCATGTATGTACGTATGTATGTTCTCTGTGAGCGCAAGCCCGCGGTACCATCGGGTCACACCACAAACGGGAGGAAAGAAACCAAGAGGAACAAACATCGGAACTGGCAAGATTGAGAGGGGCAACAAAACATAACGTAACCACATTTCCAGACGACCACCCACAGCTCCCCAAGAATGTTGTTGAGGGCACCCAGCACTGGACTGGAGATGACAACTGGGGAAGTAGTGGGTAAAAACGCGCATCTCAAAATATCCACACCCACCACGTTTTGTCTGAAATCGTACAATCGATTCCCGCCGCAGACAATGTGCAATAGCTCACACATGCAGGCCGCAGCAAGGGGCAGAGGGTGCCCCAGAGCAACCGTGCATGCGCACTGGACTAAGCAGCCGCACAACCCAAGAGGTGGTCTTCCACAAGGCAGGTGTAGGACAGGCCTTCAGCACATAGCTGCGGAGGTTACGACATCTCCTTTGACACAACCGCTGTCCGGCTATTGTTAACCACAACCCCCCGAAAACTCCCAGCCAGTACGAGGACATACAGACGGACAATTCGTGCCCAACGCTGCTCATGACGCAGCCATGAAGGCCCTGCTCCAAGCCACGCCGCATCTATTTCGTATATGGCGAAAGGAAAGCTTCAACAACCCTAAAACCCAGTTTGGCCCACTGGTGTGGCCGGGGCCCCTCGTGCAAGGTGATACGGTGATACTCAGAACGGCACAACCACGAGCCCCAGACCGCCTGGCAGCCATACACTACTCCTTAGCAGCAGCTGCCTCCAGCTCCTCCTCTATCTTTTGTTGCGGCCGCGGAATCCGACGCGGCCCTTTATACGGGTTCACAATGGGGGAGTCGTGTCCGGGTAGTTTCCGCGTCCAGTTATAAATGTTGTTATCCACGAAACCCTTCCACCGCCGGTAACCGGCACAAAACTCAGCCGCCCGGCGCTCGTTAGGTAGCAGCTGAGTTGGCTCCCTCCCGTACATCTCTAATGAAGCCGCTTCAACCTGTGTACACCAAACGGATGTCCCAATTTAACACCGAACGTGGACCACGTGGATGCAGGGGAGACGGGTAACCACTGGTCGGGGGGAGCATGCTGATCGCCACAGCAGTGAGATCCTTCTAACCTGTTTCCCGTTCGGCGTTACAATGGCCGCGCCTGCCGCGACCGTCCCTGCAATTCCAAGCGTCATCCGCACACCAATGTCGTTGAAGGCACCCAGGATTTTTGAGGTATCCAGATTCATTTTTGAGTCTATGCAGCCGTAGGCGTTAGATCTTATCTCTTAGGAGACTCAGTTGGTTCACAGCGGGTTTAGTCGGTTCACGGCGGCGCATTAAAACGCTCAGTTGAGTTCGATCTTCCCCTAAGTCATCCAACAAGCAATGCCATAAAAATTGAAGCATCAAACGTAGCCGAACCTCGGCAAATCGCCTGCGGCAAACTTGCCGTGCTTGCCGTACGAACCGCCCTTGTTGTGTGCTGGTGGACCATACCGTTATGTGTTATCACAGAAGGTGCTGAAAGGTGTTACAAGGTGCTGCGTAGGTTTACCAGCAGGGATGGAAGGAATTGGACGTGGTCGTGGAGCGGTCATTCCCGCGTGGTTGCAGCAACAGCAGCAGCAACAGCAGCTATTGCAACAAAATGCAATAGGCTATACTTCTGAAGCTTCAGGGTCCGGTCAACCAACCGACTCGCAGCTGTCGGAGCGGTATGGAGATGCGCTCGGTGGGTTGGACGACGCAGCTCAACGGGCGCTGATGCAGCAGCAGGAAGAAGAGGTCCGGCAGGCAGCATTCCGGTAAGAGCTACACCGCCCGCGAGCTGGCACCCCGCCTCACCGCACCACGCCTGTGTACCGTATACGCAACGTTGCTCCTCACCCTGGGCGCGCACACGCGGCCACCTGAACCGTAGGTCAAACAAGAGACATGAGCGAGACGAGGACCCCGCCTCTGAGCCGCGCGATCCATCGCAGCTCAAGGCACGTATGGGGGTTAGGGTTCTATATGTGGGTACGGGCACCGGCAACCTGCCTGCCTCCCTTCCATCAAAAGAAATGTGGTGAAGTCTCCTTCAGCTTTCCCTCAACCCCAACAATCCCAAACAGGCGCAATACACGGCGCAACAGCTCACGATCTCCATTCTCCACTTGCCTCACAATCTCCCTCCCTCTCTCGCCCCTAGCCGGGTAACTTCCGGGGTTTACTGGTCCCCCTGCCCCGTCCGGGTCCCTCGTGTCTCTATCACGGGGGTTCACGGGACTCCGGGTGGTGAGGCCGGCATCACACAGCCTTTCGCCGCGGCTCCCCTTCCGCCTGCAGGACAAACTACTGAAGCTGTCTCATGACTTCCACAACCAGCAACACCATCAGCACCATCCTTACAACCTGTCAGCTGGCAGCGGCCAGGGCGCTGCTGCCCCCGCTGCGGCCCCCGGCGCCCCATTACCACCAGCCGCACCGCAGCGGGGTGCCGGTGATTGGACCAACTACCAGCCACCCAGCGCGGTCCTGGCCGCCATTGCGGCCAAGTCCGCGGCAGCGGCTGGTCCGCCCGGGCCCCCTGGTCCACCCCCGGGTCCTCCGAAACCTCCCGGTGAGGGCGGGTAGGGGGGCGAACGTGCTCGATTGGGGGCCGGGCAGTCGAGGGGCCTTGCTGCCGGCCGAGCAGCTGAGAGCCGCGGTGGAGAACTGGAGAGCAGCAGCAGTAGCAGTAGCAGTTCCTCGCCCGCCTGGGCTGGAGAGGGGGCTGGAAAGGGGGGTGATCAATGCGGAGCTGCTGCACGTAGCTCCGCTGTTGTAGCTACTTATTGTGTACGATTGGGTGCACATGGAAGGCATATGGTGTAGTGTGGTGCGGGGTTTAGGATGGGGTTGGTGGGGGGGGAGAAGCGCGTGGGAGATTGGTGCCTGCAGCAGCCACCTGGCAAGAGGTACAGCCCCCCTCACCCTGGCTACCCTCGCCCTCACGCCGCCCGCGGCCCCTGCCCTCCTTGTGCACGTCCCCACAGGGCCGCCACCGCCGCCCAGGCCGCCGGGACCACCGCCGCCGCCGCGGTTGCCGGGACCGCCTCCCGGGCCTCCGAAACCACCCGGGCCGCCGCCGCCTGGCCCTCCCCGACCCGGCCTCGGGCCCCCTCCAGCATCATCATCACTAGCCGCTACACCCTTACCCCCACCTCCAGCACTGCCATCAACGCTACCAGCACTACCAGTACCAGCACCAGGATCACATGACGGTCTGCGGAGGTCCGCGGCTGACCCGGGATCGGGTCCCGGGGCAGAGGCAACTACCACCGGCCGAGGGGTGTCGGTACCGCCCCCGGGTACGGAAGCCCCGGTTGAGTACGACTATGACGATGACGAGGCGCCACCGGGTACCACCTTGCCGCCGCCGCCGCGGCTGCTGCCACAGCCGCCGGTGGCGGCGGCCGCGCAGGCTTCAGAGCCCGCCAAGCCCGATTTGCCGCCGGCGCTGAAGGCGCGGCTCATGGCTCGTGGGTTATTGCCGGGTCAGGGGCAGGGTCAGGGGCAGGTTGCGGACGGGGGCCAGCAGGGCGGTGCGGAGGCCCGGACGCAAGTCCCGGCGGCGACGGCCCACTACACCGCTCCCCCTCAGCCGCCGCAGCCCTCCCTGCAGGACGAGCCGCTGCTACCCGGCTGGTATGAGGCGGTTGACCCCCGCCATGGCCGACCGTACTACTACAACCCCATGACAGGTGCGCGCGTGAGGGGGCCCCCGCCACCGCCCCCCGCCGCCGGTTTCCCGGGGTTCAGTCCAGGTGTTGCCGTGGAGGGTGGGGGTCCTGACATATGAGTTCCGGTACGCGGTGTATCCGCGGGGTAGGCAGCCCATGTTGTGCAGCTGCTGGGGGTGTTCCGCAACCCCGGGAAGCTGGAAGGGGGGGGAGGAGAGGAGAGGGGAGGAGAGGGGAGGGGAGGGCGTCGAAAAAAGGGAGGTGAAATAGGGTCGCACCGTCTTTGAGATGTGATGCCATTCTGTACAGTGCCTGCGAGGATGGATGCACCAGGGGGCCCCCCCAAGAGGGGGGAACCACCTGCCCTCGCCGCTCGGTGCGGTGTGCAGTGTGCAGTGCCAGCGGCCGGACCTCGCCACCCGTCCTCCTCCCCACACCATCATGGAGTGTGTAGATCACCGCCGCCGCCGCCGCCGCCGCCGCCGCCGCTATCTAACCCCCTCTGGAAGCTTCAATGCATCGGGGCATGGGGGGAAACTGGCGATGTGGGCAGTTTGCTTAGCAGTGTGTGTATAATGGGTGGGGTGGGGCCAGGTAGCCAGCCATCTGACCCCCCTTTGCTCTCTTCCCGCCCCTGCGCTCACCCCCCTGCGCTCACCCCCCTCCGGTCAGGCGAGCGGTTGTGGTTGCGACCCATCAAGTCCCTGCCCCGGGGCTGGACCTGGGCCGTGGACCCCGCCACCGGGGTCACCTACTTCTACTGCCCCGCTACAGGTGGAAGGGTGGGGCCCACCTGGGGTCTGAGCTTGGTTGGTTGGTTGGTGGGTTGGTTGGTTGGTTGGTTGGTTGGGGGAAGTCAGTGCGCAGTGCCGGCAACGAAACACATAGTTATGGGGAAGGTGACTGAGCCGTGTGGCTTACAGGTTACATGTGTATGTATGTATGTATATGTGTGTGTGTTTTGTCTTGTGTGAGTGTTGTGATGAGGAGTCCCTGCGGCCGCCGCCGCCCGTAGGAATGTCACCCGTTCCTGCTCATTAATCGTGTGTGTATGTGCGCCCCCGGGCCCCTGCAACGCCCCCGCAGGCGAGCGGTCCTGGTTGCGGCCCAGCCACCGGGACTTCCTCCCCTCGCCCGCATTCCTGGGGGCGAGGCAGGGGTACGTGTTCAAGAAGGGCGCCCAGGTGGGGCCGCGGGGGAGGGGGCAGGGGGGAACTGGCGGGGGGGGGTGAGGTCTGTCGTAATGCTGTCTGGATACATGCGGGGGGTTGCTAATGGGTGGTCGGTGGGTGGGGTGGGGGTGACAGGTGGTTTGCGTCCTTGGCGAGAGGCTGTTGCCACGATGGGAGGGCGTATCTTTGGAGGTTCGACTGGCTGGCTAGTCCCGCTTCACCCCCTACCCACCTACCTACCTACCTACCCTCCACTCTTACCAGTGCCTCATCTGCGCATGTGTCCGCTATGTTCTTTTCACTTAAGTGTCCTTCCCCCTTCCCTCCCCGCCGCTACTTCCCCCCTCCCCCGCCCCCGCCCCTCCCCCGCCCCAGGGTTTGGGCTACTACCTGGACGACCCCGCCCGGGCACTGGCCGAGTTCCGAGAGGCTCAGAAGGCCGCGGAAGGGGCTGGAGATGGCGGCGGGGGGGGCATCATAGGTCCTGTGCCGCGGGGTGGTGGCGAGGAGGGCGAGGAGGGTGCGGGTCCGGGAGGCTCCCGCAGGAGCCGGTTGGAGGCCATTGCGGAGCAGCAGCGGCTGCGTAACGAGTCGCGGGGTCGGGGGACGAGGAAGGCGGGCCAGGAGGAGGAGCTGGACCCCATGGACCCGGTGAGCCCGTTTGGAAGGGGGACCCCGGGGGGGGGGGTAAAGCAGGGGGGAAAGGAAGCGACCCCCACGCGGATTCACGGGTTGCGGTTCCTCCTCCGATCGCCGCTAGCTCCGCCTGGGCTCTGGGCTCAGCTAGGGACCTCCAGTGCAGGGACAGCTGCGGAGGAAGTACAGCGCACCTGCCTCTTGACGACGTTTTCTCCTCCTTCCCTCTCCTCCTAGTTCTCTGCCACCTCCCCCCCTTCTCTCCCTCCTCACCCCTTGCTCAGGCCGCCTACTCCGACGCCCCCCGGGGCACTTGGTCCACCGGCCTGGAGGGCGCGCAGCCCTCCGCCGCCGACACCACCGCGGGCGGTCCCCTCTTCCAGTCCCGACCCTACCCCGCACCGGGATCCGTGCTGAGGGCCAACAAGAAGGCGCTGGCGGGGGCTACGAAGTAGTCGGGAGGGGAAGCTGAAGCTGGGAAGCGGGTCGCTGGCAGATCGGGGTGACTAGAGGGTTTCAGGGTGGGCGTGGAGTTTGACAGGGGTGGTGGTGGTGGTGGTGGTGTCAGGGTGGTAATGCTGGTGGGGGAGTAGGTTGCTTGGGACTTGGCACTGGTTGAGTTGGGCCGTGGCGGTATTGCAGCCGGTTGCGTAGTTGTATCTGTCTGTCTGTCTGTCTGTCTATTTATCTGTCTCGGGGTGCTTGTGAAGGGGTGCTTGTGAAGGGGGTGCTAGTGAAGTCTCGAGCTTTGTTGTACTTGTGTTCGTGTGTTACGTAGGTTTGCTGACCGAAAAGTCGGAGTTAGTACCCCCCCCCGTGTGTCCCGTCCCGTCGAGAGGAGACCTCTCCGGCACTCCTCCCTCGACCCCCACGCCCACTGCTACTACTACTACTACTACAACTACTAGTACAACTACAACTGGCATTCCTGTTCAGGACGTGGCAAGGTCTCCTCATGTCGCATTCCGTGACTGCTGCAGGATTGTGAAAACAAACCCTCCAGGGACAGCGCCCCTGCCGGCTGCCTGTGATGGTGGAAGCGATGCATGCGTGTCCTTTTTGTCGGAACATACGAGCCGTCAACTGCGCCATGCTGCGGACTGGCGGGTCAACCCTTAATTACTCATGGAACCAGCATTGAACCTAACCCCCACATCGATGTAACCCCACACGCATATACCACCCAGTCTACTGAAGGTGGCCGGAGGGGGCGCTTCTGCATCTGCCCCTGCCATCATCATCATCATTTTTTCATTGTGCGGGGAGGAAGGCCACCAGCCAGCTGGCGGCCATCGTCCCAAGGACCCTGACCAGCAGTGTCCCTTCATGCATCGCCCTCTCCGCCGCCGCCGGCCGCGTTCTCGGGATCCTGAGGGCAGTTGAGGAGCGGCCGGCCGTCAGCATTTCGCCTCCTATGGCAGCGGCACCAGGACTCCCCAGCAAGCAATATGCAATGCATTGGCGCTACCATTACAAGCCACCCCTGTCGCCATGACGAAGTTATCAAACAATGCATGTGCTCCGGGTGCTCCGGGCTTTCCCCACGAACTCTCTAAACGGGCGCCATGACGTCCCCCCCCCCCCGCAGTTTTAGTGGAGGAGTTTAACACGTCGCTGGTGTGGCAACACGGAGCTCGCTTCGGCACGTAAACCCTAAATTATCCCCGTGTACCACTACCGGCATACTTCTCCATCGCGGCTCAGATCGTAAGAACGCACGCATACACATGCACCTCACCATGGCCGCCTCCTCGCTGGAGATCTTGAGCCCCATACCCTCCGTAAGGGCCAGCTCGTACAACGTACTCTTCACGGTGGGAGGAGAACGGGAAGGGGGAGGCGAGGGGAGGGGGGCCGGTGTGGGAGATGTGGTAGGGGTGTTCTCCTCCCTCCCCGCCCTCACCCGGGGTTCTGCACCCCCGCGCCCCAGTACCTCCTCAACTCCGCCGACCCGCACATGTCCTATACACACACAGACACAGACATACATATACAGCTGGAGCAGCTGCTGCAGCAACTCAATGGGGCGGCCGCAATCCGAGTCCTCCTGTGCGACCTCCACACGACCTCTCACCCACACGGACCCGCGGATCAACCCCCTAACACACCCCTAATACCCCGGCCCCCCACCCCCCCCACACACCTCCATTTTCTTCAGCGTATACTTGAGACTGTCGTACTTCTTGCGCAGGGACCCGTTCCGCAGGTCGAACTGCGGCTCGTCACCCAATACCGCCGTCAGAGGGCCCCAGGGGGGAACCACCACACCACACCACACCAGACCACTCAGCCGGCTAATGCCACCACAAAAACACGCATCGCTGCGGAACGCCGTGATGTGGTCACTTTCCGTTGTACGGTTGATCGTCCGGGAGGGGGGGGGGAGGTACGACAGCGCTGAGGCAGTGGGTCGGTTATTCAGCCCGACCGAAACCCCCAAACCTCACCCCTAGAAGCCCTCCAGTCCCTATGGCCCCGCGAACGCAGGCCCTCCCTTCACCCCCCGCCCTTCTCACGGTACGACAGCACCTGCAAGAAGCGACCCATGAGCGCATCCACCAAGTCCCGACAGCGCTGTACGGCAGCCTTATCCCGTACGGTCGCCCTCGCGATGGCGTAGCGATTGAGCTCCCCCGTGAAGTCCAACACCCCTCCCAGGAACCTGGGGCCCGGGGGGGGGGAGTTAGTGTCGGGATGTCAGGCTAATGTTGCGGCTGGGATCCCAACCTTTTGGTTGGGCAAAGGGCCAACCCCTGGACCCCCCTACACACAGACAGACAAACTGACAGACACACACACACACGGGGGCCATTCCCCCCGGTCCTTCCCTTCTCATCCCCCCTCGCACCCCTTGGAACGTCCTCCCCCCCCCCCGGGGGGCCCCGCCCACCCACCACCGCCCACTCACTCCTCAGGCTCCGCCAGTGGCAATTCGTCCGAGGTTACGAGGCGACCCTCCGACAGGAACACGGAGAAGGCCCGGGCCTCCACATACTGGGGTTGGGGTTGGGGGTTGGGGGACTTGATGTGTGCGCGTATGTGTGGTAATTTCCCCCCTCCCCCCCCCTGGACCCCGCGGTGGGGGAGCACCTGTGGTGCCAGTGATGCCCGGTGGTGCGGGGGGTTGGCCCCCCCCGGACCTCCTGAGTTAACCCACCCGGGGCAGCGCGGTGCGGATGTCAGGGACATGAAAGGTGCGGCGCCATGACGACGGCGCCAGGTTTCTCCCTCCCCCTCGCCCTCCTCCTCAACCCCCTCGCCCCCTCCCCCGCCCTCACCTCCTCCACTGCCGCCGCAAAGGATCCAGACCTCAGTGCCGGGTACCTCGCGATGGTGGGACACATCTCCCCAGCAATCACCTCTACCGGTAGCAGCGGGGGGGGGGGGATGTACGACAGGTGTATGTGTGTGTGGTGTGAAGGGGGGGAGAAGATACGTCCATCAGCTGCAGGAAGGGGTCCAAGTGGTGGCGGGCGGAGGGGAAGTACGCGGGCAGAGAGTGTGTGTGTACCTGTGTGGTAGGGAGCCCAAAGAATCCACCGCCGCCGTGTCCAAAGCCGTGTTTGGGTAGGTGGGTAGGTGGGTAGGTGGTTGGGTCGGACGTGGAACCCCGGGGCCTGGTCCACACACATACACACACACACACACACAAACACGGCAGTACAGCTGTAGCGGGCGCTCCTGCCGCCTCAACAATCCCCCTCGAGTCTCTAAACCTCCCTTCCCTCTTCCCCCCTTCTCCACACGCACACACATACTGACACACATACTGACACACATACTGACACACACACATACTGACACACACACCCGACACCAACCTGCTTTCTGCAGCTGCTTGTCGGCCCCCTCCAAGTCCCCCCGATGGAGGGAGTAAACCGCCTGCTTGGCCAGCTTCTGCACGTCTGAGAGGGCGGGGGGAGGGCGGGGGGAGGGTGAGGGGACCGCTTCAGCAGTTTAACGTCGTCAGTTGGCAGCTGACGGAATACTTCTCCGTTTTTTTGCCTCATACATATCCCCCCATCCCCCACCCGCCACCGGCCCCCCCGTCCCTTTCCTTGGCACCAGCTTCACTCGTTCGTGGTTTGTCTTCCCCCCAAACTCCCCGAAAAATCCAGGCCCACCCCCCTAACCTCACCTCACCTCACCTCCCCTCCCCAGCCCCCAGCCCCCAGGCCCCCCCACCTCGACACTTCTTTATGACCCCCTCCCGCAGTTCGTCATAGGCCGCCAGGTGTTGGCCTAGCTTCTCCCAGTCGCTGAGCAGTGGGGGGCCCCGGGGGGGAGGAGGAGTGCCATTGGGAAAAAGGGGGCCCGGGGACTCAGGGGTGGTGGCAGGGAAGGGGGAGATCTCGCAGGGCATCCGTACATCTGATGTACGGATTTCCTCGTCCAGCCATGAAATGTTTATTGCAAGGCCAATAATCCTTAATCCCATGATTGCTGCTGCTGCTGCTGCTCCTCATCACTTTATTGGCTCTGTTGGCTGAGCTTGTGTTCCAGTTTGTTGTTGTTGTTGTGGTGGTGGTGGTGGTGGTGGTGGTTAGTTCCCGCGGCGCCATCCCCCCTTCAGCCGCCCCCTTTCACCCACCAAACACCCCCCCGGGGGGGTGGGGTGGGGGGGGAACACACCTGATCAACAACATGGTTGCCTCCGACATGGCGGCGGTGCTGGTGCTGGTGCCGGGGCTTGGGGGAGTGTTGCGTTCACCCGGCGGTGCTGGTGCTGGTGCGGTGCTGTTGTTGTTGGTGGTGGTGTTGGTGGTGGTGTTGGTGGTGGTGTTGGTGGTGGTGTCTGTTGGGTTTAAGTTGGCCTGGAAAGGGGGTGACAGGTGGGGCGCGGTGTGGTAGGGGACGGGGGTGGAGCGCACCATATCGGGGGCCTTGTGGGGTGGAAAGGGGGGAGGGGGGAAAGACGAACCACACACGATTGAAGCTGCTGCCAGGGCAAGAGAGTAACAAACGTAGAACTGACCGAAAGGCGTCCGTGGCGACCGTGACCTCGGGATGACGAAGTGGAGAAGATGTCGGAAAAACTACCTACCTAAGCCGCCAGAACTAAAAAAGCGGAATAGTATTGCCAATCCGTAAAGAAGTAGTAGTGAAGGCGGCGGAAGCGTAGTAAAATAGTGCTGTCGTAAAGGTGGTATAAAGTTGCTGGCCTGGAGAAATAGCTGGTTTGCTGATGCTGAAAGGCTGTCGGTATGCAAGTGCTCCTCCCAACCCCCCAAAAACTAAAACGCGCGACCGACCCGACCGACCCGACTATTCTATTCCGGCTAGCCGACCGACGCCAACGCGATATACCAAAGAAGCTCGAACCACCCTTTGGACTCACCTGGCCAGGCAGCAGGAGCGGCACATGCGAGGCAGAGAGGTGGGAGAGTTGTGAGCAGCGAACGAAAAATACAAAAACGCATGCAAATGCTGCTGAAAAGGAGTATTAAACTTGCTGACCGGGGAAGCTGGAAATGAGAAGCCCTAAAGAACCTATATGAAAACGGAAGAAAACGCAGGAACTAAAAAACAATTGCAAAGGCGGCGCAGGACGACACAGAAGGTGTCGTACGAGATGACGGAATGACGCATTGGACGGGATGACGCATTGGACGGCGTGTACGCCGGCAGAATGCAAAGAAGGTAGAAATGGAGAAGTGGGTTGGAAAGAACGCAAACGCGAACGTTCTTTCCAACGCAAAAGAAAGGCCCAACGGAGGAGAGGGAGTTGGTAGGAAGAGAAGCGCAAGTGCGCGGGCCGGGGTCACCCGTGGCTCCCGCCAACCTGCGCGCGCTAGGGGCATGTGCATGCAGCCCCGTAGTGCCTAGTACGTGGGGAGGGGAGGGGAGGACGTCAGGTTTGGGGGGTTTGAGGCGGGAGTGGGAGATTGGTAGTGGGAAGTGGAGGGGATTCGGCGTGGAAGGGAGCGGGAAATGGTTTGGGAGAAGGAGGGGAAGGTGGGAAGAGGAGGGATTCGGGAGAAGGAGCTGGAGGTGGGGGAGGTGGAAAAGGAGGGAAAAGGAGGGAAAAGGAGGGGGAGGGGGGACAGCACTACCAAGGTGGGGAAACCCCCGAGTGCCGACTGCCGTACATAAATAAAAGTTGCACGTGCTGCTGTTGCAAAGTAAGTCCAAAGCCACCCCCAGGAGAGGCAGCTGCTCCCCCGTGGTGAACTTCATTGATCTGCTACTGCCACCACCACCACCACCACCACCGAGCTGTTTGTTGGGCCGCGTTGCCCACTCAGGGGTGTGCCGTTGAGTTGTACTCAGCGCGTTGTGTCGTCAGCGTTGTGTGGAAGGGGGTGTTGCTGCTGCCGAAGGCGTGTCGTACAACTAATAGTAGTAACCGCCCGTAAAGAAGGAATCTATAAATTTGGTTGACATGTAGATATCCCGTCATTCCAACCTCCCGGCGTGTTTTGCTTTTCCATTTTCCTGGGGGATTTCTCACGCACTCTGCGACCTGATCTAACCCCTGTGTGACATACATATGGATGGACGGACACTTGTCGCGCGCTGGAGGGGGTAGGTGCCAGTGAGGCGCTTCGACGGTGAGTGGGCGTTGTTTTGGTGGCGAAAAGGTGGCCATGGACACTCATGCGGCATGTGGGGGATCACGTCGGCAGTTATTGTCGTTGGCGGTTGGACGGTATCGAATTGCAGGCACCTCAGACAGATGGTTGCGCACCACTCACAGTGTTCGATGATGATGACGATGATGATGACGATGATAATGAGATGCAGCGTGCAAGATGTGTGACAAAAGGCTGCGGGGGAAAGATTTGGCAGCTGCCCGGTACTCGAACTTTGTTGCGGCAGGCAAGGCTCTGTAAAGGTTATCCAAATCAGCAAAGTTGTACATGGATTACGTCGTTTGACATTGCGGAAGACACAAATAATTCACCGTATCACGCCTGCAGAAAGAAAGTGTCGTCTGTATGACGGAGCGTGTCAATGACATACTAGATTTGCAATGAACCGCTGGGCTCGTGGTGCGACATAAGCGCAGTGACGCAGAAAGACTTCCGCCTTGACGGCGTTTTCAGTTGTCTATGTACGACATGGTGAGAAGTCAGACGCAAAGCAGCATGCTTTGTTGCAGAAATGCTGCTGTGCATGTCGCCACGTACTAACAAGTTTGCCTGGGCAATCTTGCAATGAGCGAAATAAGCATGCTGCGATAAATCGACTTTGACTTACATTCCTTTTAGTATAACACAGGAATATATTGAACTGTTGCGTTAGTCATTTCGCGCATGGACATCGTTATTAGGCTTTGACGACTTCTAAGGACTCCGCGCGCTGTGACTTCGGCAAGCATCTTAAGCACAGCTATAGGTTGGACATTACATCGCAACCATGGCGGAGCAACAATTTGAAGACATGGAGGCCTTCCTGCGTGTGGCCAAGGTTAGGGCGACCCATCTTGGTCATGCGGCCTCAACTGCTGATGGGTCACGCGGCCTCAACTGCTATAAGTCCAATTAATTAAGATATATAAATCGGGAAATAATTTTGTCCTCGTTCTTCCATGTGCAGTATACCCTAGTGAAGTTTACGGACATGAACACCGAGATGAAGGAGGAGGCCATGGACATCTGTATCACAGCAGTCGAGAAGTATCCAAATGATGCCGAGAAGTGCACACAGGCACGTGACACTCTTATTATGCGCTTGGGATGCTGATCCCCTCATCCGCACCCAGTACACTAGCCTGAACCCCTTTGCTGGAACACACGCCCGTGCAGATGATCAAAGACCAAATGGATAAGAAATTCGGCGCACCATGGCATGTGGTTGTGGGGAAAGGCTTCTCTTATGAGATCACGTACGAGGTAAGCAGCAGGATATTAATCGCGTCCGTTCAGGGTTCAGGAGGGTTTCTTGACTGAGCGCGCCACGCCCAAGTGGCATACACCCGCCACGACCATAGGCCGCCACAGAGGTGTATTTGCTTTGAAAGTGAGGTCCTAACAATGCGCACGCAACAACATGACAACGACAATAATCGCTGTGCATGGGTTCAACCGGATCAGCCGGATTGAAAACAAGGACGTTCATCTAATATGGGACCTGGGTCCATAAAAGTCACATGTACGCGACAGCAATCCCCGCATACTGTAACTGTGTGGACCTGGACCCGGACATGAACTCCCCCCCTGGACTTGGACGTGGGCCTCAACCACGTGTGTATCACACAGGTCCGGAACTTGCTCTACATTTACGTCGGAGGGAGGACAGCGGTGCTGCTCTGGAAGATGTAGACGTAGAACAGAAGCTGGGCGAGCCTGAGAGGCCAGGGCATATCGTGTGGATGTGGATGTGCGGCGCAGGATAGTTACATTAACCATTTAGGCATAGGCCTTTGAGCCATAGGCCCATGCTGACTGACGTGCATGAGGGGCACGTATGTCTCAGGGTTTGTTGGCAGCGGTGGGAACGACTTGCGGTGGACCTAGCCGTGTGCTGTGCGTGGGAGCAGGCCTTTCCTGCACCTTTAGACGTGTTTTCAGGAATTGTAGCTTGGGGTTGTGCATGCATGGCCTGATGTTCGGGGCATTGCAAGGAGGCTTGTCTACCCACGGCCATGGCCACTTGCCGGGTCGGTGGTGCGAACGGTGTATTGGGGCTGCGGATTGTGGCTACTATGGCAAGCGTTCACAAATGTAATTAATTTCGGGTTGTGAACTTGTGTGGCCCCCTGTCAGTGGGGTGTAAAAACGATGACAGTACGGCTACCTGTCGCAGTACAACCAAGATGACTTGTTTTCTTGCTCAATGGAAGCAGTTGTACTTGTAATGATATTCTATTGCGGTTGTAGTTATAGAACAGGTACCCGCCAGGCTTTGATTTTTGCAGCACATAAGAGAGCTGGCAGTTCGAAGTTCTGACAGTCAAAGCCATTGCCCAATTTTAAAGAACTTGCAGCTTGTATTATTAATCACCTATTATTGTGAACTACATTACAGCCATGGATGATGCAATGCCGTTTCAGTCCGGCGGTATTAAGGAGGTCGTATATGAGAACACCTACATTACAGACCCCGAAGGCTACGGACCCAATACCAAATTCGAACGACATAAAGTCCAGGCGGTTCTCAAGCAGGTGCTTAAAGAGCGCATCGAGAAGCAAAAGTATGACCCGGTAAAGGGAGCGCAAATATCCAAGCAGCTGTCAGACGACTTACGGGAGAAGGTGAAAGCGTTGGGATATGACAGGTAAGCTGGAGTCGATACCGGGGATATGGTGCACCGGGGTGTCGTGCGGCCTACCGGGAACATAACTGTGGGTGGAAAACGCGCGCTTTTGGGGCTTGTCCACGGCTGATGGCACGTGCATTTTGCACCGCACCTGACCGGACCGTGCTGCCGGGTGATGCTTTTGGGGGTCCCGACGTACTGTGAAGGCGCGCGCGTGGTCTTGGTGTGTCGCACGCGTTGTCCACCAATCTGCAGAGATTTCACGGGGGGCCCACCTCCACTAGGGAGGCCTCTTCCTCTTACCTGTAGCCCTGGACGGTATCATGGTAACCCCCATGCCTGCCCACGCATCACCCAGATGACGTGACCCACATGGCGTCTCCGGCCTGTTGGGCCAAAAGGCGGAAACGTGCTGGAAGCCCGTGCAGCTGTGTACGTGTGTGTGTGTGTGCCGAAGCAGTCTCAATCACATCCACATTTGCTACACACGGCTCTTGCTACAGACTGCGCATAACTATCAATCGATTCCCGCCGCGGGGGACCTTCCGTCATGGTACCGCCTCGGCTCTCCACGCCCTGTACAGGTACAAGCTCGTTATCCAGGTCACGGTGGGGCAGAAGCAGGGCCAAGCTATGCGGATCATCTCGCGCTGCCTGTGGGATACGCAGTCAGACAACTTCGCATCGGAGTACTACGAGAACGAAAGCATGTACTGCGTCTGCCAAGTCTACGGGTTGTATTATGAGTAGAGCAGAAGAAGAGTGCGCCGGAAGGAAAGGGGGCGGACACCACCATCGTTGTGGGGCTGGGCTGGGTTGGGCTGGGGGGAAGAAGGGGCGATGTGGTGGGCAATTACATTGTGCATCGAAGGGGCCCCCGATAGCTGTGATGTCCGGATGAATTCCGAAAGTAATAATCAGGACGAAGGCTTCGCAGGGATTGGAAGGAGTGGAGGGTTCTCGACGGTGTGCATTGCATCGAGACGTCCATGGTTGGACATGTTTTGCACTTGGGTATGTTTGGCACCGCGGCCCATTAGCAAAGTATGCGCATTTTGGGCGGTTGAAAAGGCTATCCTTGTATTTGTATGACGTGGACTGTATAGCTCAATGTCGGCCTAAGGAAGACGGCGCGATGCTGCGCTCCATCGACCTACTCTGCGTGCGTGTGGCCCCCAACCTACGCGAACTTCCGTGCCCATGGTGACTGTTGCGTGCGAGTATTCATGCTTCCATGCGGCGCAGCTTGTAAGGGCGCCGCATCAGCTATGCCGGTGGCTGTGGCTGTGGGGAGACGCGAGGAGGGGCATGTGGATTGCATCTAGGTCGACAGATTCCCACTTGCACGCCTCCTTTAGTCTCCTTAGACCTCAATTTCCCCCGAATTGGTTAATGCTGGTGCTTCGATACGGCCAGGCTTCAGTGTGCGGTCGACATGCCGTACAGGCAATGAGGCCAGCTTAGTTTAAATCGATGGAATTCACGTTTTCCTCCGTGCATGGATGATCTTCTGGACCCTGTGTTGGTTCCGAGGAGAGAACATGGGATTGCGCGCTCTTTCGAATGAAGAACATCAACCTCGAGTCGTCGAGGACAGCGACGTTCCCGCAGTTGTTGAGACTTATCGTGCTTACATATACTCGCTTTTAGTACCAATACTGAAAAAAGCGCTCCTCACTCCCTCGTCTCTCTGGGTCAGAGCTCTATTGCTGCCGGCGTTCGCTTTCTACTTATCTTACCATCCAGGAAGCGCGATTCCGTGGGCTGTTGCTCTGGCAACGTTTGCGGCGGTCCCTTTCATCGTAGCGGGGTTCATTTACCTGCAGCTCTTACTTATCATTCGAAAGGGAACTGAGGACGACTTGACAGACAAGCTGTCTGGATACTACAGTGAATCAGGATCGCGGTTTTTCGTAATCTCGGCAAACGGGCCGGTCCTCGGCTGTGTTGGCGTACGGAACCGGACGGGCGGCCAAGCGGAATTGACATACTTCGCCGTCAGGTGTGGCAGTCTGTTCAATAATGGGGACTGAAGCCCGCCAAAAGATAGTTTTATGTTACGGACACAGACATGAAACACCGACGACGGACCTGCTGTACGTGAGAATTCCTCCGTGCATCGGGAATCTCTACCCAGCGGTTCAAACAGCCAACCAAAACCTGCATTCGATCATCAACAGAGTATGGTGGAGGCCATGCAATGGGAACCCGCACGCCTGGCGAGGATGTTGGAACGTATGTGGGCTCACCGAAACTCAATTACCCCCTTTGGACGCTAGTCTGGGCTGATGTGCGGTGTTTTTTCCTTTTCTCCGTGGCTTTTAGGCGTTGTAGTATTGCCCTTGGGCCTTCGGCTCGTATGGGTAGTCTTACAGGTATGGGGTCACGCACCCCCCAACCATGTAACACACACACACACAAAACCTGCATGCTTAATCCAGAGCTCGATCCGCGAACAGTACACGGCTTCCTCCCAAACCTGCACATGCGGTCTTGGCTTCCTCCCGTGTCCCCATCTGCCAGGCCCGAGCTTCCCGACCAGGCAGCATTGGCAGACGCCCTGCTGTCGGCCGCTGTGCCTCACGCGCGGAGGGCGGGCTTTGAGGACCTGATCATCAAACTAAACTCTGCCGAATTGGAGCTACTTGCAGCCGTGAAACGTGCCGGATTTGGCAGAGAACAGTTGACCCGGATCAACGCTTGGTTCCATGCCCACCGGCTAATGTTGAATTTAAAGAAGCACCGATGAGGGCGGCTGCTCAGTTTGCAGCCAGTATTCTGAGTGCGTACCTCGGCACGGGGAATAAGTTTAGTTGAATGCGAAGGCTTTCAACCTGATTGGATGCAGCTGGTGAGTGGCTTTTACAAGCGGCATGGCATACTATCCGTACCCAGCCTCAAGCCCGCAACCCTGGCGAAATCGGTTGCGTGCAACTATGCCAAGAAAAAAGGCTGGCAACGTGCTGGCCCACGGCTTCCGCGGATTGCGGCTGTTGGGACGACACTATTTCTGGCGTTTTCTCCTTATGCGTCTTTGTGAAGGTTGTGGTGTAAAGGCAGGGATTAGCCTTTATTTCGGCACCCCGGCGTTCAGCAAGTGTGGCGATAGAGGAGCTCCGGGGGTAGCCAGCCAGGGGCCGAACGGCCGCCGGCGTTGAAGAGCTTGAAGTGACAGGAAGGCCATGATGATGTCTGGTTCCCACAACCTGCCGAGCTACGGCATACCTCTCATGTTTTTGTCAATTACGGTGCTTCCCGTATAGGTATACAGTAAAGGGATGCAATGACCTCGGGGTAAAATGAATTGATCGTCGACGTCTGAGGATCCTGACTCATCTCTCGAGGCCGACAGGACCCAACAGTGTCCAGTTTGCTCAGGGTATGCAAAACGACTGGCCTCCTGGCCTCCACAGGAACTGTCCGCCAGGCGCACCTCCGAACACAGCTAGTTCGCTAGGGTCGTCGGCTTTCCGAAATGAAAGAATCAGATCATAACATTGTCCGATATTCCTCCCCATTATTATCATCATTTTAAGCATTGGAAGCGCTACCCACATTTTGTCTTGATTATTACCAGCTGTAACAGAAAGCTGTATGCCAACAGGAGTGCCCCAGATGCACATAAAGAGCCAAGTGCAGACCAACCGCTGCGCCAAACCGGAATCCCCGCCCCATGCTGCCGGTAAACTATCCCACTGCGGCCCAACCGACCCCGCCAACATCTAAGGGCTGCCGGTCAGTCGCAACACGGCATGTAGGCGCTCTCAACAGCTTAGCAGGGGAGAGGGTATGATGACCTGCGGTCGCGTCAAATTGCATGGCCGCAGCAAAACACCATTGCAAGCAAGAAACGGTAAATGTAGCACCTCAGTAAAATTGTGGCGGATAAATATAAAGCGAATCGGATTAGCACGAAGGCCCCAATGACCTACAGCCCCTCATGCATGGCCACCCTCGCATGCAGCTCCCTAACCCATGCCCACCTTGGCAGCGCTGATCACCTCTGCGACACTTCAGGTAGGTGCAGCTTGTCATGAAAGAGTGCACCCGCCTGCGGTCCCCAGGTCCGCACGGCCCTTGGAAATCCTATATCATGTACCCATATCGGAAGCTAAGGAGCTCAGGCCACGTGGCCATATCCACGCCACGCCAACTGCAAGTCCCGACTGAGGCGCCGTTACAGAAGATTTACTTCATATTGGGGCCCCCTCCCGGTTGGTCCCCCACCTTCCTTCAGCCCTCAGCCCGGCCCATAGGCCAACCAAGCCAACCACATAATGCTCGTAACCAGTCGCCATCGACGCCTGGCTAAAAAATTCCGTACTACAGTGCATGTTTGGTAGTTGAGTGTTGTGTCACGTCCAGTTCTTGCACGTGGCCGTCGACAGGTGAGCACTCTCACGCAACGCAAGCCCCGTCATGTCGCATCCGGTTCGCTGTACAGGTTACCAAGTATGTATGTTCCAGCCAAAGTATCCACAGATACGGGGCACGCTACGCCAGCTTCCAAAGGGAGTGGGCCGGGCTAAACAGCCCAACCCCGGTCCCCGCACATGAAGTGCTCCAAACTCGTCCGCGGCAGCACTTGCAGCTGCTGCAACAAAATTAGTAGTTCCACAGCAGCATCCGTCAGTCCACATCCAGCTTAAAAACACGCTCATGCACATGCGGCCCAACAGCCACCACATTTGTAGGCACGAAGTTTCCCGAGCAAAGCCTTACACCCCCAGCTCTCTCACAAGGGCTTTGTACGATATCTCTGTACGAATCCGAAAATCAGTAGTAAAATCGTGAGCCTGCGCACGCATGCATCCCGTCCCCGTCCCGTTCCTCGAAAATAGGCGCTGCACGCCTATCACGCGGCCCCCAAGCCCAAGGACCGCCCTTGCTGCCACCCAGCAAGAATGAACTAAGGGTCAGTGCGTAATCTTTAGAGCCGCCCCATTCGAGGGCAACGCACACCTTGGACCTTGACACAGTCGTTGGAGATCACACAGGCCGCGACGGGAAAAGGCAAACCAGCCAGCGCGCCTCCTGCGCGGTGGGGCCCCGGGCGTGCAGCCCACACGCTGCAACCCTGCGGCCCCAACGGGGGCATGCCGCCAGATTCCCATGACATCGCAGCCGTTCTCTGACATTCGAGGCATGGCAGGTTGCCGCCGGTATGGTTCCGGCAGCCGTTCTGTGGCTGCGGTCCATTTACATGATAGTGCAGCAGCCCTGCTTGGCAGCTTGCGACGCCTGTTCCTGCAGCCTCGCCTGCGAGGCCCTGAGGGCCTGGATCTCCGCGGCCTGCTGCTTCGTCTGCTTGATGAGCGTCTCCTGGGCACCCAACAGCACATCCAGCGCCTCCTCCACCACCTCCACCCGGTTCAGCAAGCTGCCCTCGGGCGCGGACCGGACGCTAATACCATCGCGTGCGTTGAGCTGCAACAGGCATCATGAACCGGAGAGAAGAAGGGGCCCGAGGGAAGTGCAACTGATAGCGCAACACAACAGGCCTTGTGGCAGAAGCGTCCAGTTTTGCGGCCGGGGCATCATCCGCCGGGGCCGCAGTAAAAACAGCAGCAGGGTGATAGAGCGACTGGGCCAGGATGAGCTGTACGTGCCTTTCTAATGTGGAAAAAACAAATAGGCCCGCATCTATCTATGCTGGACCACTCATCCGCCCAGTAGCCTGCACATATGCGCATGCGCACATATGCGGTCCCATCCCACGCGACTCGTTACAGCGGGTCACGTTATCGTTTTGACGTAGCCAGCATAGCAGTCATACCTTGATTTAGACGGCGCACCATTACTGAGCTTATCGGTAGGGGCTAGCCGCTCCCAAACGTTCCCCCCTGCCCACCTTAATAGGCACATCTTACCGGCGTCCGCTGTCGATCCGACGGCGATGGCAGCATTGCCTCGATGACTTTGACCCGCTCCACCAGCGAGCGGCTGCGTGCCTCCGCAATGGAGGCCAGCTGGGCCATGGCCGCCTGAGCTGCGCTCCCCGCTGCTGCTCCATTGCCCACCTCCGCGGCAACTTGCTGTGTCCCGCTCCCACTGTGAAGGATCATTGGAAGGGCATGTACAGTACACCATCAAGGCAAAACCCCCGCCTGCCCCCGCTGTAATGAACGAGCTCCGAGTGCCTCCCTCCTCCTGGGGGAAGAATAAAGCATGGGGCGCTCCGCCGCCCCACGCATTGCTCTACTTATATTTCCCACAAGGAAACGGTGCCCGATTCTTCCACATGATCCGCATCCCTCCAGCAACCCTGGTTCCCTCGGGGACCCTCAATCCTCCTTCCCTCCCCCCGCCATTCCCCACCTCAGCCTCCCAACTTGCATAATATTCGCCATCCCAGATTGCACAAGCGCCAAGCAGCGCCCTAATCCACACAGGCACACGCACTTCCCGTGCTTTCCCTCCCCCCCACTTACACATCCTTACAGCCTCCCTACAGCAAACCATCACAGGCCCCAGACCCACCTGGTGCTTCTCGCCGCTATGCTGGGCTGCGGCGTTAGGAAGTCTCCCGACAGGCGCTGGGATGACGACGCCTGCGGCAGCTGCTGCTGTTGCTGCGCCGGCTGGGGATGCGGATGGCGCCCCAGCCGTAGCGCTTCCAAGTCGATGTTCATCCGAGCCATGAGCTCTGCGTCATTCCAGGGCCCCACGTCGTCCAGCAGCGTGCCCTTGGATTGGCCGCCCAGGAACTCCGGAATGGAGTCCATGTCCATGTGCTTCAACAACGCTTCCATGTAGTTGGGTCCTAAAATCTGTTTTAAGGGACAGGCGACGTCGAGGAAGAACAAGGGTTGCACCCTAGCCGGGTGACTGACTAGGGCCTGAGGGAACTGGTTGGCGGCCCGACTTGGGGCTACGAGCGCTCAGCTCTTTGGTCACCTCTTTATGCTCTCGACACTCAACACCAGGAACCAGGGCACTTGCAGCAAAGCTCCCACAACCGTCTTTGTAGACACGGAAACAGAGACTCGATGCAACGAAAGGATTTGCCTAGGTGGGCTAGTAGCCGCAATCCCTGCCCTTGGCACTGTGGCCTTGTGCGACGCGCCAGCCTATGCTCTACCCAAAAGTTGCAAAACATGATAATATCAGCCGGAGCAACCGGACGCCCAACCTGCCAGTAGACCTTCGGATGCTTCACGGATCAGGGTCATGACCCCGGGATATAGCCGGGAAACACAGGCCACGCTGGCGGCTATCACGGCAGCATCAAGCACGGGCCCTCCGTGTAAGCCGCTGGAATGCAAACGGCCAGGGACTGTACAGCCCCTTCGCTTTGGCCCCTTACCCAACTGCGCACCTCAATCTTCTGCTGCGTGCGCACATCAATCATGCCCTTTACCACTGCCCACACCATGCGGAAAATGGCAGGGGCGTTGATGATGCAAATGTGGCCCAGCATCTCCGGGTAATTGTCCTGATCCGTCTTTGTGAACTTCAAGAGCATGCGCTTGACGTCGCCCGTGAGTGCGCTGATACCCACCCCTACATCGGGCGATGCGGGGCGGACATGCAGCACGTTAAGAGATTGGATATAGCTTTTCCCTTAATGGCACAACCAGCTAGTGAGTAGCAGCTCGGCGGTATAGATTTAGCCCTAGTGAAGCCCGTGTGACCTTGATGTGCCTGTTGTGGTACGTGGCCGTGGTGGGGTGCATCAGCTGCTGTAGGGGCATGTCTAGGTTACCCAGTTCGCACCTCGGACATCCATGATGCCGAACGTCTGGTCGATCTTCCGATTGGCTAGCGCGCTGCACACGGGCATGATGACCTTCACGCAACGCTCATACTCCTGAACGTGGAATTTGAACATACGCTCCTCCTCTGTGCAGTCCATGATGGCCGGCACGTTGATTTTGCCAATAAGCTGGATATAAACAGGTCGACCCTGCGTAAGGCGAATACCCAGGTGAGCGCGTGTGGGGGCCGGGAGAGAGGCGAGTATTTCTGGAACCTAACCAAGTTGCGGAAACCCCAGCAGGTGTCACCCCCAGGAGTTCGGGATCCCGCCCCACCTGCTTATCTAGCTTGTGATAGCCCTGTGGATAGGCTTCCAGGAACTTATCTCGCTCCGTAAAGTAGAAGTCCTGTAGAATGGTATCAACCTGGTGTTCCTTGCGCCAGTTCATGTGATCATGGAACATTTTTGTTGCCTTCTCGATATCATATGTCCGCGCACGTAGAAAGCGCCGCAGCATGAAAAAGTCTACAAGCAATCACAAGAGGCAGTTAAACTCCTTTCAGGCCTAAGGCACCTTCATACATAGCCATATGAACAATAAAACTGCACTTTTGATAACTGTTTTACAATTTAACGATGAAATCCTCCAAAGTAACCTGCTGCCTTCACTCGCCTTGCGTGTCGGGGTCCCATAAATTCTCGCGAGCAAGTTTTCGTCGAAACAACTCCACATACGTCTCCTGCGAGCCATGTCCCAGTCTTGTCTCAACTGCTATCGCTGACAGTTACCATCAAGCCCATAGCTTTACCTGATGCTCAGGACTCAAGCCCCAGTCATCAACTTTGCCCTCGATAGGATAATCCTTGGAGCCCTCGAACCCGAGGATGACCGTAGGTGGTGGCACCCTTGGTGCCATTGCCCTGTAAAATAGTTTCTCGTAGCTGCCCTTTTCGTTGGGGTGCTAATACATAAATTGAATTATAAAAATGGCTAGTTTTAGACTAAGGATCATGCAATATCTTGAGTCTGAATGGTGGCCCCCGATGTTTGATTTTCGCGCCCAGCTTCCTCGTCTAACGATGCCTACCACCCTACACAAGCAACAAACAGATTTCCTCATCAAAAACACTGTGGTCAACACTGTGCTCAGGGCATAGTTTGTACGGCTTCTACCGCAGGTGGAAGTGTGACCTCTTCCTAACCGTACACACGGATGCCTGGCACTAGGTTGTTTTCCAGGCTACCCACGAGCCATAACCAGCGGGAATGAATCCTTTCAGTAACTAAAAATGAAAGTTATAATAGTGACCGTTCGCGACCGTAAGTTGATATTCACGGGCATGTCCGCACAGCTCCGCCCGGTCCTTTGGATAACATTATAAAGAAAGGTCACTTTGCGTCCGTCGGCAGTGCCTCCATACCTCAGGCCGTGGCCCTTTAATCCAGCCTAACTTGGTGCATGTGCCACCCCCTTGAGTACGTAGATTTCCAAGTACGAGTTCACGGCAGCGCAACCACAAAACATATTCGTACACGTGGCCTGCAGGGATACGGCACCAGGGCTATTATACATAATCCTGCGTGCTGTGATGCATAACGCGATTTTTGCCCGCCAGGTGTACGACATGCGCGCAATGGTGCGTGTTGCTTAGTCATCCAACTGACCACCTTCCGTGTCCCTTAACTGGCCCGTATCCTCCATCTCCCCCTGTCCTTGTCGCCTCCTCCACACAGTCGCTCGCGGGGCATTCGCACGTTTACCGCAAATGAAACCAACAACAACATGAACGGCTGCTGCTCTTCCCCCTACCTCTCCCAGTCGGGCCTTACGCGGCCAAAACACGTTCAAGTGCCATTCATGCTTGAAATTTGATAGCTACTAAAAAAGACATTTTCTACATCTCGCCCAATCATTTGCGCCCTTGCATATGGTTAGGGTTTTGGGATTTCTCGCATGTCATCTATATCCGCCACAGACCTCCGTCACCAGCGCCACGGACGCTCCACGGCAGTAACGCTCGCAGCGACAAAACACACAGCTCGGGTAATGAAACATGCGAGCGGGCGCTGCCCCCCGGGGTGAACGAGCCGCGGAGTATCCTCGATCCCTGTGGGCCCCTTGACCCCCCCATGCTGATGGCCCCCAGCGGCCGGATCAAGGAAAAGGTTACTACTACCCTTTCCATGCCATGACGTGTCGCAAGCAGGGAGCGTGTGTGTTTTTGGACATGTTAAAGTGCGGTATGTCAATAGCCAGGTCACACTAAAGCACGGAATTATGCCTGGACAGTACGGCGCAGTACGGCAGTCATGCAGACCACAGCAAGAAAGAGAATAAGGACCCATGAAGGTGCCGCCGTTGAAGGTGCTCCACTACGACATTCTCGTCCCGATGCTCGTACCGTGGGGTTTATTCCACAAGTAGGTGAACAAGTAGCACTATACCAGGAATTAATGACGTTGCACCTTGTACCTTGTTTGTGAGGTGCTGCTGCTGCTGCTGCGGCGGCCGCGGTCTTGGTGCCGGGTCGGGCTGGAGCCCTTCATGGAAGGTGAGGCCGTGTGTGAAGGGTACACGCGGGGGCGCAACAGTAGCAGTAACAGCAGCCGCAGCCGCACGATGGTTTTCCCCTTCGCTGGGCAGCCCGTCATCTTGGATGCGCCGAGCTGCTAAACAGGGTAAGCCGGGCGTGTGTGTGCCCGGTGCCACCACTACTCAGACTGCGTCCGCCGCCGCCGCCGCTATGAGGCCGATCCGCCGCCGCCGCAACCACCTCACACAACATCTTCTATTCGGAACGGAGCTCCGGGTCCGGGACCTGTTGCTGTTGCTGCTGTGCGATGGTGGCTGTAGAGCAGTGCCGTTAGCACCTGCCAAACGTGATCCTGGTCTTGTTGGAGCCCCCCCCGGCGGCGGCACCGTGCCTGACATCACTGACCCTAGCTGACCATGGCGGGGGGAAGCCCAATGGAACCGCTGGACCAGCAGCGCGTGCGTGAGGATCCCGGGTTCCGGAGCCAATAGTTCGGATCACGTGAATGCACACATACCAGGTCTGCTATAAGCTGCTGCTGGTGCTTGTTTGCGGCACGGGGCTATGTATCAGGGGCAAATGCCTGGCAAAGGAATGCCGAAGAGCACGAACCGTTTTACGCTGTCCCAACACGCCAATTAACACAGTGTCCCCCCCTCGTGGCGAGTGCATGTGCACCTGGAACCAAGGCCGTCATCGGGTGGTTCACACACTGATAATACACTCTTTCTGAAAACATAACAACAAACATGGTCGTCGTCTTCCGAACTCCCCAGACGATTCAGCTCCTGCGCCATCACAGCTGCTGCGTACTTAAGTACATTATACATATAAACATAGGAGTGTTCCTGTGGTGGTGGCGGCGTTCAACTGTCATGATCCCGTTCGCGCGTGTGTATTACAGCAACATTAAAAACGCAGCGAGACTTGCTCACGCTGATTACCATGATAACTCGTCGAGGGAATGAATCCACATACATCGTCGCAGCGACCCGCGTGTAGCTAATTAAGTGACAGTCGGCTGCTGTCCGTATATTATATTATCTCCATACGGCCGTGCGTAAATCGCAGCCAGCACCCGCGATTGCTATTGCTCCCCACCCTAGAGGTAACAGTGAAGAACCTCCAGCTGGGAGCCAATCGAACGCCATGCAGCTAATGCTGCGTTTGGTAATCCGTGTGGAAATTGGGCGATGGCAAAATCGAATTTTGAATTGTTTTAAACCGAAACTCACGACGGGCTCTGCGCAACGCAAAACAGTGATTCTTCACTGACATTGTGCACATTAATGACCCCACCCCAGCACGCACTGCCGCCCGCGACACGGGTTAGAAGCCAAGTCAGTCGCACATTGCCACACGGGTAACCGAATAATAACTAGGTGGCATCATCCGGGTGATACAACCAGGCCATAAAATTAAAAATGTCAACATCCAACAACCATACAACAAAAATTAGCCGGGGCGCCCATTACGGCTGTTAGGCCCCTTCCTCGCCGCCCCAGTGAACTGCCAATGAAGGCAACCCTCTCTACGGGGCCCCACCGTATAATGAAAGCCTGAAGAATCCCAACCCACTTCTCCATCGAGTTTCCCAAGCCAGACAAAGACGCCGCGCCGCGCCGCGCGCCTCGTCTCCGCGAAGAAGCATGGAGCATGCGACTGTTGTATGCACAACGTGAAAGATATAACCTGGCAACCAGCCCCCCACATACGCGCGTAAATCTCTCTCTCTCTCTCAACACGGAGTCTTTACATTGGCAACCTACGGCCCCGTTGACCTAAGGCCTTCCGAGTGTACAAAATTGGATCGCAAACAATGTCGCACGCTGCACGACTGCTGGTTTGCTTGGCGACCCTCACACCAACGGAGGCCAGGCAACGGCAACTGCAAAACTTAAAGCGCAACAAAAATACTCCTTTCATATGCCGAGCACTTATTCGGGCTTCAACAAGCAAAAGAAAAATTTTACCAAGGGGAAACAAGCCAAGGTCGCACTACTATGACGGGGCCACCTCGGCATTTGCCAGGCTGTGACCCCCGATGATGATGACATCTTGGCTGCACTCATTTAAGAAGACCAAAGCGATACAAGACCTGGAAGCTTTGGGATGATATACATGGGCAACGAACAAAATTGGCAAACCTTCTTTGCTATCGTGCATGACAAACCTTGCATGCCATGCACCCTTCATGCCGTACACCCTCATAAAGAGATATAGTTGCCGCTGCGGCTCTCGGTGGCAAACAAACTGTACAAAATGCCACACCACATACGACATGCGATGTCCTAAAGTACTACAGATATCTACATGCCGAATCCTAAGTTGTGGGAAGCTGTGGGAGGCATATCGGACCCGCCTCCGACTCCGAAACTCCTCCCACGCCAACACCACCGCAAACCAACTGCGCAGAACAGTGGCGCGTGAATCAACATGAAGCCATGTAAAGATATATGATGGTGCCTGATACAGAACGGCATTTCGTTCTAATAATATGGCGTGCGTGGACCCGGGCGACCGCCAACTGCCGCTCGGGAGCTCATTCCGCTACCGTACCCAGGCGATGGTGCCCGGACGACTGCAGCGCCTTGAGAGCCACGTTGCGGTACAAGTCACTGCCGTGCATACGGCGGTCGAAGTAGCCACCCTGGCGGCCGATGAGGCTGCCGGTCGCGCCGTTGGCCACTGCGGCTCCCGCCTGGGCGTCGTGGCTCCCGTCACCACCACCGCAAGCCAGATCCCCAACGCAACCCCTGTTGTTGTTGCTGCTGCTGCTGCTGCTCTCCGCGGCCGCACCCGCAGCTGGACTGGCTGGCTCTGAAAGGGGGGCCCGGCCTGCTGCTGCTCCAACGACGTCGAAGCGCCAGACCGGAACTGGCGCCGGTGGCTTCGGCGGTGCAGCCGGCGGGCCGCCCACATCGAAGCGCCACACCATGCCGCCACTCACTCCCCCGCCCGAGGACTGACCGCCGGCCGCGATGCCATGAATGCTTCCCCCCTTCTGCTGCTCCTTGGCGCTCTGGCCATCCGCGAATGTGCTAGCCCCGGCGCTAGCGGCCTGAGCACTCTGGCGGTCCACGTCGAAACGGAATACGATGCCCCCCGGCGCCTGTCGTGGGCCGTGCTGCGACCTGCCGTTGTTGTTGTCGGTGGAGCGCACAGATCCGTCCGGGCGGTCGCTGGCCTGGGAGTGTGTGGATGCCTCGCCGGCCAGGCCCGCGCCGTGACGACTGCCTCCGTGGCGGCTCCAGTCTCCGGTGTTGCGCAGGGAGGCGGCCAGCATGCCGTTGAGGCGGTCAACAGAGCCGCCATGGACGGAGCCGCTGGACAGCGAGCTGAGGCGGTCGTCGTACAGGTCCAGCGTATCCATGGAGCCGACCTAGGTCGACACAAGCCCCCAAGTCAAAACACACACACACAAAACAGGGCGTGAAACAGTGCGGCTCAGTGAAACAGTGCGGAAGCACTTGCAGTTGCAGTTGCGCTTGCTCCGGAAGAAACGCAAACAGGACAGGCGGCGTCCCAAGGGGAGGAACGATACTGCCACATAGGGTATGATAGGGTGTATGATGCGGCGGGCTCGGTACATGAGACATGGTCTGCGGCTGCCTGAGTGGGAGAGGAGACTTTTGTCATGTACACGTACACGTACATGGTGCCAGCCCCCGTGGGCCATGCCCCCACATGGCCGCATGTGATATCCGGTCCAGGACAGGTTGCTGAAGGAACTGAAAGCGCACGGATGCGACTATCAGTGTATAAATACACACACACACACACACACACAGGGGCTCCACGAGCCTGCAGGCGGCCAAAGACCGACTGAGGAGCAGCGCTGATAATAGCCCGTCACCTAATCCAGTCCAAGCAAGTTTACTGAAGAGCCCAATCCAAGAGTTTTACCGAATTTTCGGCACCCACACACCCACACAAACGCACACCGCATGACGGCACACACACCTTGAGCAGGTTGCAGAAGGCATTGAAGTCGATGCCCTGCTCATCAGACGCGCCACCACCGGGATGGAGCACGCCGCCCCTCGCCCCGGCTTCCTCCAGGGCCAGTTGCAAGGCCGACTGGACTTCGTCGGGAGGCAGCCGCTCGCGCAGCGCTGTCAGCAGCTCATTCACCTCCAGCACTCCGTCGCCATTGGTGTCCATCTCCCGAAACGCCCTGCACAGCACACCACCACGCACCACCATGCGGAAAAAAGGCCAAAGACCTTTGCTATGAGCCCCCGTTGCAACATGGTCAGAAAAGCCTCCAGGTCAGAGCCCCCAGGGCCCCAGGAATGGGCACTAAGCAGCCAACCAGCGCAGAGGAGCCGCCCGACGCAAAAGGACGCAATGCCTCCCCCGGACCTATTGGGAGGTATCCGTGGCTGTAATGGGCTCTCAGTGAACCTCCTCGCCCCTTTCCCACTGGCCCCACTGCCCCTTACCTCATTTCGCTTCCACATGATCACCTCCCCCCCTCCCCCAATTCAATCCCCCCCTGCCCCACAGGCCCCTTGCCCCTCAGCGGAACGGCGTCCCCACGCCCTGGCCCCACCCGCCGCCGCCACCTACTTGGCCGCCAGGTCCAACCAGAGCTCTGTGTGGTTCTTCTGCAGGTGGCGCCAGTCCATCTGGCTGGCGGCAAAGGCGGCCTGGTCGATGCCCCCCGAGCCCTCCAGGTCCACTTGCTCCATCAGCCGGGACACCTCACTGGGGGCCAGCTTGAAGCCTGCGCCCAGCGTGGGGCCGCCATGACAGGCCGGGGGTGAGGGGAAACAAGCGAGGTCAAGAGGTCGTCGACCATCAAGGTGAGAGAGGCGTTATGGTTGTGCATTCACATGTTTCAGATCAGACCACCGAACGACCCGTCTTCTGTCCCCATGCAGCCGCGGCACGTAGGCGGGGAGTCCACCGCAGGCAGGTCCACAGCTCAACCCAATAGCGCGAGACCCGAGACCCCGAGACCCCGACAACCCAATACCCAGCCGTTCGACTAACAGCTCCCGCAATCCCGCAGGCCCAGCCGCATCACCGCACTCACCCAAACGCTCCAGCGCCTCTCCCAGCTGTGTCTCGTCCAGCACCGCGCCGCCCTTGTCCAGCTCCATCTGGGCCAACAGCGACTGCAGGCTCGCCGAGTCGGGGGTCGATACGATGGGGCGGCCCGTTTCCGAGATGTCACAGCGGTCACAGTCGCGATCCAGCTCCCGCACCAGCTCCGGGTGGCTGAGCAACTCCGCTGCGATGGACTGCAGCACGGTGCGCTTCAGTTGGCTGCCGGCAGCGAAGCGCTGAATGCGGGCCACCACACTCTGGTGCAGCTTGCGACCTGGGGACAATGGAGCCACGACATGGTGGTGCCAGGGGGATGGGGGCAGGGACAGCAGATCCGGGGCTGGGGTAAGGGAAGGGACTTGACTTAAAGAGGTGATGACGCGCATGCAGCTGGCAGGCGGGGCAGCCGGCAGGGGGCCGAGGGCACCACCCCCACAGCTGACCCGCAAGACCGGACAAGCCCCTCTCCCCCCGGCAGAAACAGCCGCGTGCGAGGACGCATCGCACATCGCACATCGCAAGCCTTGACTTGCGGCAGGACGTTCCAGGACATCGTTCCAGGCTAGACTAGACTAGAAGCTATTGCTGAATTCACAACCTGGCCACCAGTGGGTGACTGACTGGCGATATTGCCTTACCCGTAGAGCGCTCCGAGGAGTTGCCGCTGAGCCAGGGGTGCTTGAGCGCCTCCTTGGCTGTGGGCCGAGCAGACACATCCCGGTTCAGCAGCAACCGGCAGAAGTCCCTGGCCTCCTCGCTGATACCCGACCACCAGCGCTGCTTGAAGTCCACGGAGTCATTCATCACGGAGCGCCTGGGAGCGATACACAGGAGGGACAAGAGGCAGACACAGAGAGGGAGACAGAGCGCCACGATAAGCCGATAAGCCGAAGCAGCCCGCCCCACCCGGGACAGTCGCCAGCCGGGAATTTCGGCACACGTACTCTCCCGGGTCGTCCGAATTATTGAAAGCAGGGTAAAGGGAAACAACGTAAAGTGTAAGAAAGAAACTGGCTGTACTACAGCTGCATCTCGTGGCCGGAGGGTGCAGTGGGTAGCACTGATAGTTATAACGCGGACCCGTTGTAACTTTCCGTGCCGCTGTTGTTTTTTGGTTGGGGACGACGCAGCGCCCCGGCCGGCGCCCATCCTTTCGGGGTCTCTGTTGCCCAGAGGCCGCCCAGGCGGGAGGGGCTGCCCGGGCTGGCGGCCCCCCGCTCTTACCAGACAGCGGTAATTGCCGGCGCGAACGGGTTCCTCCGGTCATCGAAGGGGAATTGGCCAGAAAGCAGCTGGTACGCCATGACGCCTGCAGCCCAGATGTCGCTGGCGGGGTACCAGTCGCCACGGAGCGTCTCTGCGGTCCAGAGGGAATGTGGCGCCCACCGGGGGGAGGGGTTGGAGCTAGTGTGTGTGTGTATGGGGGGGGGGGACAGACGAACCACGAACGAGTGAAGGTGCTGCCAGGGCAAGAGTGTGTGTGGGTGTACGGGGGTGAGGAAGTCGTCCGGGAGGCTCGGAGAGGCAAGCGGCTGCCGCTGCCCCCTGATGTGGCAGTGGCGTTTAAATAAGTGTGCAGTGGCGGGCGGCGGCGTAAAGAGACTCCTCGCGGCCGTAGCGCACAGGAAACGCAAGACCCTGGACTTCACCGCCACACCAGGAACGTGGGCCAGCAAATTTCAAGGGGGGTCTGCAGCCGCCACACCGCAACCGCCACACCGCGTCTGGTCTGGGTTGACACTACTGCGATTCGCGGTTTAAGGTCCTGGGTTCGATTCCTGGGGAGATCCCCGAATTAGTCGGGAGCGCGAGATTATGGCTAGCTGCTGAGATGTGGAGTTGAGGTCACAGTTGATGGACCAGATTCGCACGCTAGATTGGTGGCGATTGCCGAACCCTCCGTCTCTTCGGGTGTTCGGGTGAATGGATGAGGAGGGGTCCTAGACGGCTGGACCCGCCGCCTTGGACTTACAGTTCGTATGGCGAAGTATAGTGTGGTAGTGGTGGACGGTGCTATAAGATGATAAATCGTAGAACTGACAATGTGATAAAGCGGCCCAGAAGCCTCCCACTCTGTAACATTACATTACATTACATTACATTACATTACACCGCAACCGCCACACGGCAACCGCCACACCGCAGCCGCCACATCGCAGCCGCCACACCGCAAAACTTCCAAGCCATAAGGAGTTCTACCCATTCCGACGACCCCACTCCACCTCACCTGGAGCCATGTACCAGGGCGTCTGCGTGGAGGGAGACCGCGGAATCATGCACAAGGGCAACAGGGAGGTGGAGGAACGACGCGAGCTCGGTTCGGACGTCATGCACGTCAACAATCAGTAAGTGTGGTTGATAAACATATCAGTGAAGCGACAAAGCGACGTCGGCGTCGCCGCAGCGTCGGCGCCCCTGGCCAGTATCCTAGCAAAAGGAAAAGTAGTTACCCTCACCCTCCTCCTCCTCCTCCTAGCCCCCCGGCCAGCCAGCCAGATCCCGCATGCTCACCCCCTCCAGCCCCAGGTCCGTCCGGGGCAGATGCTCAGGGTCGAATGGAGCCGCAAGACCAAAGTCAATGGCCTTCAGCGGAGCACGGTCCTCGTTAGTCAGAAGCATGAAGTTGCCTGCACATCATCATCAACAACATCATCAACGTTATCATCATCAACATCATCAGCAAAACAAAGGCGAACAGCTTATAGCCCATGTCTTCATCCAGTCACGTATACGAACAACTACCGATGCGATGTCGGTGTCCTGAGCTCAGCAATGCACCGGGGTATGTGGTCCAGCGGGGTATGTGGTCCAACGCCCGCTTTTTATAAACCTCCACATTCCTAAGGTTGCACGCTGGCAACGGATCACAGTAACAGGGATCCGCACCTGGCTTAATGTCACGATGGAGAATATTCTGTGCGTGGCACTGCGCCAGGGTCCTTAGCACAGCGCGCATGAAGCTAGCAACCTGGTGGACATGGTAGGTAGGTAGGTAGGTAGGGGGCTAGAACGAATCAAGATGCCATGTTTTACATTTCAAGACCGCATGAAACATGGTGACAGAAAACCATGCAGATTGCAGTGCTGCTACCGCCTTCGGGGAAAGGCCAAAGACGCAGTGTGTGCAGCCCCCCAGCTACACGTGCGACAAGCGCTCGCTGTACGGACTCCAGCCCTTCGCAGTTGGGTACACGTGCTACCTTGCACCCCATAACAGGTGCGGGGTCGATGCAGTGACCGCAATGTCCTGCTCTTCCCCGTCCCCTCGCCCCCTCGCCCCCCCGTCCCCGTGAGCGGTACGCACCGTGCGCTCGCTGTAGTGGCTATCGCCGATGCGGTGCCATAGCTCGCCGCCTCTGCAAAGCTCCATAACAATGTGAACGTGCTCGTCATCCTCGTACACATCCTCAAGTTTCACAATGTTGAGGCTTCCCTTCAGCTTTGTCAGCGCGAGGACCTCCCGACGGATACTGCAGAAAGGCAGCGGGAGAGGTTCGGGGGGTCGGTTTTGCAGATCGCTTTGCTGACGTTGCCGACTCATACACCAAGGTGGTGGTATGAGTATTTTCAGTTGGAGCTCACCTGTCAAGGTGTCCCTGCTTCTTCTTCTCCGACGCGTCCACCAATACCTTCCGGATGGACTTGCAGGCAAACTCCTCGCCTGTCTCATGGTTGACGACGACGCGCACCACGCCATTCCCGCCCTTGCCAATTTCGCCATTGAATTTGTATTTGTCTTCAATGCCCACGGGGTAGCCAAGGTATGAAGCTCTGCTGCTTTCGCCCGCCGCGAGGGTCTGACTCACTGACACCGCTGCATGCAACTGTAGTGCTGCAGGAGCTAGTGGTGTACCGATGCATGTCCAGGGCGAAGCGCATGCCGAGCCCGCGCCCGGTCGAGGTGGCGCTGAGCTGGATCCTCGGCGCCCGGTATGTAGAGATCCTAAAAGCCGCGACAGCAGACCTCGTCCACTTCGTTTAGACGGATGTGACGACTGCTGCTGCTGTTGTTGCTGGTATGAAGCTAAAGGTGTCATTTCAAAACAGGTCTTCAGGTCTTTGAACCTTTGTAGCAAACTTATAACGAAATCTAGGAGTTTCTGCTCGTCTTTATCCTCAAGAATGAAAAGAAGTCTGCAAAGCAACTTTGGGTCTGTCAAGAACGCGCGTGAATCCACGTGGTAGGTCAGCTACGCTAACTTCCCGTTTATCATAATATATCAATCCCGCATATGTCGCTTTATTGAGTACTTTGCAGGGACAGGGTGATCAAGACGTAACGACACGCTAGCATTTCCGTACTGTGAAAGTACCCTGCAGGGTCCACAGCCTCCCATCGTAAATGCTGACGCAAGCAGGTCGCTCCGAAAGGGTCATGCGATGGTGAAATGTGTGTGATCTGTACCAAAGCAAAATTGTCAAAGGCGCAGCCGATGGGCACAGGTGCGAGCGTTATAACTACCTCATTCCTAAGTCGGCTCCGCAGCATTATGCTCTTGCACCAGTCTCGTCTGATTTCAAAAGGCATACACATCCAGGATGAACACACTTAACAAAAGTAGCTTATCGATGGCCGTGCAATGTTGCGCAACGTTGGACTTCTCCAAACTGAAAATCCTGACTGCTTGAACTACTGACAACAGCATGACCACATCTGGGACTAAATGTTCCTGTGATGCTGTTGCAGTGCGCAAGCGTAGCGAAATATCCTATGTCATGTCATGTAACAATGTGCATATTGAGCAGGGTGTTGATGTGTCGCGTACAAACGCCTGTTTAGCTTGATTATGGGAATGGCGTGCTTACCAAGGGCTAGGGCGAGGATTCACAGAATGCCCCACCACGGTGACCGAGATGTTGAGCCCACGGGGCCCATGACCATGGTTGGGAGGTCACAGATCCTACTGTAGATCCTCAGGTCTCCTAAAAATGGGGGGGCACATGGGGGACATGACCTAAGAGATGAGGGACTTGCGCCTCGATGTGGGTAGCTTAGCACGTCTTTCCAGGAAGCTTGTTAACGGTTGGATCAGACTGGATCCTGCTGCTGGATCCACGGTTGGATCAGATTGGATCCTGCTGCTGGATCCACCTCTGGATTGAAGGCTGGGACCCGGCTAGAGACCTCACTCGGGCCAGCTCGGGGCCAGGACCTAGGTAAGTCATCGCCGGGTCGTCGCCAGGGCCAGGGACCGGTAACATCATCAGTCTAACTTGCACGAATGCTGCTGCTTCTGGCCCGTTGTCATCTGCCGTGCGCGTAGTGGAGCCTGTAGCTCCCGAAGGTTTGGGGTCAAGGTCGCCGCATCGCCTCCGTCTGTGTCCTAAGAGAACAATGCCATTTCGTTATTTTGCCATACTGGGAAGGTCTGGGACAACAGTCTCAGGTGAGAGGGCTGAACGGTGAGGGTCGCCCAGAGTCGGCTGATATCCGTTGCCGGCTTGAGTTACTATCACCAGCTGCCTTTGGGGCTTGGAGGCCATTTCCGCTGCAGCCACAGGCGCGAGCAGCAACGTCTATGCCTCACAAGAAGTAAACAAATTCCGCCGTCGCGGTCGAGAGCTGTCGTTTTCTGCGCCCAGGATCGCGTACCTGCCATCCTACCTGTCATGTCGGCAGGATGTTAAGGTATTACGGTCTGGCACCGATGATTAGTAGATCAGGAAATTACTGAAAAGATATTCAGTCACTGATGTACTTTTATGCCCTGTACTTTGCGTCTAAGATCATGTTTGCCGGTGGTCGTTATATAACAGCTTGGAAAACTAACCCCTGAGTGAAGGAGGCATGCTCCTTGAGCTTATGCATTTGTTCAATTGCTGTGCATGAATATGCTATAAAAGGACATTTTGCGCATCATTTTTCCGAGACCGCTGACCCCAAGACTATAAAAATATACCTATTTGCCGAACTCCATGTCCTTGCGGGGCGTTTACAATTTTATTCCTCTTATACGTACCTTGCGCCTAGGTTTGTTTGATGCGATGTTCTGAAATTTTGTGCGGGGGTCCCTGGGGGCACAAATGCGCGACGCGGATTGGGACCAGCTCTTCTTGCAATTTATTAGGAAAAGGGGGTAAGCTACTTTGGCTGCCAGCCAGCTGATTTAGCTGTGAAGCGCCCAGTGCTAAGTGTCGACAACGGTGCTATGCAGCCTTCGCGATGTGGAAACCGCGTTCGCGCGCTACGTAAGAACTCAACCCCAGGAGCCGGAAGACGGCATGTCGGTATCGCAGCACGCCGAAGTACCGCAGAATCTAATTGAAGAGTTAGCCACATTTGCGGCGGAAAACGACGCGGGCGTGTACACAGACACCTTCGAGCGCCTCGCGACATGGGTGGACAATTCGCTGGACATGTACAGGGTGAGTGATGCAGTGCCCGCGCAGAGCGCGGGAACACGGAGAACACGGGAAGCGATAGTCCTGCAACGGCTCCGGATGCCATACGCTCAAACCCTAAATCTTTGAAGCATCCAGTATATTCCCGGGGAACGCGATTGCAGCTGAGGGTTTCCGACGTGCATGTATGTATGTATGTGTGCATGGTTCCGCCACTGCGTATTACTAATCACGTGTTGTGGGTGTGTCGGTCGAACGGCGACAGGCCGCTGGGAAGCTTTGCACTCGTGTCACAGCACAGCAGCCCTCACTGTTTGGGCCCGTTATGCCAGGAGTGGATGGATAGATCAGGACGGCGTGCTGCTGCACACCTTTTAATACAACCACCTCTTGGTTGGTTTGGGCAACGGTAACAACGGCGGCGACGGCGGTTACAGAGCGGCATGCAAAACAGGGTTTTCCGGGTATTCCCCCTTCCCCCCCGCCCCAGAGCCCTCCACCCTCGCGCTCCAGAGCCGCCCTGGCCCCGGGCGGGGGCCCCGGTCTCGCCCCCAGGGGTCCATAGGGCCCTCTACCTGACTCCCCGCCCCCCCCCTCCCCACGGCATTCCCTCGATGAGCCCCCACCACAGCCCCACCCGGGAGGTGCAGTCCACAGTCACACATGTAGGTCATACATAGGTCATATCGTGTCATGTCAATTCTACGTCACCGGCTTTCTCCGCCACCACCACCACCACCACCACCACCACACCTTGCGCACGTGTCAGCCAGCCGGGCAGCCAGCCAACCGGGCGGGCGGGCATGCTGCCCCGGCAGGACGCGGGGCCCAGTACCAACA